>NC_080655.1:2484735-2792336 GCF_027579445.1 Ammospiza nelsoni
CTGTCCCTGCCCCTGCCTTGTCCCTGTCCCTGTCCCTGCCCTGTCCCTGTCCCTGTCCCTGTCCCTGTCCCTGTCCCTGTCCCGGCCAGTGTGACAGCGGCGGCCGCTCTCGAAGGATAAGAGGTCAGACTCAGAGCCCCCCAGGCACTGTCACTGTTCCTGTTCCCCCTGGCACCATCCCTGTCCCAGGGAGCCCCCAGGCCCTGTCCTTGTCCCCCCTGGCACTGTCCCTGTCACTGTTCCTGTTCCCCCTGGCACCGTCCCTGTCCCAGGGAGCCCCCAGGCCCTGTCCTTGTCCCCCCTGGCACTGTCCCTGTCCCTGTCCCAGCACTGACCCTGCCCAGTGTGGCAGCGGTGGCCGCTCTCGAAAGGTTGGAGCCAAAGCCCTGCAGCCCCTCTGTCCCTGCCCTGTCCCTGTCCCCCCTGGCACTGTCCCTGTCCCCAGGGAGCCCCCCTGGCACTGTCCCTGTCCCCAGAGAGCCCCCCTGGCACTGTCCCTGTCCCTGTCCCAGCACTGACCCTGCCCGGTGTGGCAGCGGTGGCTGCTCTCGAAGGAGAACAGGTTGGAGCCAAAGCCCTGCAGCCCCTCTGTCCCTGTCCCTGCCCTGTCCCTGTCCCCCCTGGCACTGTCCCTGTCCCTGTCCCCCCTGGCACGGTCCCTGTCCCCAGGGAGCTCCCCAGGCCCTGTCCCTGTCCCAGCACTGACCCTGCCCGGTGTGGCAGCGGCGGCCGCTCTCGAAGGAGAACAGGTTGGAGTCGAAGCCCCCCTGTCCCAGCCCCTGTCCCTGCCCTGTCCCTGTCCCTTTGGGCACTGTCCCTGTCCCCAGGGAGCTCCCCAGGCACTGACCCTGCCCGGTGTGGCAGCGGCGGCCGCTCTCGAAGGAGAACAGGTTGGAGTCGAAGCCGTAGCGCCGCAGGCTCAGGTACGGCCACCGCACGGCGTCGCGCTTGTGCGAGTGCAGGATCAGCTCCCGCCGCGTCAGCTCCATCACCCCCGAGCCCAGCTCGTGCCCCTCGTCGTCCACGTTGGTCACCTGCAGGGACACCAGGGTTCATTAACAAATTAACGTTGGTTAATTAAGAAACCACCCTTTTGTCATCTCCGTAACGCATTCCGCGCGTTCTCCATAACGCGCTCCGCGTGTTCACAGTAACAGGTTAACATCAGAATTGCTTTTCATTCTTTCTTCTGATCTTCTCAACAGCCTTTCCCAAGAACAATGATTGGGAAAGTTGTGGGGAACTCCCTGGGCACTTCCAGGGCGTGACCACCCTTTCCATGAGGAAATTCCTGCTGCTTTCCAGCCCAAACCTCCCCTTTTTGGGACACACAACACTTTGGACCTGGTTACCATAAGAGATTTGATCATCAGGATGCCTTGGCAAGAACAACCAGCTTTGAAGATTGCAGGAAGATCAAACCAGGCTGGCTTACTGGATAAGAAAATCACACCAAGATCTCTGCAAGCGAGAGATGTTGTAAAATACTAAATTTTGTTTATGTGATGATTAACCAATCATTGCAGCCTTCCCAAAATAGTATATGAGCATAGGTAGTCCACAATAAATTTGGATTTTTAGTCCACAATAAATTTGGATTTTTCTGACCATCTCTCAGAGTGTCCCTGTCTCTCTCATCATTGCTGACCTCCCCAGCCCAGCCTGAGGCTGTTCCCTCTCCTCCTGTCCCTGTTCCCTGGGATAAGATCCCAAATTGCCCCTAAACCTCCTTTTCTCCAGGCTCAGCCCCTTCCCAGCTCCCTCAGGATTTTCCAGACCCTTCTCCAGGTGCTCCAGCCCCATTCCCTTCCCTCCAGCCCCTCCACATCCCCCATGCTCTGAGCACCCAGAGCTGGACAGGGCCCCCAGGTGTCCCTGAGCAGCTCCAGGCACTGCAGTTCCACGGATTTCCCCCATTTCCTGCAATTCCACGGATTTCCCCCATTTCCTGCAGTTCCACGGATTTCCCCCATTCCCTGCTGCCTTTTCCCCAGCTGCCAGCAGGGATCCGTGGCTGGCAGGAGCGGGCAGACCTTGGCAGCTCAGCTGCTCTGTCTGGAGCACAGCCCTGAGCAATAAAAGGTTTTTCTCTCCAGTCCCCCCCATTTCCTTGCATTTCCCAAGCAGAGGCGGTTTAGCAGCAAACACAAACTCGTTTTCAGCAGGAGTTTCTTAAGGAAAAGGGGGAAAAATAAAATAAAAACCCCCAAACTAGAAGTGATGAATTTGCAAATCCTCTGGAGGGATGTTGGTGCGCAGGAGTTTGCTCTCCCCCGAGATGTCCCAGACCCTCTGATGGGGTTGGAAGGACACAAATTTACCTTGAATTTGGTGGGATGGTTGTCTGGGATGCTGTCTGGGCACAGACAGCTGCAGCAGCTCCCCATGACGCCAGGCAGAGAGGAAATCCCTGGGGACAGGACACAAAAGGTGGCACAATCAGATCCCAAATCCCAAATCCCAAATCCCAAACCCACCTCTCCAGCTGTGCCCTCCCCGTCCCAGCAGGGCTGGAGCTCCAACTCTTTGCTCTGCTCCTTGATTAATGTCCCAAATGTTAATTAAAACCAATTCTTACCATCAGGCAGTTGCTGGATTTGTTGTGGAGGAGTGAGAAGGAGTTCCCACTGCAGTCCCTCTATCTCCCTCGGGATTTCATGGCAAGCAGGTTTCACCTAAAACATCCCATCTTCCACCTGGCAAGGAGAACACAATTAAACAATGATAAAAGCAGAGAAAATTAAAAAGCAGGGGGTGGGAGAGTGACTGAACTTCCCTTCAGACAACCCAGGGAAAGCAGGTGCATTTTGTGTTGAATTAATTACATTTATATCAACACAGAAAACTCTGCACAGCAATGAAAAATACCCAGCTAAAAATAATTTTTAAAAAAATTAAATAAGAGATATGTTATTTCTTGGCTTTGGGATCTTAGAGAGGAGTGGGGTTTAGCAGGGTGAAGGAAATAAAAGTGTGCAGCCAGGGGTGGTGAGGCAGCTGCTGCTGCTGCTGAGGAATGTGAAGGTGCCTTCAGTGCAGGGAAGGTCCTTCAGGGTCAGAGAACAGCAGCTGCTCTGCTTTGGAGGAGGAAAAAAAAAAAAAAACAAAAAAACAACCAGAAAACACAAAACCTCTGATATCTGACCCAGAAAACACAAAAATTCTGATATCTGACCCAGAAAACACAAAAATTCTGATATCTGACCTGGTCAGGGCAAGGATCAGGCAGGGAGGAGGCACTGAGGAACACTCCTGTGCTCAGCACTCACAGTGAGAAATGCTCCTAGGTTTTTCTGTTGATTTTTTTTTTTAAGTGTAGTGAGAAATGAGAAATTCTGTCATCCCTGATGGGAACTTGGGCAGGTGACAGGGGATGATGCCAGGTGTGCCCTGAGAGCAGCTCAGTGTCTCCACCTGATCCACCAGGATCCCCAGCCTGGCACCAGGGCAGGAAATGGCAATTTGGGACCTCCTTCCATTGGAAATCTCTTTCCGTTGGAAATCTCTTTCCATTGGGAATATCTTTCTATTGGAAACCTTTTTCCATTAGGAACCTCTTTCCTTTTGGGAACCTCCTTCCACTGGGAGCCTCTTTCTACTGGAAACCTCTTTCATTGGAAACTTTTTTTCATTGGAAACTTTTCTTCCCATTGGAAATCTCCTTCCAACTGGGAACCTCTTTCCATTTGGAACCTCCTTCTACTGGAAACCTCCTTCCATTGTAAATGTCTTTCCATTGGGAACCTCTTTCTACTGGAAACCTCTTTCATTGGAAACTTTTTTCCATTGGGACCCTCTTTCCATTTGAAACCCTCTTTCCCTTGGAACCTCTTTTTATTGCAAACTTTTTCCCTTTGGAAACATCTTCCATTGGGACCCTCTTCCCATTGGAAACCTCTTTCCATTGGGAGCCTCTTCCCATCGGGAGCCTCTTTCCATTTCAAGTCTCTCCCTCTGCCAGGCTCTGCCTCCCCCTCCTCCCAATGAACCCACAGCTCACAGAGTGGCAGAGCTGCCCAAGGGTCCCATTCCATTTCTACACACCAAAAACGGCTCCATAAATCACCTCCCACTGCACCTCTCGGCCCTTGCAGAATTCCCCACCGTGCCCCACGCCCTGCCAAGTGCCCAGGAGAGAGGAAAAGTTTCTTTCTGTGCGAGCTGAGAACAAACAAAGGCGGCGCCAGGTGCCCTCCTGCACACACCTGCCAGCCCTAGAGCAGCACCAGCCCTTCCCCTGTGCCACCCCACACCCTGCCCCAGACAGCTGAGGGATTTATTTATTTATTCCCTCACAGGAATTTAGCACAGATCCTGCTCCAGCTCATCTGGGCGCTGGGGGCTGGCTCCTCTCTGCCTGGGCTCTCCCACTCCCACCCCAGCAACTCCCTCAGGAATAACAGCAAGGAGAAAATATTCTGCCTCTTCTTTCTCCACTCCTCGCCCTCCACCCCATCTGTGAGGGGTCAGCCTGAAGTGCTGTGGCTTACCAAGGGCAGTTTTCACACTGAAAACAGAACAAATAAACTAAAAACCCACCAGGAGCTCCCTGAGCACTCCCTGGGTGCTTCCCCCTGCTCCTCACAGGTGAATTTTTCAGCAGCATCCCTTCCACACAGCCACAGAGATTCCCAACTCCCCGGGCTCCTGCTCTGCACTCCCAGCTCTCTTCCCCAGCCCTGTTTGCCAGTTCAGAGCCCAGCCAGGCCCTAAAACCACCCCAAGAGCCCAGCACGGCCCCACAGCAGGGCTGGGTCCCTCCTAAGGCCACCAGCCCCATCCAGACTCCCACATCCCAACCCAAACCCTCCTCAGCCCTGCCTGGAGCAGCCTCTCCCAAATTCCCAGCTCCTTCCCATCCTCCCAAAACCCCCTCGTGCCTTCACCCTCCTTAAAGCCAGAGCTGGAGAAGGTTCCCCGAATCCCAAAGGCTCAGGGGGACACCCTGGCACAGACAGACGGGGGACAGACGGACACCAGGGGTGGAAAAGCAGCTGGACCCACACCAGCCCCTCCAGGACGCGCAGGGACAGAGCCGGGAAAAGGAGGGAGCAGGGGGGCAGCTCTGGGGGCAGGAGGGGCAAAAAGGGGAAGGGGGAAAGAGGAGAGGGATGGGGGGATTGAGGAGGGGCTGCAGGGAGGGAGAAGGGGACGGAGAGATGAGGAAGGGGATGGAGAGATGGGGAATGGGATGGAGGGAGGAGGAAGGGGATGGAGAGAAGGGGATGAAGGGATGAGGAAAAGGATGGAGGGAGGAGGAAGGGGATGGAGGGATGAGGAAGGGGATGGAGGGATGGGGATGAAGGGAGAAGGAAGGGGATGGAGGGATGAGGAAGGGGATGGAGGGATGGGGATGAAGGGAGAAGGAAGGGGATGGAGGGATGAGGAAGGAGATGGAGGGATGGGGAAAATGATGGAGGGAGAAGGACGGGCCCGCAGAGCCCGTGGGAACGAGGGCCCTGAGGAAGAAGGGGCGAGTCCCGGGGGGCTCCCGGGGATTTGGCTGCGAGGAGCGGCGGGGGCAGCCCGGGGAGGGCACGAGGGGAGGGGACGGGGGCGATGCCGCGGCCCCGCTCGCTCCGGGCGCTGCTCGGTACCTGAGGCGCTCCAGGCTCCGCCGTCCGGGACCTGCGGCCCGGAGCCCCCGGCCCGGCCCTTCCCGGGGCCCGGAGCGCGTCGGGGCCCCCGGCCCGGCCCTGGCCCTGCCCGGCCCGGCGGGTCCGGGGGTCCCCGGTGGGGCCCGGAGCGATCGGGGCCGGGCCGGGCCCGCCGGAGCAGCGACACCGCGACAGCGCCGCGCGGCCGCCAGGGGGCGCCAGGGGGGCGCGGCCGCGCCGAGGGGGCGGAGTCTGGTGGGCGGGGCTTGGGTGGGCGGTGCCTGGTGGGCGTGGTCAGGGTGGAGGTGATGGACGGGCGGGTTTAGGGGGTCCCGGGAGGATTTTGGGGGGTCTGGGGAAGGTGAGGATCTGAGGAGGGTCAGTGGAAAGGTTTTGGGGGTCTGGGGAGGGTTTGGGGGGTTCAGTGAGAGGTTTTGGGGGCCAGTGGAGGATTTGGGGGTCTGGGGAAGGGGATCTGGGGGTCAGTGAGAGCGTTTGGGGGTCTGGGGAAGGGGATCTGGGAGTCAGTGAGGGCGTTTGGGGGCCTGAGGAAGGTTTGGGGGTCACTGAGAGCGTTTGGGGGTCGGTGGAGGGTTTGGGGGATCTGGGGAAGGGGATCTGGGGGTCACTGAGAGCGTTTGGGGGTCAGTGGAGGGTTTAGGGGGTCAGTGGAGGGTTTGGGGTTGTCACAAAGGGTTTGGGGCAGTCAGTGGAGGGTTGGGGGGGATCACAGAGGGTTTGGGGGATCACTAAGAGAGTTTGGGGGTCTGGGAAAGGGGATTTTGGGGTCAGTGGGAGGGTTTGGGGGCTCTGGGGAAGGAGAGAGGCATCACAGGAGGATTTGGGGGTCTGGCTTTGGGGGTTGCTGGAGGGGGATCACTGGAGGGGGATTTGGGGGGTCTGGGATGGAAGGATGCCCTCGGGGGTCCCTGGAGGAGGATTTGGGGGGTCTGGAGTAGACAGAGACTCTAGAGGGGCGTCGGGGGAGCTGCCAGCTCCTCATCCCAGCGCCACCAAGCGTGTCCCGCCCTCTCTGGGGACACTGCGGCCACACGGAGCCACCGAGCCGTGTCCTGCCCTTCGAGGGGACACAGGAGAGCCCCGGTGACCCCTCTGTCCCCCTCCCCATGCCCAGCGAGGACTTTGCCCGGGAATTTTTCCGCCCTGGGGACGGATGGAGGAGCGTGGGGGCAGCAGGGGACGAGGGGGGGCCTCTGCCACCACCCGCGGGGACAAAGTCCAACGGCACCGGGGCCGAGATAAAGGTGCAGGGAGCAGAATAACAGCGTGGGGACATTGGGGACCTCACAGGGACCCCTGCACAGGGGGGGAGAGCAGCATGGAGGTGCTTCCTCCTCCTCCTCCTCCTCCTCCTGCTCATGGGATTGTGCAGAGGATCCTCAAATGGTTTGGGTTGGAAGGGACTTTAAAAATCCGTTTTTAAAGGGGGCAATTTCCACTGTCCCAGGCTGCTCCTCATCCAGGCTGCCTAAAATCAGAGATCAAATAAAATTAAGAAAATAAAAAGCAGATTTATTTATTTATTTATTTATTTATTTATTTATTGAAGGGCCTTCAGGTGCATTTAGGGCTGATGGAGCCCACCCAAAAATGGACCACAGGTCACTGGGTTTTCACACTTTTATAAGTTTGGTTCATTTGCATATTGGGCGTTAATTTTCCAATTACAGCTTCAGGTAATGAAGTCATTGACCCCAAGTTTGCTCCCCCTAAATAAATCAGTTTTGTTCCCATCTCTCAGGGCCTGAGGCAGTGAGGTGTTGTTGACTCCCAGGCCTGGAGAGGAATTGTTGTGTCAAAATGGGAAAGCAGCAGCCGACACTGTGCGTGGAGTTTAGAGTTACGCACTTAAGAATTACAGGATTATAAATGTATGGAAAAGATAAAAGCTAAAATCCTAAGAAGGCATCACAAACCCCATCCAAGCTGACCTTGGGATGGGGCAACCACTTCCACAAAGCAGCACCACGAGCTGTGCCCAGCGCCGCCCTGCACGGCCTCGCCCAGCAGTGCCACGGGCACTGTCACGGAGCCTGGCACCTCCCGTGCCAAACCACCACCCCTGCGAGCTCTGGCTGCGCTCCCAGCCCTGATCCCAGCACCAACACCAGCCATCTGCACCCCTCAGGGCTCCCAAACCAGCCCCAGCTCCCAGGACCACGCAGGTGGCAGAGATCCAGCCTGGTTGGTCCCTGCGGGTCTGGGGGAGTTTTGGGGGACGCTGTGTCGATTCTAACCCCCAAAACCACATCAGCGGGCAGGAAAATCTTACAGCGCGGTGAGAAATGCACGGGAACACCAGCAGGACGCTGTGCTCTGATCAGTTTTTCCCCTGGCTCCTGCCTGGGTGGAATTGCTGCAGTCTGGAGGAGCGTCGTCAGGTGTGCAGGGCTTGTGGAAACTGGGGCATCCTGACTTGCCGCTGGCTAACTCCTTTGTGAGAGCCCAGCCAAGGTTTCTCCACCTCTCAATTGGGGTGTAATGACACTTCCCCCTCTTTCATGAAGCTTCAACTCTTTGTGATCTCGGCAGGGAAATAAATCACCGCGCGGGATCATAAAAAGCCATCAAACGGCAACCCGGGGTGAACCGAGCCGCAGATGGAGGGAAGGGCGCGGGCGCTCGGAAAATGAGAGGTAGGAGCGAGCCAGATGTCATCGGCAGCTCCTTCCCCTGTAGGGTTAATGTCCCCCCCCCCCCTTTTCCCCTCCCTGCCTGCCCTGGAATTCCAGCCATTGGCTGCCTCCCGAGGTTTAGGCTAAAAAGCCTCTAATTAGGACCCCGGCAGCCGCGGAGGCAGCGCCTGGGCAGGCAGGGGGGGAAAAAATAGAGAGAGAGGAAAGAAAGGGGAAAAAAAAAAAAAAAAAAAAAACCAGAAAAAAAAGTGTTTCCCTGGCTGAGCTTGGATGTTTTCCTTTCGCTTTGCGGAGTTTTCGCAGCCCAGGCTCCATTCCCTGGCGTGCTCCGGAGCAGGGCGGGACGGCGGGGCTGGAGCGGGCGGCCGAGCCCGGAGCGGCGGCGAGCGGGGCCCGGAGCGCCGGGACAGGGCAGGTACGTGGGGCTGGGAGAGAATCCCGGGACAGGGCAGGTACGTGGGAATGGGAGAGAATCCCGGGACAGGGCAGGTACGTGGGGCTGGGAGGGAATCCCGGGACAGGGCAGGTTCGTGGGGCTGGGAGGGAATCCCGGGACAGGGCAGGTTCGTGGGGCTGGGAGGAAATCCCGGGACAGGGCAGGTTCGTGGGGCTGGGAGACAATCCCGGGACAGGGCAGGTTCGTGGGGCTGGGAGGGAATCCCGGGACAGGGCAGGTTCGTGGGGCTGGGAGGGAATCACGGAATCCCGGGACAGGGCAGGTTCGTGGGGATGGAAAGGAATCCCGGGGCAGGGCAGGTTCGTGGGGCTGGGAGGGAATCACGGAATCCCGGGACAGGGCAGGTTCGTGGGGATGGAAGGGACAGCCGGACTCGGCCCTGCCCGCTCCCAGGGCAGATGGAGCTGGGGGAGAGGGGGATTGAGAGCGGGGGGCAGCGGGAGGGTCCTGCGAGGGGAAGGGGATGGGGCAGAGCGGGGGGATTTGGGCTGTTCCGAGATTTTCTGGGAGGAGATAACATCGCTGTCTTTGTTTTCGGGAATTGTCCCCTGAGAGCAGGAGGTGACGCGCGTCCCGTCGTGCCGGGCTCTGCCAGGTGCGCGGGCAGCGCTGGTGCCACCATCCCTGCTGGGATCGGCCGGGAATGGGATCAGTCGGGATTGGGGATGGAGCTGGAACCCTTGGACCTGCGGGGGTGAAGTGTGGTGGGCCAGGGAGGGGCGGGGGGCTCCGTTCTGGTGGTCACAGGGAGAGGAGGGGCGGGGGTCTCGGTCCGTACCTGCGGGTGCACGAATGGGTGAGCCAGGGTGGGTTAATGGGTTAATGGATTACTGCTCCTGCCGTGCCTGCGGGAAAACGCAGGAAAAGCCTTTGGCAGCGCTGGCACATCCCTGGTGAGCCAACAGGCCACGGTCCCCTCTGGTGACACGGTGCTGTGCGGCAGAGCAGATGCTGAGACCCTCCCTCGTCATTTGAGGGTCTGCAAAGGCGTTTTTAAAGCGAGGGCCACGACTCTGCTGTGCCCAGCAGTGGCACCAAGGGCTGCTCCAGCTGGTGCCACCCCAGCTCCAAAAAGGCACCGTGGGCTCCTCGGTGGGACCGGCTCCAGGTCGGGCAGGACTGGCTGCTCCTGCTCTCCCTGCCAGACCTCAGCTTATCTCACCCCAAAAGATGCATCTTTATTGCTCTGCATCTTCGTTGTTATGCATCTTTATTTCTCTGCATCTTTTGGCTCTGCATCTTTGTTGTTATGCATTTTTATTTCTCTACATCTTTTTGCTCTGCATCCTTGTTGTTATGAATCTTTGTTGCTCTGCACCTTTGTTGCTCTGCACCTTTGTTGCTCTGCACCTTTGTTGCTCTGCACCTTTATTTCTCTGCACCTTTATTTCTCTGCACCTTTATTTCTCTGCATCTCTGTTCCTGCTCCTGCAGCTGTGTTGACGGCAGCTCAAGCACAAACAGCTTATCCCGTGGGTGAGGCCAGCGTGGATCCGTGCCCCTGGGAGCTGCCAGCGCTGCTTTGAGGGGCTTTTTGGAGTTGCTGTGTCTCCCTGGGGACTCTGCAGGGATGGGATGCGGCTCCCTGTGCGGGCTGGGAGCGCGGAGCCCGTGCTGAATTCCGAGCAGGCTGGCGCGGCCGAGCTCCAAGTTAATGTGTGACCTTGGCGGCAGAGCCCGCACGGGCTCCCACAGCCAGCTGGAGACGGGGGCCGCTCCCGCCGAGCCAAAGCCGATTAACATTCCCAGGAATTTCAGCCTCTTTTGCCCAGGGAGCCGCGACGGCTTCCGATGCTTTGGGGAGAGCGAGAGAGGAGCTCGGGCAAACGCATCCGGAGCGGCTCCCACGGGCAGCAGGGAGGGTTTGCAGCCAGGGCGAATGACAGCCAGGTGCCACCCGGCCTGCCCGACGGGTCTGTAGCACGTCCCTTCTCGGGGACTCGCTGGCAGGGACAGGCCACCCCAAAGTGCCACCGCGGTGCCACCTCCCGCAGGCTGGGAGCATCCCCGCATCCCTGGGCAGGGCAGGGCAGGGCAGGGCCCGCAGGCAGCGAAGGGAGGGCAGGAAGGAAGAGGGGACAGGGCTGGGCAGCGGAGGAGCCGGACCTGTTGGGGCTGCCTGGCTCTTTAGCATGGGAGGCGCGTACCTCTGTCACCGTCTGGGGCTAATTACAGGGACTTGTTTACAGCCCAGACGGCTGCCAGCCGGGGTAATCACATCAAACCGGGCTGGGCCGCGCTCTCCGGCGCATCCCCGCCCTGCCCAAGCCGCCCTCCCCACGCCGGTGTCGCCCCACCGTGCTGGTGGCCCTGCCACGGGGTCCCTGTGGCTCTCGGGGATGGGGCCAGGCTGGCACTGCCACCCCTCGGGAATGGGGCCAGGCTGGCGCTGCCACCCCTCCCGAGTCCCCCGGGCATCGCAGGGGTCCAATTAACAGCAAAGTTCCAAGAGATTACACAAATGCAGCTTGGAGGCTTAATGAGCCCAGCAGAGCCGGGAATGCCCCCACATCCCACGGGAGGGAGAAATGGGGACATTTTCCCAAACCGGGCAGCAGCAGAGCTGGGCTGGACACGAGGGTCCTCATTCAGCACCCCAGGGTCTCCCTGGCCCAGCCCTGGTCCCTCACCAAGCCAGCAAGGCCGGGGCTCTTTTTGGGCAGCAAACACCCAGATTATTTCATCCCTATCCCAAAGCACAGCTTTGAACAGCACCCTACAACCAGCCCTGCGTCCCCCCAGGCTTCCAGACCCCAAATGGCAGGAAGAAGCCAGCAGCCCTTTTGTTTAATCTCGCTGATTAGCCGGTGTGTTAATCATTGACCCGGCAGCAGGGCAGGGAAACCTGAGCTGATCCCACCTGCTGCCGGCCCCAGAGCTGCCCCTGCCACAGCCCAGCAGCCCCAGGCGCTGTTTGTGGGAGCACTGGGGACACTGGGGTGTCCCTGGCAGGGGGGACACACCAGCACCATCCCAGTGTGGAGCAGGGAATGGATCCTGGTGGTGGCAGAGGTGGAGAAAGACCAAGATTTCATGGTCTGGGGGTTCTCACCCCTCATCCCTGAGACTGTTTTGTGCGTGGAACATTTTCCAGAGGGGTTGATCCATCCATGGTGGGCGTTGCAGGGGTGAGCCCCTGGCTGTGTTTGGTCACGGCCCCGTGATTTTCCCTCCATCCCACCCTGGCTCCCCATGGCACGGCAGGAAATGTGGGCTGAGGGCGTCAGGCTCTGGGCTGGCATCCAGGGAGCCCCAGGAGCCACCACATCAGCATCTGGCCTTTGTTTTGGGAAGCCGGGGCAGGAAGGAAGCGCCGTGCTGGAGAGAGCCTGCGTGGGGAGGAGGGGAGGGCTCCGGATGGGTTTCACTGCCTGACCCCGAGCCAGGCTGTGCTGTGGGCTGGGACAGCCCTGGGCAGAACAATGGCAGCCCGAGGGGAGGGAATTATTTTCCACTGAGCTGGGCTCAACCTCGGTCTGCTCCCACTCAGGGATGGGCCACTAGACCCGGGATTAGCCGTGGCGGCTGGGGGAAAGCTCCTGCTGTGGGTGTTGTTGTTTTCCAAAACCTGTTCCAGCTTGAGCTTGGGCGTTTGGGGTCTCCCCTGTCTGGCTTCATCCTCATCCCCATCCCATCCCCATCCCATCCCATCCCCATCCCATCCCATCCCCATCCCATCCCATCCCATCCCATCCCATCCCATCCCATCCCATCCCATCCCATCCCATCCCATCCCATCCCTTCGTGCTCAGCAAGTGCCTGCCTCTATCCTCAGTGTGGGTTTGCTGTAACCCCCAAAGAGAAAGGAGCCCCCCAAAAATCCCTTGGATTCCTGCAGTGGTTCAGCTGAAGGTCTCAAGGTCGTGGTGCCTTGGAGCATCGTCCCAGCTGGACGTGCCCCAAGTCCCTGTAAGGGATGAGGAGCTGCTTGTCCTGCTGCCACAGGGACACAGGATCTGTGTCCAGGGATGGATCCCTGCTCCCTGCCCTGTGTCTGACACCTGTGGCTCTCTCTGTGTCCCCAGCTGATGTCCCTGCCGAGCCCTGCATGGCCCAGGGGTCCCTCCGAGAGACGAGGAGCTGGCACAGGGACACAGGATCTGTGTCCAGGGATGGATCCCTGCCCTGTGTCCGACATCTCTGACTCCCTTTCTGTCCCCAGCTGATGTCCCTGCCGAGCCCTGCATGGCCCAGGGTCCCTCTGAGGGATGAAGAGCTGACACAGGGACACAGGACCTGTGTCCAGGGATGGATCCCTGCCCTGTCTCTGACACCTGTGTCTCTCTGTGTCCCCAGCTGATGTCCCTGCCGAGCCCTGCATGGCCCCAGCAGGACGAGCCCTCTCCCTGCGGCACCACCGGGGGCCTCCCCCCGGCCTCGTCCGACAGCGACTCCGGCTGTGCCCTGGAGGAGTACCTGGAGCCCCCCGAGGTGGGTGCTCCCCACCCCGTTTCCGGGGCTAGACACACACATTTCAGCCCCTTAAACACATTTTAATCCCTCTCTGAACTCGGTGTTTCCCCCAAGGTGCCGCCGTGCTCGCCCCAGCCGGGCTCTGACCGTGACCGGACGCGGCTCCGCGCCAGAGCGCTCCTGCAGCAGCTGCCCCCCCAGGACTGCGATGTGAGACCCCCTCCTCTGGCTGCTGCTCCCCTCCCCGGGCCCACCTGGGGCTGACATTACCCAAAAACAGAGGCCGGGCCGAATTAAGGGAGCAAAAAGCAGTTTTATTCTTTATTCAGCTGCCCTAAATGCAGCTGAAGCCCACCCAAAAAATGGACCACGGGTCACGGGGTTTTCACACTTCTATAAGTTTGGTTCATTTGCATATTGGGGGTTAATTTTCCAATTACAGCTTCAAGTAATGAAATAATTGACCCCAAGTTTGCTCCCCCAACTCCCTTTTGTTCCCATCTCTGACCAGTGAGGTGTTGTTGATTCCCAGGCCTGAAGAGGAATTGTGTAAAAATGGGAAAGCAGCAGCTCACACTGTTTGCGGAGTTTAGAGTCTACCACTAAAGTTTAGAGTTTATCTCCCTGGCCTCATCTGGTCTTGAGATTACCCAAAAACAGAGGCCAGGCCAAATTAAGGGAATAAAAAGCAATTTTATTTATTGAAGGGCCTTCAGGTGCATTTAGGGCAGATGAAGCTCACCTAAAAATGGATCACGGGTCACAGGTTTTTCACACTTTTGTATATTGGGGGTTAATTTTCCAATTACAGCTTCAGGTAGTGAAGTCATTGACTCCAAGTTTGCTCCCTTTTGTTCCCATCTCTCAGAGCCTGAGGCGGTGAGGTGATTGATTCCCAGGCCTGGAGAGGAATTGTGTAAAAATGGGAAAGCAGCAGCCGACACTGTGTGTGGAGTTTAGAGTTTACCCCTAAAGTTTAGAGTTTACCACTAAAGTTTAGAGTTATACACTAAAGAATTACAGGATTATAAATGTCTGGAAAAGATAAAAGCTGAACTCCTAAGGAAGGATGTGATTCCGACTCCTTCTCAGCCAGTGAATAGGACAAATAGGTTGTTGGTGATGATGAGGATGAGTATGGCGATTAGGAAGAATAGTAGATAGGTGAAAAATTTTGTAATGTAGGGGTCTGAGGCCACATGTAGGATAGATCATGGTACAAATAGTGCAGTGAGGAAGAAGGTAAGGGAGTAGAAGTCTATTTTCAGGCTGATGGGGATTTTGAAGTTTATAATGGACTTTCATTCCCAGAAGGAGGTGAGGCTTTCTGCTCCGGAGTGGATATAGATTGCTATTGGGATCAGGCTGATTAAGAAGGAGGTTTTGGCTGTGTTTGTAACCGTGCTGGGAGGTTGCTGGATAGGAGAGGCGGTAGGACGGGGGTGCCCCAGCAGAGCCCGTGCCCTGACCCCCGTGCCCCACAGGAGCGCTACTGCCCCGGCCTCGCCGAGGAGGAGCGGCGCCAGCTCCGCGCCTTCAGCGCCCGCCGCCGACAGGAGGCTCTGGGACAGGGCCTGGCGTGCCCCGTGCCAGGGCCCTGCCACGGCCGTCCCTGCAGGAAGGTGAGCCGTCCCTCCAGCTGCCACCCCCTGGCAGGGAGCCGTCCCCAAAAGCCAGCCCTGCCCCACACCTCGTGTCCTTCTGCCTTGCAGTGCGGCCGGAGGCTGAACAAAGGCGACCCGGGGGTTTCGGCGTCTCGCCTGGGCGACCAGTTCTGGCACCCGTCCTGCTTCTCCTGCCACTTCTGCCACCAGCAGCTGGTGGATCTCATCTACTTCCAGCAGGATGGGAGGATCTACTGCGGCCGGCACCACGCCGAGCTCTTCCGACCCCGCTGCGCCTCCTGCGACCAGGTGGGCGCCTGTTGGGGAGGATGAAACGGGAAAGCCTTGTCAATAGGATTGCCTGGCAAAAGATTTTGAGAATATGGGAACCATAAGCGAGACTGAAGTGAAAGCAAGCTTTAAGGTCCGTTAGTTACTGAACAACAGGAAAACAATTGTCAATATTAAAAATAAGGGATAATTTGGTTCCAATAATAGCGCATGAGCAAAAGATAACCGCGGGGTACGGGGTGCCGGGCTCTGGACCCTTTCCATCTCACGTACGAGCTTGCCAAGTGAAGATTCCCCCCTATATGCCACGTGTCAATGCCATCCCCTCCCATTTTCGGTTTGTCACACTTCTACCTCTGCCCTCATCACCACCTTTGCCGTGCATGCTCCACCACTCGGTTCGGTGGTCGCATAACTCTTTGGGGGTCATTTTTGATGAAGGCCTCTCCTCTTCCTCGATGTCCTTCAACTCACCCTTGGGTTACACATGCGCACCAAGCCAGTATAATGCAAGCCAAAACTAACATAATATTATATTTAAGCACCAAAGCAATAAATCTCATATAATTAACGTTTTCCTGGGACCCAACCAGATTTTCCCTTCTTTCTGTTCATTTTTAGCAACTGTTATCTCTTGCTTTTTCCTGTCCTTGAACATCTGCAGGAAAGGAGGGGGGGGGATGGAACCTCTCCCTTTCTTTCTTTCTTGGCATTACACCTTCTAACTCTTCTATCAATTACCGTATCAATATCGATTACCGTTCCGATTTTCTCAGCGTGAATCACAAGTATTTTCCCACGTTCCCATTCCAGCTGATCTTCATGGAGGAGCGCATCGAGGCTGAGGGCCTTGAACATCTGCAGGAAAGGAGGGGGGGGGATGGAACCTCACCTTTTCTCTTTTGGCATTACACCTTCTAACTCATTTATTAATTACCGTATCAATATCGATTACCGTTCCAATTTTGCCAGCGCGGATCCTACTTGTTGACCACATTCCCATTCCAGCTGATCTTCATGGAGGAGTGCATTGAGGCTGAGGGCCTTGAACATCTGCAGGAAAGGGGGGGATGGAACCTCTCCCTTTCTCTCTTGGCATTGCACCTTCTAACTCTTTTACCAATTACCATATCAATATCGATTACTGTTCCGATTTTGTCAGCATGAATCACAAGTATTTTCCCACATTCCCATTCCAGCTGATCTTCATGGAGGAGTGCATCAAGGCTGAGGGCCTTGAACATCTGCAGGAAAGGGGGGGGGATGGATCCTCTCCCTTTCTTTCTTGGCATTACACCTTCTAACTCTTTTATCAATTACCGTATCAATATCGATTACCGTTCCGATTTTCTCAGCGCGAATCACACCTATTTTCCCACGTTCCCATTCCAGCTGATCTTCATGGAGGAGTGCATCGAGGCCGAGGGCCTTGAACATCTGCAGGAAAGGAGGGGGGATGGAACCTCACCCTTTCTCTTTTGGCATTACACCTTTTAACTCATTTATTAATTACCGTATCAATATCGATTACCGTTCCAATTTTGCCAGCGCGGATCCTACTTGTTGACCACGTTCCCATTCCAGCTGATCTTCATGGAGGAGCGCATCCAGGCTGAGGGCCTTGAACATCTGCAGGAAAGGGGGAGATGGAACCTCTCCCTTTCTTTCTTGGCATTACACCTTCTAACTCTTTTACCAATTACCGTATCAATATTGACTACCGTTCCAGTTTTGCCAGCACAAATCACACCTATTTCCCACATTCCCATTCCAGCTGATCTTCATGGAGGAGTGCATTGAGGCTGAGGGCCTTGAACATCTGCAGGAAAGGAGGGGGGGGATGGAACCTCTCCCATTCTTTCTTGGCATTACACCTTCTAACTCTTTTATCAATTACCGTATCAATATCGATTACCGTTCCGATTTTCTCAGCGTGAATCACACCTGTTCCCCACGTTCCCATTCCAGCTGATCTTCATGGAGGAGTGCATCGAGGCTGAGGGCCTTGAACATCTGCAGGAAAGGAGGGGGGATGGAACCTCTCCCATTCTTTCTTGGCATTACACCTTCTAACTCTTTTATCAATTACCGTATCAATATCGATTACCGTTTCAATTTTGTCACCGCGAGTCCTACCTGTTCACCACGTTCCCGTTCCAGCTGATCTTCATGGAGGAGTGCATCGAGGCTGAGGGCCTTGAACATCTGCAGGAAAGGGGGGGGGGGGATGGAACCTCACCCTTTCTTTCTTGGCATTACACCAACTCCTTTACCAATTACCGTATCAATATCGATTACCGTTCCAATTTTGTCACCGCGAGTCCTACCTGTTCACCACGTTCCCGTTCCAGCTGATCTTCATGGAGGAGTGCATCGAGGCCGAGGGCCGGCGCTGGCACCTGGAGCATTTCTGCTGCCTGGAGTGCGAGGAGCCCCTGCGCGGGCAGCGCTACGTGATGCGCAGCGGGCGGCCCTGCTGCCGGCCCTGCTTCGAGAGCCTCTTCGCCGAGCCGTGCCAGGCGTGCGGGGACCCCATCGGTACGGCCGCCAAAATCTGGGGCTCCCCCAGCCTTTGGAGCATGGATTTTGGGTTTTTTTGGGTTTTTTGGGTTTTTTGGGGGACGGTCGTTTTTGGTTTTTTGGTTTGGTTTGGGGGTTTTTTGGGGTTTTTATTGTGGTTTGGTTTTTTTTTTTTGGTTGGTTGGGGTTTTTCTGTTTGTTTTTTTTTTTTGTTTGTTTGTTTGGTTTTGGTTTTTTTTAAATTTATTTTATTTATTTATATTTTTTATTTTTGGGGGGGTTTCGGGTTTTTATGGGTTTTCTTTTGGGGCGGTTGTTTTTGCGGGTTTTTTTGTTTTGTTTTGGGGTTTTTTGGGGTTTATTTAGGGGATTTTGGCGGGGTTTTTTTTGTGGTTTGTTTCTTTGGTTTTTGTTGTTGCTTTTTGGGTTTTTTTGTGGGGGGTGTTTTGGGGTTTTTTTTGTTTATTTTGTTTTCTTTTGGGGTTTTGGGGTGTTTATTTTGGGATTTTTTGTGGGTTTTTTGTTTTGTTTTTTTGGGGGTTATTTGTGGGCACAGTTGTTTTTGGTATTTTGTTTTGGTTTTTTGTCTTTTTTTTTTTTAGGTTTTTTTGGGTTTATTTAGGGGTTTTTGGTGGGAGTTTTTTTGTTGTTTATTTTTGTTTTGTTTTGTTTCTTTGGTTTTTTTGTTGTTGTTGCTTTTTTGGTTTTTATTTTTTGTGGGGGTTGGTTTGGGTTTTTTTGTTTATTTTGTTTTGTTCTGGGTTTTGGGGGGTTTATTTTGGGGGTTTTTCGGTTTGTTTTTTTTTGTGGGGGGTTTTTTGGGGGTGCAGTTGTTTTTGGTATTTTGTTTTGGGTTGGATTTTCTGTGGGTTTTTTTAGGGTTTTTGTGGGGGGTTTTTTGGGTTTTTTGGGATGTTTATTTTGTTTTGGCGTTTTTTTTGTTTTTTTTTTTTTGGGGGGGGGGGGTTTGTGGTTTGTTTTGTTTGGGGTTTTTTTTTTTTTTTTCATTTTTGTTTGGTTGGTTGGTTGGTTGGTTGGTTTTTTGGGGGTTTTTCCTTTGCTTTGTTTTGTAGTTGTTGGGTTGGTTTTTTTTTTTTGTTTTTTATTTCATTTTATTTTATTTCTTTTATTTTTATTTTATTTCATTTTTATTTTATTTTATTTCATTTTATTTTATTTTTATTTTTATTTTATTTCATTTTATTTTATTTTATTTTATTTTATTTTATTTTATTTTATTTTATTTTATTTATTTTATTTTATTTTATTTTATTTTATTTTATTTTATTTTTATTTTTATTTTATTTCATTTATTTTATTTTATTTTATTTTATTTTATTTTATTTTATTTTATTTTATTTTATTTTATTTTATTTTATTTCATTTTATTTTATTTTTATTTTATTTTTATTTTATTTTATTTTGAAGACCCTTCCCCTCACCCGCGTTTTGCCCCACAGGTGCGGACACCGAGCAGGTCACCCACCAAGGGCTGCACTGGCACGCCCGCTCCTCCTGCTTGTGCTGCAGCCTGTGCCGGGCCCCGCTGCGGGGACAGCCCCTCAGCTGCCACCGCGGCCGCCTCTTCTGCTCCGGCTCCTGCGGCCGCGGCCAGGACGGCTCCTCCGCCGCCTCCGACTCCTCGGACTCCGCCATCGCCTCCGCTCCGTCCCCCCAGTGCGCGCCCGCGGCCCGGAGCGGCAGGGACAGGGGGCAAGGGGATGGTAGGAGCTTCCAGCATGGGGTGGGAGCAAATCCAGAGGGCTTTGGGGAATTTGGGGATGGTGGAATCCTACTGCCATGGGATGGGAGCAAATCCAGGGATTTTGGGGACTTTGGGGATGGTAGGAGCAAATCCAGGGATTTTGGGGATGGTAGGAGCCTCCAGCATGGGATGGGAGCAAATCTAGGGATTTTGGGTGTGGTAGGAGCCTCCGACATGGGGTGGGAGCAAATCCAGGGATTTTGGGGATGGTAGGAGCAAATCCAGGGGATTTTGGGGATGGTAGGAGCAAATCCAGGGATTTTTGGGAATTTGGGGATAGTAGGAGCCTCTGACATGGGGTGGGAGCAAATCCAGGGATTTTGGGGATGGTAGGAGCCTTTGCCATGGGGTGGGAGCAAATCCAGGGACTTTGGGGAATTTGGGGATGGTAGGAGCCTCCAGCATGGGGTGGGAGCAAATCCAAGGATTTTGGGGACTTTGGGGATGGTAGGAGCCTCCAACACGGGATGGGAGCAAATCCAGGGATTTGGGGGATGGTAGGAGCCTCTGCTATGGGGTGGGAGCAAATTCAGGGATTTTGGGGATGGTAGGAGCAAATCCAGGAGATTTTGGGCACTTTGGGGATGGTAGGAGGCTCCGACATGGGGTGGGAGCAAATCCAGGGATTTTGGGGACTTGGGGGCTGGTAGGACCCCATTGCCACAGGGTGGGAGGGCAACAGGAGCAAATCCAGGCTCTGGATTTACTTTGGGGCTGGTGGGGTCCTGCTGCCCTGGGGTGGGAGGGGGAGCAGGAGCAAATCCAGGCTCCGGGGACTGTCCTGGGAGTGTCACCCCGTGGGAATTGGTGATGAACTCCCCAGGCTGGGTGGGTGGGTGGGTGCCAGCCCGCCGTGTCCCGAGACGCCCCTTGCTGTGGGAGGGCTGTGGGAGGACAGGCTCAGCCTCTCCTTCCCCCTCTGGCAGAGGCGTTCTCGGAGCAGCCCCCCGTGCACCCCGCCTTCAGGAGCCCCGGGGATCTCGGCGCAGCCTCACGGGAGCGGAGCGGCGACGCTGCCAAGGAGCACCCAGGGGCGCTGGGACCCCCAGCCGGCCACCCCTCAGCCCCCCAGCTGAACCCGGAGCCCCCCAAGGAGCCCAGAGCCCTTTTGGGGTCCCCTGAAGCCCGAAGAGCTGCAGAGCTGCAGGCGGGCACCTCCCGTCCCCGACACGGCGCCCGGGCAGGGCACGGCACAGAGGAGGAGGAGGAGGAAGAGGACTCCTGGTGCCCCACCTGCTCCTCATCTTCGGACTCAGACTCGGAGGAGGAGGGTTTCTTTTTCGGGAAGCCCATCCCCAAGCCCGGCATGACCTCCCTGGGCAGGGAGCCCACGCAGAGGGGCAGGGGCAGGACGGCCAAGCACTGCAGCGTGTGCTGACAGCGGGCTGGGGGTCCCGAGTGGCACTGCCAGCTCCTGCCAGGGCATCAGCGCGTTCCAATCGCATCCTGGAGGTGCCCAAGGCTGGTGGGAGAAGCTGCTGGGGTCGCTGCCCCCCGGTGGAGCAGAGCAGAGCAGAGCAGATCCTGCCATTCCTGCCCGGCTCTCCCGCAATTAGGAACAGGTAAAGCAGGAAGGGAGCGGGGCAGGCCCGGCCCCAGCACCTCCCACGAGGCGGCAGGTGGGGACAGGGACAGCTGCCGGCGTCCCCCCAGTGCTGGGGAACGCGGGGTGTCCTGCCCTGGGCTGCTCTGTGCCCCACTGCCACCCCTCTCCATCCCTGGTGGCATCAGGTCCCCATGGGGAGGGGACCAGAGACGAAGCTCCAATAAAATCTGGCTGAAATCTGAACTCAGGGTCTGCCCTGTTCCTTCCCAGCCCATTGTGACACTGACACTGTCACCAGGGCCCCATCTCCATCCCTGCTCTCCATCCCTGGTGGCACTGTGGCCTACTGCCACCACAGGGAGGGAACCAGGGGTGCAGCTCTGCTGCTGCTGGTGACAAATCTGCAATAAAATCCGGCTGAAATCTGAAAGCAGGGTCTGCCCTGTTCCTTCCCAGCCCATTGTGACACTGGCAATGTCACCAGGGCCCCACTGGCACCTCTCTCCCTTCCTGGTGGCACTGTGTCCCCATGGGGAGGGGACCAGGGCACAGCTCTGGTCTCAGGTGACAAACTCCAATAAATTCTGGCTGAAATCTGAACTCGGGCTCTGCCCTGTTCCTTCCCACCCCACCGTGACACCGGCACTGTCACCAGGGCTGGGAGGTCCCCAGGGGTGATCTGTGCCCTCTGCCACAGCCGGGGTTCACCGTGGGACCCCTCCCTTGCAGGAACACAACAAGGGCTGCAAAAAGGACACGGTTTATTTGCAGATTTAAACCCAAAAACACTCGCTGGGGTTCGGGGCCGCACTCCTGGCCATCAGGAAAGGAGGGCAGGCACTGCTGCCCTCCCTCCAGTCAAACCAGCGACGCTTTGGCTGCCCTCAGGGCTTTGGGCAGGGCCAAAACACCAAACACATCCTGCTCGCTGCCAACACCTCCCACCTCACCCTGCAGGCTCCCGAGCACCCCAGGGCGCTGTCACGGCGCTGTCACAGCCCTGTCGCAGGGCAGGAGGGGTGGCAGCCCTCAGAGGCTGCTGGAGCCCACGGAGTCGAGGCTGTCGATGAACTGCTCCAGCTGCTGCAGGTGGTGCAGGCGGCCCTGGCGCAGGTTGGCCCTGAGCGCCACCCCCAGCGCCGCCTCCATCGAGGGCTCCTCGTGCAGCAGCATCGTGGCCACCACGGCGATGCTCAGGCTGAACTGCTGGTACGACTGCAGGGCCGCGGGCTCAGCACCCCAGAACCAGCACCAAAACACCCCCTATTTTAGCCCAAACACCCACAAATACCATCCCAACCCCCGCAGGGCAGGGCACAGCATCAGCACCCCAGAACCAGCACCAAAACACCCCTATTTTAGCCCAAACACCCACAAATACCATCCAAACCCCTGCAGGGCACGGCCACGGGGTCAGCACCCCAAAAGCAGCACCAAACCACCCCTATTTTAGCCCAAACACCCACAAATATCATCCAAACCCCTGCAAACCCCTGCAGGGCAGGGCACACCATCAGCACCAGCACCCCAGAACCATCACCAAACAACCCCTGCTTTTAGCCCACAAACCCACAAATACCATCCCAACCCCTGCAGGGCACAGCCACGGGGTCAGCACCCCAAAACCAGCACCAAAACACCCCCTATTTTAGCCCAAACACCCCCAAATATCATCCAAACCCCTGCAAGCCCCCCCCAAAACGCCAAATTCACACCCTCACCCCCCGGCATGGCTCCCAAAGCTCCTCAGGTGAGATCCCCCCCATCCTGGAGCTGCTCCCAGACCCACAGGGCAGGGCCACAGGGTCAGCACCCCAAAACCAGCACCAACCCCTGCAAACCCACAGCACGCTCCCCCAAACACCAAATTCACCACCCAGCACTGTCCCCAAAGCTCCTCAGGTGACATTCCCCGTCCTGGAGCTGCCCCCAGCCCCTCAGGTGCCCCCCAGGACTCACCAGCTCGATCTTTGCCTTCCTCCTGAGCACAGCAGCGGAGCGGGAGTCGATTCCAGCTGGGAATGGCGTGGGGGGCTCTGAGCAGGGCTGCTGCTGGCCACACACAGCCTGGCACGGGGAAAAGGCCGAGGGTGAGCCCCCCTTTGTGCAGCAGGATGGAATTAGCTCAGGTTTCACCTGACTGTGGAAATCAGCAGTGGAGGGGGGGGGATCAGGCTGCCAGCAGCGCTGGAGAGCCCTGAGATCAGCAGTGATTCCAAAACCCCACGGGAAGCTCAGAGGGGAAAGGGACTGAGCCACACTGGTCAGTCACCAGCCCAGGACTGGTCACCCCATGGAAGGAGCCACTGGTTTGTTGTAGAGAGCTTTGCAGACAGCTAGCTAGCTGAGAAACGTCACATAAAGAGACAAGTGTAACAGTCACACCCCAAAACCAGCACCAAACCACCCCTGATTTTAGCCCACAAACCCCCAAACATCATCCAAACCCCTGCAAACCCCTGCAGAGCATGGCCACGGGGTCAGCACCCCAAAACCAGCAACAAACAACCCCTATTTTAACCCACAAACATCATCCAAACCCCTGCAGAGCATGGCCACGGGGTCAGCACCCCAAAACCAGCAACAAACAACCCCTATTTTAATCCACAAACATCATCCAAACCCCTGCAGAGCATGGCCACGGGGTCAGCACCCCAAAAGCAGCACCAAACAACCCCTATTTTAACCCACAGACCCACAAATATCATCCAAACCCCTGCAGAGCAGGGCCACGGGGTCAGCACCCCAAAAGCAGCACCAAACCACCCCTATTTTAACCCACAGACCCACAAATACCATCCAAACCCCTGCAAGCCCCCCAAAACACCAAATTCACACCCAGCGTTGTTCCCATCTGACTGCTGCACTAAGGGCACAATGTTTTTCGTGTTACTGGACACATTGTGCCCTTAGTGCAACAGTAAGACAGGAAAGAACATCTTTAGCAAGAACACGAAAAAAAAAATTTCAATAAAATATCCACAAAAACACAAAAGTAAGCGTGGTTACCTAATAAATAACTAGCCAATAGTGAGCTCGCCTTTACAATATGCATAAAATTCATTAACACTAATACAAAGATACATACCTACCAACAAAGTTCAAAATTTACTAATCACTCGTATTAGTACTCCCAACAGTTTGTCACTGCTCTGTCACCCCTCCCTTGGGTGCCACCCCACTCCCCCTCTTTGCCCCAGCTTCTCTCCCTCATTAGCAGTAATTAATCTGCCCTGGAGGGTTCTCCTTGGCTTCCTCAGAGCTCCATTCCAGGCCTGCTCACACTCTGCTGTCACTGGATTTGTGCTGCGGGTTTAAGGGGTTTGGATGATATTTGTGGGTTAAAAGAGGGGTGGTTTGGTGCTGCTTTTGGGGTGCTGACCCTGTGGCCCTGCCCTGTGGGTCTGGGAGCAGCTCCAGGATCGGGGGGATCTCACCTGAGGAGCTTTGGGAGCCATGCCGGGGGGTGAGGGTGTGAATTTGGCGTTTTGGGGGGGGCTTGCAGGGGTTTGGATGATATTTGTGGGCTAAAATAGGGGTCGTTTGGTGCTGGTTTTGGGGTGCTGACCCCGTGGCCGTGCTCTGCAGGGGTTTGGATGGTATTTTGATATTTGTGGGTTTGTGGGTTAAAATAGGGGTTGATTGTTGCTGGTTTTGGGGTGCTGACCCCGTGGCCATGCTCTGCAGGGGTTTGGATGATATTTTGATATTTGTGGGTTTGTGGGTTAAAATAGGGGTCGTTTGGTGCTGCTTTTGGGGTGCCGACCCCGTGGCCGTGCTCTGCAGGGGTTTGGATGATATTTGTGGGTTTGTGGGTTAAAATAGGGGTGGTTTGTTGCTGCTTTTGGGGTGCTGACCCCGTGGCCGTGCTCTGCAGGGGTTTGGATGATATTTGTGGGTTTGTGGGTTAAAACAGGGGTGGTTTGTTGCTGCTTTTGGGGTGCTGACCCCGTGGCCCTGCCCTGAGGGTCTGGCAGCAGCTCCACACGCTGTTGTGACGCTGTGTGGTCACACCCCTGAGCCTCGGCTTCCTGCCCTGGCTGCTCTCGCGGGGCCGACACGGGCTGTGCCTCCAAACAAAGGCACCCCTAAACCCCACATCCTGCAGCCACAGGGACCCCCCTGGGTTCTGGCAGCGTCCCCAAGCCCGGGGGGACACTGGGGACACCCAGAGCCCGTACCTGATTGGGGGCACCAGCCCCAGGTGGGCTCTGGGGCGCTGTGGGGGTCTCTGGTGGGGTGCAGGCGCCCGGGGCAGCTTGGCTGGGCTGGGCTTCGGGCTCTGCTGCAGGTCCCGGAGGAAGCTGAGGGTTCTCAGGAGGATGAAGGCACTGCAGAGGCTGAGGGACAGAGAGTGGCTGTGCTGGGACACGGGGACAGCGCTGTCCCCCATTGGGGTGGGGACACGGAGCTGCCCCACGCCCCAAACTCACCCCAGCCTGGGCAGCTCGTGCCTCGGTTTCCCCAGCCCCACAGGAGCGAGGGCTGAGCTCTGCCTCCCCAGAGCTGCACTCCAGGATTTCCCTCCCGGCAGGCTCTGGAGGGGCTGCTGGGCTCCGGGGAGGTGACCCGTGACCGCCGCCAGCCTTGGGGACACCGCACGGCTCCGCCTGCGCGGCACAGACAGCCAAAGTTGGGAAATTGTTGTTGTTACAAACGGGAATTGCCGGCGAATTGCAACAGCTTTCAGACAGAAGGCGAATTTGTAACGGCTTCTGCGGGCTGAGGAACTGAAAATGCGCACAAAGCAAGGCTGGCGCAGGAGATAACAAAACGCAGAACCAAGATAGCACAGGCAGAGAACAAAACAGCACAAAGAGAGAATGCCAGGGGTCAAGTGGCATCAGGAGAAAACCAGGGGAGGGCCCTGGATGGACCCCCAGACCCTGCAGCAACCCAGGGTGGAGCTGTGGCAAACTTGGCCCTGAGAATGTGCCAAGAAATTTGGGGAAGTTGTGCAATTGCAGCAGCACAAAGGACTGAAAATTGTATGTGTGTGTGTGTGTGCCTCTGGCTGCAGCCAGGCACCCAGCACGGCCACTTCTGTTTTACTTAACTAATAAATAAATACTTATTTATTTATTTATTTATATAAATAAATAAATATATAAAAAGAATATTAAATACTTATTTAATAAGCAAATAAATAATAATAAATACTTCAAGAATAAATATTTATTAATAAATACATAAATAAATAATATCAATAATAAATAAATACTTATTTCCTATCGCTAATTAAACTCTTAAATTTCAGAGTGGGATTAGTCCCTCCCCACACTGTGCAGGGGCACTGTGGAGTCCACAGTGAGGGGATTAGAGGGTTTGGGAAAGGGGGCTGTGCCTCCCTGCAGGCTCTGCTTTAGGGTGGGAATAGAAAATAGGAAAAATAGAAAAATAATAGAAAAATAATAGAAAAAATATAGAAAAAAATATAGAAAAAATATAGAAAAAATATAGAAAAAAATACAGAAAAAATACAGAAAAAGGATAGAAAAAAAGATAGAAAAAAGATAGAAAAAAGATAGAAAAAAAGATAGAAAAAAAGAGAAAAATAATAATAGAAAAAATAATAGAAAAATAATAGAAAAAATAATAGTGAAAACCAGGAAAATAATACAAAATATAGAAAAAAACAGAAAAAATAGAAAAAATAAAGAGAAAAAGTAATAGAAAAAAATAGAAACCATCCCCAGGGGAAGCTGTGTGCGCTGGTGGGGAGGGTTTGGGGAGCCTGGAGCTGGTCCTGTGTCCCTCCCCAGCAGCCCCATACCTCAAGGTGCTCCTGGATCTCAGGATTCCTGGAGGTCTCCTCAGGAGGGGCTGGATCTGCTCCTGGAGCACAGGGAGCCTGATCCTGGCTGCCCACGGGGCTCTGCCCAGCTCCCAGCTCCACCTGGGGACGGGAAATGGGCTGGGATGGGGTGGGATGGGATCCATGGGATGGGACGGGATGGGATCCATGGGATGGGATGGGATGGGATGGGATCCATGGGATGGGATGGGATGGGATGGGATGGGATCCATGGGATGGGATCCATGGGATGGGATGGGATCCATGGGGTGGGATGTGATGAGATGAGATGGGATGGGATCAATGGGATGGGATGGGATGGGATCCATGGGATGGGATGGGATGGGATCCATGGGATGGGATCCATGGGATGAAATGGGATGAGATGGGATGAGATGGGATGAGATGGATGGGACACTTAAAATGGGACACAGGAAACACTGAGAAAAGCCTGGAAAAACTCCACACCTGGCAAAAACAGCAAGGTGGAGAGGGGAAGGGCTGGAGCAGAGAGGAGGGAGATGCCCCAGCAGCCACGGACGCCCCTGAGCCAGGCAGCTCCAGGGCTGGGAGCACCCCTGGGATGGGGGAATGTCCTACCTGCAGCTCTGCAGCACCAGGATCAGCACCACCATCAGCAGCTGGGCTCTCCAGAGGGCTCCTGGCCGGGCCGGGGGGCTCCAGAACACCCCCAGTCCCCGCTGGCACATCCTGCAGGGAACCAGCACAGCGTGTGGGGCTCGGGGTGAGCACAGCCCTGCTGCGGGACGGGGTGGGACGGGTAAAACCCCTCACCTGCGGCTGCTCCTGCCTCTCTGCAGCCCCTGGGGGTGGCTCCGGGCGCTGGGGAGGCTCCGGGGGCTGCGGCTCCTTCCTGGCCCCGGGCTGGCTCCTCCTGGACGGGGCGGGACAGGAGGGCTTGGAGCGCGGCTTGTGCCCTGCAGGGTGGGAAACAGCGGCAGAAGCTCCTCGGGCTGGCCCGGGAGAGGACGGAGAGCAGCGAGGAGCCGGCCTGGGGGCAGCACAGACCTCGGGAGGGTCGGGGACACCACGCCCGGGGCACCAGGAGCAGCTGCCGGGGGCGGCTCCGTCGTGTCCCAGCCGGGTGGTGGCTCCAGGGCGGGCGGTGCTGGTGGAAATTCCCTGGATTCCTGCAGGAATTTCGGGAATTTCCTTGGATTTCTTCAGGAATGCCTCCAGCCAGCCCCAGCATGGGGGGGGTTGGCTTGGGAGGGGTCTCTGTGCGATGCCAACAGGCGGGGACAGCCGTGCTGGTGTCACTCGTTGTCACCCACCCTGCAGGGCCGGACGGGGGCCAGGGCTGGGGCTGGGGCTGGGGCTGCTCCTCCTCGGGGTACTCAGGCCAGGGGTCAGGCGGTGCATCCTGCAGGGAAAAACTGGATTTAGGGAACGGGGCAGGGTGCCCACACACTGTCCTTGTCACCAGGGCAGTGACTGTCCCCTGCCCCATGTCACCACTTGTGGTGCCACCACGGCCAGGTGCCACCAGCCCTCACCTGGTACCAGCACTCTCCAAAGTCACCCTCAGCTCCTGGCACGGCTGCTCTGTCAGGCCAGGGCGGTGGCAGGGGACACTCGGGGGGTGCCCACCTCCTGTCCTGCTCCTCCTCGTTCCAGGGCACGTCCCCAGGGCCAGGGAAGGCTCTGGGGCTGGGCTGCAAAGGGAACGGCCGTGGTGAGGACACTCAGCATGGGAATTTGGGGAGTTTTTTTTCCCCACGGGCCCACTGGGATTTTTGGGATTTTTTTTTTTTTTTCCCACAAACCCACTGGGATTTTTGGGATTTCTTGCTGCTCCCCCCTCCCCGTTGTGCCTCTCCTGCTCGCTGCTTTGGGGGCTGTGGGTAAATCCCTCCCTGCAGCAGCAGCAGGACGCATTTAGGGTGAACCAGCTCAGATTTCACCTGGCTGTGGAAATCAGCAGCAGCGGAGGGGGAGGATCAGGCTGCCAGCAGTGCTGGAGAGCCCTGAGAGCAGCAGTGACCCCAAAATCCCAAAATGAAACCCCGAGGGGATGCACAACCCCACGAGGATGTGAAACCCCACGAGGATGTGAAACCCCGAGAGCAAACGGCGCTGGCAGGGAACAGGGGCAGATGTTTCTTGGGAGGAACCAGAGGGCAAAAATTTGATTTTTTTTTAAGGAAAAATGCTCCCCAAACCCCCCGACATCTGTCATTTCATGCTGTAAAAGCTGAACCCCACTTTTGAACAGGGGAATTTCCCTGGAGTGAGTGTGGGCTCATTTCTGGAGCCCTTCAAGGTCACTCCTGGAGTGAGCCAAAGAGATTTGTGTGGGTCTGGGTGAGCAACACAATCTAAACTGCAATTGCTAATTAATTTTGAAGCTATTGATTTAATTAGCAGTGCCCTGGTGTAACCATTGTGATAAATGAATGTGATTTGGGCTAACAATTGTAAATATATTGTATTTGTAAATATATATATAATATAGTATATATTATATACTATATACTATAGTACGGTAATGTATAATATATAATATATAATATATAATATATAATATATAATATATAATATATAATATATAATATACACTATATAATATATAATATAATGTATTGTATTATATGATATGATATAATATATATTATATATTATATATAATATAACATATATAGTATAACACTATATATGACATAATAAGTAATATAAATATATTGCAATTGTAAATATCTTGATATTTTAGAAAATATTTGTTAAAAAGTAACAGAGGAAAAAGACATGTAATTAGTGCCACAAAACAGATGTTTTCAGATGTTGATGAGAAAATAGGATACAGGATGTAGTTTGAGATAAGTAACATCCCAAAATAGAATAGACCTTGAGATAATTAAGGAATCAGCCTTGAAATCACTGCCAAATTTGCTCTGTACATGCTTACTTGGTTGTATTAATTTTATATAAAATTGCTGCTCAATTTTATATAAAATTGCTGCTCAATTAAAACTGCTGCTAAGTTCTGATTTTGTGGTTTAATAAATTAAGACATACAGGACCTCATTCATAACACCATCCCCACTGCACTGCAGATTAGTGATAATAAATAAAAAATATATAAATAAAAAATAAAATTTTTATAATAAAATATTATAGAATATTTTTACAATAAAATATATATTTTATAATAAAATTAAATTTTTATAAATAAATAATAAATAAATTATTTATTTTTATATATAAGTATATATATATATATATATATATATATATATATATATATGTACCTTTTTATATATATACCTCTATATAAATGCATTTTTATATTTAGGCATATATATATAAATTCATATATATATAAATACATTTACATAGGTATATTACGTATTTATTTTGCCATTCTTAATCCTGGGGTTGGGGGTGAACCTGTGAAATCCTTTAGATTTCTGCTGGATCCCGACATTTCCAGACTCCTTTCGGGAATTTAGAAATCCACCAACTCCTGTCTGTGCCTGGGGGACCACGAGTGGATCCAGACGTGTCCAGAATGGTTTTGGGACGGGGTTTGGTGACTTGGGAGGGTCTGCCTGACAAAGTGTGACCATCCTTGGGACACGTCCCCCAGCCCTGTCCCTTACCGGGCCCCTCCTGCGCTGGCGTCTCCTGGGCTGCTGCTCCCATGGTGGCACATCCCATGGTGGCACATCCCATGGTGGCACATCCCAAGGTGCCCCATCCCAAGGTGGCTCGTCCCAGGTGTCCTCAGGGCCATCAGGGGGACACGGCCACGGCCCATCCCACCACGGAGCAGGCTGTGGAGAGACCAGAGCCGTGAGAGCCCCAGGAGCAGGCAGGGATGGGGAGCCCCAGGAGCCCACCCGGCTGCCCTGGGAGAGCCCGCATCATCCAGGGTTCCTCCCCACCCTGGTGTCCTCCTGGCTCCTCAGCATCCCCAGGGGTGGAGATGGGGCAGGGGGAACCCAGGGTGGCCCCGGGGCGATGCTGGGCTCCCATCCCAACCCAGGGGAGCCCCAGGAGAGCTCCAGGAGAGCCCAAAGAGATCCCCAAGAGAGCTTTCCCAGGAGGGCTCCAGGAGAACTCCAGGAAAAGCTCCAGGAGAGCCCCAGCCCAGGAGAACTCCAGGAAAGCTTCAGGAGAGCTCCAACCCAGGGGAGCCCAAACCCAGGAGAGCTCCAGGAAAGCTCCAGGAGAGCCCAAACCCAGGAGAGCTTCAGGAGAGCTCCAGGAGAGCTCCAGGAAAGCCCAAACCCAGGAGAGCTTCAGGAGAGCTCCAGGAGAGCTCCAGGAAAGCCCAAACCCAGGAGAGCTCCAGGAAAGCTCCAGGAGAGCCCAAACCCAGGAGAGCTTCAGGAGAGCTCCAGGAGAACCCCAGCCCAGGAGAGCCTCAACCCAGGAGAGCCCCAGCCCAGGAGATCCCCAGGAGATCCCCGGCAGCCGCACGTACCTCCCCGGGGAAGCTCCTCCTGCAGCCCGGCGGGTGGAACATCCTGGCCGAGGGCGCCGGGAGCTGCGGGATCCGCTGCAAGGCAGGGAGAGGCCGGCTCAGCACGGCCCCCGGGGACGTCACTGCCGCCTTGGGGACACTGCCAGCCAGCCAGGTGCCACCCGTGCTGCTGCTGCTGCTGCCAGCCCCGCGACACCTCCGGGGACACCGCTATGGACGCCGAGACCCTGGGGGTGACACGGGGCTGGCAGTGCCCTGGCACCCCCTCTGCCCGCCCCAGGCTCTGTTTGTCCCTGCCCACGTGTCCCTGCCAACCCCACGCGTCACCCCGTGATGTCCCCAAGGGATCCGGGTATCGGGACGCGGGGGCTTGGGTGAGCCCCCCGCCAGCATGAAACCCCATTTTTGTCCTTAAATTGAGGGGTGGCAGCACTGGAGCATGGAGGGGTTGGAGAGCCCTGCACCCCAATCCTGAATCCAAATCCTTCCCTGCATCCCAATCCTTCCCTGCGCCCTAATCCTGAATCCCAATCCTTTATCTCTGCACCCCAATCCTGAATCCAAATCCTTCCCTGCATCCCAATCCTTCCCTGCACCCTAATCCTGAATCCCAATCCTTTATCTCTGCACCCCAATCCTGACTCCCAATCCTGCACCCCACTCCTGAATCCCAAACCTGCACCTCTGCACCCCAATCCTGAACCCCGATCCTGCACCTCTGCACCCCAATCCTGTGTCCCTGAATCCCAATCCTTCCCTGCACCCCAATCCTGTGTGCCTGAATCCCAATCCTTCACCTCTACACCTCAATCCTGAATCCTAATCCTTCCCTGCACCCTAATCTTGCACCCCTGAATCTCAATCCTTCCCTACACCCCAATCCTCCCGGCCCGCACCCCGGTCTCGTTCCACACCAATATCCAGCGGGTCCCTCCTGAGGAGCCCTCCCCGAGCTCTCGGTGCCTCCCCCAGGAGTTTCCCTTCCTCTTCCCGCCCCGCTCCCGGCGCTGATTCCGCCCCCGAGCACGGCCCGGGCAGCGCCGCTTCCCTGATCCCGCCCCGAGGATCTGAATTCCCCCGGGAATCTCGGGGTGGGAGCAAAGAGCCGCAAACTGCACCCCCAGGGTGTGGAATATCCATGGAAGAGGGGTCCTGCACCCCCAGGGCATGGAATATCCATGGAAGAGGGGTCCTGCACCCCCAGGGTGTGGAATATCCATGGACAAGGGGATCCTGGGGTGTGGAATATCCATGGAAGAGGGGTCCTGCACCCCCAGGGCATGGAATATCCATGGAAGAGGGGATCCTGCACCCCCAGGGTGTGGAATATCCATGGACAAGGGGATCCTGCACCCCCAGGGTGTGGAATATCCATGGAAGAGGGGTCCCTGCACCCCAAGAGTGTGGAATATCCATGGACAAGGGGATCCTTGCACCCCAAGAGTGTGGAATATCCATGGAGTGGGGATCCTGCACCCCCAGGGTGTGGAATATCCATGGAAGAGGGGTCTTGCACCCCCAGGGTGTGGAATATCCATGGAAGAGGGGTCCCTGCACCCCAAGAGTGTGGAATATCCATGGACAAGGGGATCCTTGCACCCCCAGGGCATGGAATATCCATGGAGTGGGGATCCTGCACCCCCAGGGTGTGGAATATCCATGGAAGAGGGGTCCTGCACCCCCAGGGTGTGGAATATCCATGGACAAGGGGATCCTGGGGTGTGGAATATCCATGGAAGAGGGGTCCTTGCGCCCCCAGGGTGTGGAATATCCATGGACAAGAGGATCCTGGGGTATGGAATATCCACGGAAAAGGAGATTCTGGGTTATGGAATATCCATGGAAAAGGGGATCCCGGGGTCCCTCGGGGCACGAACCCCCCAGCTCCAGCACCAACCGCTCGGTGCCCGCGCTGCTCCCAGGCTTGTCCCGGGACACTTCGGGGAGCGGGACCCCCCCCATTGCCGGGGAGCTGGAGCAGAACCGAGGAGGGAACAAAGCAGGCTTGGGGAGTTCGGAGAGCCCTGGCAGGACGGGGCTCCACGGCACCCACCTTTGCTGCCATGCCGGCGCCGCTGCTGTCCCCTCCCGGCGGGTCCGTCTGTCCGTCCGTCACCTCGTGGCCCTGCAGGAGGGTCTCCCAAAGTCGCTGCCCACCCAGATCATCCCCTCCCGAGCCAGCCCGGCGCCTCCCGGCTCTCCTCCCCCCTATCCCCCGGCATTCCCGCCGGGAAAGGCGCTCCGGGGGCTGCGGGGCTGGTTCCAGGCGCGACCACCCCGCCCTGCCCCGGGGATTTCTGCCTTTATCACCTTGACCCGGCCCGGAACGGCCCCGGCAGCCGCGGGGGCTTGGGCTGGGACGCGCTGATAAGGAACTGGTCGGAACTGGTCGGAACTGGTCTGAACTGGTCGGGCCGGCCATGCGGATTGCTGCATGCACATGGCCTGACCTTCCAGGAACGTGGGACGTGTTATAAACTAGAAGGTTGGCTAGGCAAATATTCAAGCAGGAATCAATTTATTCATTAATAAATCAGCAATTTATTAATGAATAACCCAGCAATACAGCGCTGGGTACAGTGGGGGAAGTTTTCCCTCCTCACTGATAGTTGAGGCTCACAGGTATTTATAGGGGTACTCATCAGCTTTCTCAGCAGTTTTTATATAATATATGTATTATACAGAATATATATATATTCTATATATTCTATATATTCTATATACGATACATTATATATAGAATATATATTCTATATTCTATATAATATATATAGAATATATATATTCTAGAATATGTAATATATACTCTATAGTATACATAATATATTGAATACATATAATATATTCTATATAATATATATAGAATATATATATTCTAGAATATATAATATATGCTCTATATTATATATATTAGAAATATAGAATATATATTATATAGAATATACTACATAGAATATATTCTATATATATATTCTATATATATTATATAGAATATATAATATAATATATATATTCTAAAGCTATCGTTTCAAAGTTTCTATTCCTATTCTTTACTCATCAGCAGTTTCCATTCTCAATTTTTACTCATCAGCAGTTTCTATTCCAAATTTCTACGTCACAATTCTATACACGATTGTGATTTAGTTTTTTTCAGGATGTATCCCAGAAAAGGAGCATCCCCAGGTGGTGGGGGTCTGCTTTCCGAAAGAAGGATGAAGAATCCCATCTGGTGAGGTCCAGATTCCAGATGTGGGTCCACCTTTTGATTGCAAGGACTATAAATCTCATAGCAGTGATGTCCAGCTTCCCGTGGTCAAAACTACAAATCCTTGAGGTGATGTTCATCTTCCTTTCTCAAGCTGCTTATCACTGCTTTATTAAGGTGTGAGATAAGCACGTTTCCTTTTTATATATTCTAAAGCTGTAGTTTCAAGGATACAAGCAATATTCTAAAATTATGCTTCAAAAAGTTATTATTGCAGAACTCAGCCACAAGCAGAAAGTTCCTGTCAAAAAGCAACATCTTTAAAGCTTTAATTCAAATGCTCCTAAATCAACTTAAGACTTAAAAAGGTTAATTGTGAACAAAGGATAGGTTCAAAGGCCTTCATCCATGCTCATTAGAATTGGGCTAAACCCTTCCAAAACCCCAAACAGGGTGTGGGGCTGGGGCAGCCCAGGGGATCTGGCTGCTCCTGCCAGGGGGATAACGCCTGGATCTCCAGCTGGCCCCTTAATGAGGGTCACTAATTGCCATAAATCAATTTGGGTGGATCAGTTTGTGGGATCTGGGGGGAGGATCCAGCAGCAGGGACAGACGAGGCTGCAGGATTGGATGGATGGATGGATGGATGGATGGATGGATGGATGGATGGATGGATGGATGGATGGATGGATGGACAGTGTGGCAGGATGTCCCCACGGATCCAGGCCTGGCTTGGTCACCTGGGTGTCCCCAAAGAGGAGCAGGAGGGAAATGGGAATAACAGGAAAACTCTGCTAATTCCAGAAATTCTGTGCAAGAATAAGTTACTTTTATTGTTAAAAGCATTCTATAATAAAAATTATAATAAACCTCTGAAGCCCCAAAACAGATAGCCTTCAAGAAATAATGAGTTAAAACATAGAATGTGAGGCATTTGAAGAAAGCATAGCATTTAGGAAACACATAGAGCAATAAATCGGCTAAAGCATGGAACACAGTGACAGGAAAGAGAGATAGGGATGGGGGAACTGATGGGCTGAGCATGTTCAGAGCCAACAATGTCAAACTGACCCTAAGAGCCTTGCCAAGCCATGGGGACCAAGCCAAGTACACCGGGAATTGCCCAGATTAGGAAAGAGGTTCAAAGGTTCAAGGAGGAAGACTCATCAGGAGACCCCAGCCCATGATGAAGGCAACCCGAACGACCACCAAGATGATCCTCAAAAGAGGTGTCCCCGCCCACGCTCCGCCTACACCACGCCCCATATGAATATTCATGCAAAGATATTATTATGTATATGATCTGATGTAATCCTATATCCAAAACTGTATAAAAGGCCTGCCTTTGTTACGGGAAACTCAGAAATCCATTTTGTGATTTCTCCGACGCGTCGCAATAAAACACCTCCTGCTTATTAGACTTAAGCTGAGTCTCTTAGGCAGTTATTCTCGCCTTTTGGGGCAAAATTCGGCATCACCTCACTCTAACCACAGTGCTCACCCCACCGAGGGCCCTTCAGGACCCTCATTGCCACCGTGGCACACCGAGCACCCCAAATCGTGCAGCTCTTGGCTTTGGGGCTCCACCCGAGCCTCTCCCCTGGGCTCTGTAATGGGTTGAAACTTTAAGTTTGTTCATCAAAACTGACAAAGTTGCACCACCTCAATTTGTTTGCTTAAGTAAATTTCCAGGCTTAAAAGGATAAGGAAGGTGAAACCAAAGACAATGGGTTTCACAAACATTTGTTTATGTGTTTAGTAAACTGTTAATATGGGTGATGGGCTTGCTATGATTGATAGCACAGTAACAGTTTATCCGCTCAGTAAACCTAAGATTCCAGGAACTCAGCAGATTGAGCCTAAAATTCCAGGAATCAGACAAAGGAAAATACCAATCTTCATCTTCAGACCTCCGGGGTGTGGACTATGACCACCTAGACACAAAAGAAGAATACGCAGAGTACTACACATCAACCCAGAAGCAGGACTGTATAAGAACTCCACGAAATATCAGAAGAGTGCGGCAGTGTTAGAGCGGGGACTCTCCTGTCACCCAGCGCGCCCGGGGCGCTGACTCTGCCTATTATCGCTTGCTGTATCAATTAATAAATTTCATTTTATTTGGACTTATTAGTCGGTGATTAATTCCCCACCGCAACTAACCTATAACAGTCCTGATCCCAATCCCGGTTCCGCTCTCGATCCCGGTCCCAATCCCGATGCCGATTTCAGTCCCAATCCCAGTGCCGCTCCTGATCCTGATCCCAGTGCCAGTCCCAATCCCGGTCCTGGTGCTGGTCCCGATCCCAGCCCGATCCCAATCCCTATCCCGGTCCCGTTCCCGCTCTTGTTTCCGATCCCAATCCCGCTCCCAGTCCCAATCATGATCCCGCTCCCAATTCCCGATCCCAATCCCTGATCCTGCTTCCGTTCCCGATCCTGCTCCCAATCCCAATCCCCGCTCCCAATCCTTGATCCTGCTCCCGTTCCCAATCTCGATCCCCGATCCCATTCCCAATCCCGCTCCCGATCCCAATCCCAGATCCCGCTCTCCATCCCAATCCCAATCCCGCTCCCAATCCCAGATCCCGCTCTCCATCCCAATCCCAATCCCGCTCCCAATCCCGCTCCCGCTCCCCGATCCCAATCCCGTTCCCAATCCCCGATCCCGATCCCGTTCCCGCCGCTGCCCTCACGCAGCGCCCCGCGCGCCGGCGGTGACGTCACGCCGCGCCGGTGACGCCGTGCACGGGGCGCGCGCGCGGCAGCAATGGCGGCGGTGGCGGCGGCCGGAGCGGGAGCGGCGGGAGCGGCCGGGGCGGTGGCGGCCCCGCCGCGGGGCATCCGCACCTGGCTGCGCAGCGCCTTCCGCTTCGCCACCGACCGCAACGACTTCCGCAGGTCGGCACCGGCAGCGGGACCGGGGCACGGATGGCGCCGGGATGGAGGCCGGGCCCGGAGCAGGGGTCCGGGTCGGGATCGGGAGCCCGGTGTCCGCCCCGGCCTGGATCAGGAGCAGGGCAGGGATTGTCCCTCCGTCCAGTTCGGGCTCCTCGCCTCAGGGAGGACATTTTGGGGCCGGAGCGAGTCCGGGGAAGGGAGCGGAGCTGGAGGGGCCTGGAGAGTCCTGAGGGAGCTGAGAAGGGTTTGGAGAAATCTGGAAAAGGTTTAGAGAATCCTGAGGGAGCTGGGAAGGGTCTGAGGGATCTGGGCAGGGAATGGAGAGTCCTGAGGGAGCTGGGAAGGGTTTGGGGAGTCCTGAGGGAGCTGGGCAGGGGCTCAGCCTGGAGCAAAGGAGGCTCAGGGGGAATTCCTGGCTCTGCACAACTCCTGCCAGGAGGGCACAGCCGGGGGGGATTTGGGATCTTATCCCAGGGAACAGGGACAGGAGGAGAGGGAACGGCCTCAGGCTGGGCTGGGGAGGCTCAGGTTGGACATGAGCAGGAATTTCCTCATGGAAAGGGCTGGAAGGGGCTGCCCAGGGGGGTTTGGAGCGCCCATCCCTGGAGGTGGCACTGAGTGCTCAGGGTGGGGATCGGGCACAGCCTGGGTTCGGATGAACTTTCCCAAAATCTTTCCCGAGCTCAGCGCTCCTGGGGCTCTGTGATTGCAGGAACCTGCTGCTGAACCTGGGGCTCTTTGCCGCCGGGGTCTGGGTGGCCCGGAACCTCACCGACATCGACCTGATGGCGCCGCAGCCCGTGCCGTAGCTCCGGTCAGCGCGGGGGAGGCACCGAGGGGCGGGACCGGGAACATCCTGAGCTGGGAGGGACCCGCAGGGATCGAATCCAACCCCTGCCCTGCTCAGGCACCCCAGGATCCCACCTGGGTGTCCCCGAGATGCCAAAATCCCACCTGGGCGCCCCTGAGAGCCCAAAATCCCACCCTGGGGAGCGCTGGCAGCCTCAGGGTTGTTCCCATTCCCTGGGGAGCCTGGGCAGTGCCCCAAACCCTCTGGGGGGGAGGAACCTTTCCCAAAATCCACCCTCAAATATCCCAAATCCAGCCCTGCCCTGGCTGCTGTCCCTGCTCACCAGGCTTTGGAGCTGCAGCCCCCCAAGGCTGAACAAACCCCCCAAACTCATCCTGCACCCCCAGGACAGCACTGTCACCACTGAGGTGACACAAACCAGGGGTGAGCCCACCCCAAACCCCACAGAACCCTTTTTTACCAGATTTTAGAGCAGAATCAGCTCCCCTGACGGTGCTGACTCCCGTCCCAGGAAGGAGCTGGAGCTGCTGGGAGCAGAGCTCACCATCCCACCAGGACTGGAGCTGTGGAGCTGCTCAGATGCCACCTGCAGCTGCTCAAATCCCTTTGGAGTTGTTCTCATCCCACCTGGAGCTTCTGAGATTGCCTTGGAGCTGCTAAAATCCCTTTGGAGCTTCTCTGATCCCACCTGGAGCTGCTCTGGTCTCACCTGGAGCTGCTCTGGTCCCTTTGGAGCTGCTCTGGTCCCCCCTGTCCTGCCTGGAGCAGTGACAAGGACAAAAGGTTCAATGCTGAGAGGAAGATTTGGTTTCCCATTCATTCCTCGAGGATGTTCATGGAATTGCCTCCTGTACCCCCCAGAGGTTTATTAAATTTTATGGAATAACAACACAACCCACTGGAATTTCTTTCTTTTTTTCTCTCTTTGTTTTTTCTTTCTTTTTTTTTTTTTTTTTTTTTCCTTAATAAGAAATTTCAGCTTACAAAAAAACAAGGTGTAAAAAGAGTAAAGATTTACAAAATAACAACAACAACAAAAAAAATCATAAAAACATGATTTCTGTTTCACACCCGAGAGAGAGACAGGGACGAGCCCAGCCCTGGAAACCAGCAGCTGCTGCTGCCAGGAAATCCAGCCTGGGATGGAAATCAGGGAAAATCCAGCCTGGGATGGAAATCCAGGGAAAATCCAGCCTGGGATGGAACTGAAATCCAGCCTGGGATGGAAATCCAGGGAAAATCCAGCCTGGGATGGAAATCAGGGAAAATCCAGCCTGGGAAGGAGCTGAAATCCAGCCTGGGATGGAACTCCAGGCTGTGCTCTGATCCTATCCCTGCTCTCCCATTCCTGCTCTCCTCTGTGATCCCATTCCTGCTCTGATCCCACTCCTGCCCTGACCCCATTCCTGCTGTGATCCCACTCCTGTTTGATCCCATCCCTCTTCTGATCCCTGATCCCATCCCTAAACCCATTCCTGCCCCAATCCTATCCCTGCCCTGATCCCATTCTTGCCCCATCCCACTCCTGCCCTGATCCCACTCCTGTCCTGACCCCATTCCAGCTGTGATCCCACTCCAGCTCTGTGCCCTGATCCCATCCCTGCCCTGATCCCATTCCTGCCCCATCCCATTCCTGCCCTGATCCCTGATCCCATTCCTGCCCTGACCCCATTCCAGCTGTGATCCCATTCCTGATTGATCCCATCCCTGCCCCAATCCCATCCCTGCCCCGATCCCATTCCTGCCCTGACCCCAATTCCTGCCATGATCCCATTCCTGCCCTGTGCTCTGATCCCATTCCTGACTGATCCCATCCCTGCCCCATCCCATTCCTGCCCTGATTCCTGATCCCATTCCTGATTATCCCATCCCTGCCCTGACCCCATTCCAGCTCTGATCCCGTCCCTGCCCTGTTCCTATCCCTGCCCCATCCCATTCCTGCCCTGATTCCTGATTATCCCATCCGTGCCCTGATCCCATTCCTGCCCTGACCCCAATTCCTGCCATGATCCCATTTCTGCCCTGTGCTCTGACCCCATCCCTGCCCCATCCCATCCCTGCCCCATCCCATTCCTGCCCCGTTCCCATCCCTGCCCCAATCCCATCCCCGATCCCATCCCTGCCCCATCCCATCCCTGCCCCGTTCCCATCCCTGCCCCAATCCCATCCCCGATCCCATCCCCGATCCCATCCCTGCCCCATCCCATTCCTATCCTGACCCCATCCCTGCCCCAATCCCATCCCTGACCCCATCCCTGCCCCGTTCCCATCCCTGCCCTGACCCCATCCCTGCAGTTCCCCCCAAATCAGGGCAAGTCGAACCCCAGAAGTCCCCAAAGCAGCCGGGAGCGTTTCCCCTGGTGGCAATGTCACTTGTGTGTCCTTGTCACTGGCTCTGGGTGGCAAACACCTGAGTTTGGAGTGGTTGTTGTGGCATTCCTGCTCTGTCCTGCAGCGTTCTCTGAGTGTAGAAGAGGATGTAGGCCTGGGTCTGGCACACCTCCTCCACACTGCATACATTCAGCCTGGAGTCATTGCAGTGCACCCAAAAGCCTGCAAAAAAGGGAAAAAATCAGGGAAAAAATCCTGCAAAAAAGGGAAAAAATCAGGGAAAAAATCCTTTTGAGCTGAGGCTGGAGCCCTTTTAATCTTGGAGCTGCTCACAGGAAACACCCACAGGAGAAAAGGCACCTCTGGCTTTTCCTGTAAGCTGGAAAATGGCTTTACTTTCATTTTTAACACAATTTTAATATCATTTTAATATCATTTTAATTACATTTTTAATAAGCATTATTTTAATATAAATATAAATTTAATACAATTGCTTAAATACATTAATATACATTATTAATGTATATTACACTATATATAGTGTATATATATAGTGTAATATATATATATTACACTATATATATTTATATTACACTATATATATATATTACACTATATATATATTTATATTACACTATATATATATATTACACTATATATATATTTATTTATATAGTGTAATATACATTATATATATATACACTATAATACATTACAATATATATAATATATATTACAATATATATATATTACAAAATATATATACACTATAATACATTACATAGTATTATAGTATTATATAAATATAATATATTATAAATGTTATACTATTTAAATATTTAAATATAAATTAAGCAAAAATTTTAACATAATTTTAAAGTATAGTTTAAAATATAATTTTAAAATGTAGTTTTTAATATAATATAAAAATATATAATTTAAAATATATAATTTTTGGCGTTCTTTACAAATATCAAATCATGATTTCATCAGCCCAAAAGCTCAATTAGCCATAAATAGAATAGAATAGAATTTTTTAATAGAATTTAGAATAGAATTTTTTAATAGAATTTATAAAAATATAGTTTTTAATACAATTTTTAAAATATAATTTTTTGGGGTGCTTTAGAAATATCAAATCATGATTTAATCAGCCCAAAAGCTCAATTAGGCAGCCAAAAATAGAAGTTTGAAATAGAATTTTAAAAATATAGTTTATATTATAATTTAAAAATATATAATTTTAAACAGACTTTTTAAAATATAAATTTTTGGGGTTCTTTAGAAATATCAAATCATGATTTCATCAGCGCAAAAGCTGAATTAGGCAGCCAAAAATAGAATTTTTAAATAGAATTTTTAAATAGAATTTTTAATGTAATTTAAAAAGACATAATTTTAAATACAAATTTTAAAATATAATTTTACAAATATCAAATCACGATTTCATCAGCCCAAAAGCTGAATTAGGCAGCCAAAACCAGAATTTTTAAATAGAATTTTAAAATAGAATTTTTAATGTAATTTAGAAATACATAATTTCAAATACAATTTTTAAAATATAATTTTACAAATTTCAAATCACGATTTCATCAGCCCAAAAGCTCAATTAGGTATCGAAAAATAGAATTTTTAAATCGAATTTTAAAATAGAATTTTTAATGTAATTTAGAAATACATAATTTTAAACACAATTTTTTAAATATAATTTTGCAAATTTCAAATCACGATTTCATCAGCCCAAAAGCTGAATTTGGCAGCCAAAAATTCCCAATTTGTGGCCCGGGGAGGCAGAGCCTGTCCTGGTGCAGCCGCGGGTGTTGCTCATGAATAGTTCCTGTTTTTTCCACCCTCCAAACCCGTTCTGTTCATGTCCTGAACCCCCAGGATCCTGAGCAAACCCAGCTGCAGCAGCTTTGGCAGAATGAAGAATTCCCACCATTCCCAGGGGGGGGGGAAAAACCAAAAAACAAAAAAAAAAAATTAAAATAAAAAAAAAGCGCAAAAATAAATGCTTAAAAAAAATATTAAAAAAAATAAGAACACACAGGGAAAAACAAACTACTGAAGGGCAAGGAGTGGACCCCAAGGAAGTGGAATTTTGGGGGGAGGATTCCAAGGGAGGGAAAATGCAAGGAAAGGGAGGAGGGGAGAGGTTTGGGGGGATTTGGCCGGGCCAGCTCACGCACCTCCCTCCGTGTTGTAGCAATAGGCTGTGTAGTGTCCTGAGCCAAAGCCCTTGCCGTGATGCATCACCACAGCTGCCAGGTCATAGACACAGCCAGCTGTGCCCGGGGAGGCCGGGGAGTCCCTGCAGCAGTAAGGTTCCATGTTTAATACCTGCTCAAAGAGCACGTGGACCCCGATCTTCTCGCGGTGATTGCGCTCAGACCACCTGCAAACACAAAGCCCGGGCTCAGGGGGCTCGGCAGAGCCAAATCTGGGGGGGTTGAACCAAAATTCCCTGCAAAAATTCACCAAACACAAGTTCTGTGCTCAGGGGGCTCGGCAGAGCCAAATCTGGAGGGGTTGAACCAAAATTCCCTGCAAAAATTCACCAAACACAAGTTCTGTGCTCAGGGGGCTCAGCAGAGCCAAATCTGGAGGGGTTGAACCAAAATTCCCTGCAAAAATTCACCAAACACAAGTTCTGTGCTCAGGGGGCTCAGCAGAACTAAATCTGGGGGGGTTGAACCAAAATTCCCTGCAAAAATTCACCAAACACAAGTTCTGTGCTCAGGGGGCTCAGCAGAGCCAAATCTGGGGGGTTTGAACAAAAATTCCCTGCAAAAATTCACCAAACACAAGTTCTGTGCTCAGGGGGCTCAGCAGAGCCAAATCTGGGGGGTTTGAACAAAAATTCCCTGCAAAAATTCACCAAACACAAGTTCTGTGCTCAGGGGGCTCAGCAGAACCAAATCTGGGGGGTTTGAACAAAATTCCCTGCAAGAATGCCCCAAACACACAAATCCCATGCTCAGGGTGCTCAGCAGAACCAATCTGGGGGGGTTGAATCAAAACTCCCAATAAAAACCCACCAAACACAAATCCCACACTCAGGGTGCTCAGCAGAACCAAATCTGGGGGGGTTTCAACCAAAATTTCCTGCAAAAATTCACCAAACACAAGTTCTGTGCTCAGGAGGCTCGGCAGAGCCAAATCTGGAGGGGTTGAACCAAAATTCCCTGCAAAAATTCACCAAATACACAAATTCTGTGCTCAGGGTGCTCAGCAGAACTAAATCTGGGGGGGTTGAACCAAAATTCCCTGCAAAAATTCACCAAACACAAGTTCTGTGCTCAGGGGGCTCAGCAGAGCCAAATCTGGGGGGTTTGAACAAAAATTCCCTGCAAAAATTCACCAAACACAAGTTCGGTGCTCAGGGGGCTCAGCAGAGCCAAATCTGGGGGTTTCGCCCCAAATCCTCTGCAAAAATTCACCAAACGCACAAAGCATGAACTCAGGGTGCTCAGCAGAACCAAATCTGGGGGGTTTGAACAAAATTCCCTGCAAGAATGCCCCAAACACACAAATCCCACACTCAGGGTGCTCAGCAGAACCAAATCTGGGGGGGTTTCAACCAAAATTCCCTGCAAAAATTCACCAAACACAAGTTCTGTGCTCAGGGGGCTCGGCAGAACCAAATCTGGGGGGGTTGAACCAAAATTCCCTGCAAAAATTCACCAAACACAAGTTCTGTGCTCAGGGGGCTCAGCAGAGCCAAATCTGGGGGGTTTGAACAAAAATTCCCTGCAAAAATTCACCAAACACAAGTTCTGTGCTCAGGGGGCTCAGCAGAGCCAAATCTGGTGGTTTCGCCCCAAATCCTCCGCAAAAATTCACCAAACGCACAAAGTGTGAACTCAGGGCGCCCAGCAGAACCAAATCTGGGGATTTGAACCAAAACTCCCAATAAAAACCCACCAAACACACATCCCACACTCAGGGTGCTCAGCAGAACTAAATCTGGGGGGGTTGAACCAAAATTCCCAACAAAAACCCACCAAACACAAATTCTGTGCTCAGGGTGCTCAGCAGAACTAAATCTGGGGGGTTTGAACCAAAATTCCCTGCAAGAATGCCCCAAACACACAAATCCTATACTCAGGGTGCTCAGCAGAACCAAATCTGGGGGTTTGAACTAAAATCCTCTACAGGAACCCCTCAAACAAACAAATTCCATATTCAGGGTGCTCAGCAGAACCAAATCTGGGAGTTTTGAACCAAAATCTTCTGAAGGAATGCCCCAGACACACAAATCTCACACTCAGGGTGCTCAGCCCTGAGTTTCACCCCAAAATCCCCCCAAACACAAATCCCACACTCAGGGTGCTCAGCAGAACCAAATCTGGGGGTTTGAACCAAAATTCCCTGCAGGAACCCCTCCACACACAAATCCCACACTCAGGGCTGCTCAGTTCTGAGTTTCACCCCAAAATCCCCCTCATACACAAATCCCACACTCAGGGTGCTCAGCAGAACCAAATCTGGGGGTTTCACCCCAAAATCCTCTGCAAAAACCCACCAAACACACAAATCCCATGCTCAGGGTGCTCAGCAGAAACAAATCTGGGAGTTTCACCCCAAAATCACCTGCAGGAATGCCTCACATACACAAATCCCACACTCAGAGTGCTCAGCAGAACCAAATCTGGGGGTTTGAACCAAAATCTCGTCCAGGAACCCCCCAAACACACAAACTCCACATTCAAGGTGCTCAGTCCTGAGTTTCACCCCAAAATCCCCCTCATACACAAATCCCACACTCAGGGCTGCTCAGTGTCACCAAATCCAGAGGTTTCACCCCAAAATCCCCTGCAGGAATGGCCCAAACACACAAATCCCACGTTCACGGTGCTCAGTGTCACCAAATCCAGAGGTTTCACCCCAAAATCTCCCTTTGCCATTGATAATTTTTATTTTAGGTGGGGTCTCCCCCTGCCACTGATAGTTTTTATTTTAGGTTGGGTATTTTTGAGCCAGATTTCTCCTCTGACCACCTTCAAACCCCTCAGTGCTACCCATAAAACCCTCCTACACCCACCCTAACCACTGCAGAGACTTTTCCTCATATTTTCAGCTTTTCCTGCTTTCTGCTCCCCAGGTAAACACCAATATTGGCATTGAGTTCTCTCAATCTCCCACCTTCCACTCAGCTTACTGACCTCTCCTTCCAAGCTGCCTGCAAGCTCCATTAAAACCCAAAAAAATTAAGAGTTAAATGCACAAAATATTAAATTGTGACAGAAGAAAAAACCCCTGCAAAGAGGCAACACAAGGGGGTTTCACAAATGTGACAGCTCAGAAGTTACACAGCTGATTTTAGCAGGAATTGAGGGTACTTAAAGGCAAATTTTTGGTCATTTTTCCCCCAAAATTTCCTCACCTGAAGCGTTTAAGGTGCAGCCGGAGGACCTGAGGTAGTCTGTAGATCAGCAACTGCTTCTTAGCTTCACTCAGAACAAGAGGTTTGGGAGAAGATTTTCGCCGTTTGCCTGCCAAAAAACAAACCCCAAAACCCCCCCAAAAGCAAAGATTGTCAGGATTAATTAATTCCCCAAAGAGAAAATTCCTCAGCCATTCAGAATTCCTCAAAAGTAGAATTCCCCGGCCATTTAGAATTCCTTTAAAGCCAATCAGAATTCCTTACAAATCATTCAGAATTCCCAAAAAATCATTTAGAATTCCTTAAAAATAATTCAGAAATCCTTAAAGTCATTCAGAATTCCTTTAAAATAATTCAGAATTCCTTAAAAGCAATTTAAAATCTCAGTGAGCTAGAATTCCTCAGCCATTCAGAATTCCTCAAAAGCCACTCAGAATTCCTTAAAAATCATTTAGAATTCCTTAAAAGTAATTCAGAATTCCTTAAAAGTCATTTAAAATCTCTTAGTGAGCTAGAATTCCCGACCCATTTACAATCCCCCAAAAGCCATTCAGAATTCCTTAAAAATCATTTGGAATCCCTTAAAAGTTATTAAGAATTCCTTAAAAGCCATTCAGAATGTCTTAAAGTAGAATTCCTGACCCATTTAGAATTCCTCAAAAGCCACTCATAATTCCTCAAAAGCCATTCAGAATTCCTTAAAAGCCATTCAGAATTCCTTAAAAATAATTTAGAGTTCCTTAAAGTAGTTCAGAATTCCTTAAGCCATTTAAAATCTCTTAGTGAGCTAGAATTTCTGACCCATTTATAATTCCTTAAAGCCACTCAGAATTCCTAAAAAGCCACTCAGAATTCCTTAAAAATAATTTAGAATTCCCTAAAAGCCATTCAGAATTCCTAAAAAGTAGAATTCCTGAGCCATTTAGAATTCCTCAAAAGCCACTGAGAATTCCTTAAAAGCCATTCAGAATTTCTTAAAAGTTATTCAGAATTCCTTAAAAGTCATTTTAAAACCTCTTAGTGGTCTAGAATTCCTGACCCATTTAGAATCCCTCAAAAGCCACTCAGAATTCCTTAAAAATAATTTAGAATTCCTTAGAAGTCATTAAGAATTCCTCAAAAGCCACTCAGAATTCCTTAAAAGTCATTTACAATTTGTAAAGTCATTCAGAATTCCTTAAAAGCCATTTAAAATCTCAGTGATTCAGAATTCCTTAAAAGCCACTCAGAATTCCTTAAAAGCCATTTAAAATCTCTTAGTGATCTAGAATTCCTGAGCCATTTAGAATCCCTCAAAAGCCATTCAGAATTCCTTAAAAATCATTCAGAATTCCTGAAAAGTAGAATTCCTCAGCCATTTAGAATTCCTCAAAAGCCATTCAGAATTCCTTTAAAACCATTTTGAATTCCTTAAGAGCCGTTCAAAATTCCTTAAAAGTAGAATTCCCGAGCCATTTAGAATTCCTCAAAAGCCACTCAGAACCCCTCAGCCATTTTAATTCCAAAGTATAAATTAATAATAAACAAATTAATTAATAAATTTAATTTATTTTTCCTCCCAAAGAATCAAAGCAAACCTGAGTTACGCCGAGGCCGGACCCTCCCAGTCTGTGGCTCAGGATTTATGCCAGGCTCTGTTTGCCAGCACATCCACGCTCTGCCAGCCCTGCAGGGGCGTCCCTGGCAGGGCACAGTGCCAGGGCCTGGTGGCACTCACTGTTGCACTGGTCAGTGCCAGGCCTGGTGGCACTCACTGGTCACAGTGCCAGGCCTGGTGGCACTCACTGTTGTACTGGTCAGTGCCTGGCCTGGTGGCACTCACTGTGGCACTGGTCACAGCGTCAGGCCTGGTGGCACTGTTACACTGGTCAGTGCCAGGCCTGGTGGCACTCACTGGGCACAGTGCCAGGCCTGGTGGCACTCACTGTTGCACTGGGCACAGTGCCAGGCCTGGTGGCACGGGTGGCACTCACTGTTGCACTGGTCACAGTGCCAGGCCTGGTGGCACTCACTGGGCACAGTGCCAGGCCTGGTGGCACTCACTGTTGCACTGGTCAGTGCCAGGCCTGGTGGCACTGTTGAAATGGTCACAGTGCCAGGCCTGGGCACTCACTGTGGCACTGGTCACAGTGCCAGGCCTGGTGGCACTGTTGCACTGGTCACAGCGCCAGGCCTGGTGGCACGGGTGGCACTCACTGTTGCACTGGGCACAGTGCCAGGCTGGTGGCACGGGTGGCACTCACTGTTGCACTGGTCACAGCGCCAGGCCTGGTGGCACTCACTGGGCACAGTGCCAGGCTGGTGGCACGGGTGGCACTCACTGTTGCACTGGGCACAGTGCCAGGCTGGTGGCACGGGTGGCACTCACTGTTGCACTGGTCACAGGCGTAGATCCTCCCCTCCAGGGCCTCGCTCTCGGTGAACTTGGCCAGCATCTCGGTGAGCAGGCACTCGGCCTGGGGCTCGGGCAGGATCCCCTTCTCCAGGGCGTGGTAGCGCTCGGGGAACTCCAGGGACAGGTCCCAGAAGGGCTCCACCGTGTTGGATTTGTAGTTGCACGTCCTGCAGGTGACCTGGGACAGGGACACAGGGACAACAGGGACACACGGCTGGCTGTGGGGTGGAACTGAAACGCAGGGAATGCTCACAGCTTTGGGATTTTGGGTTTTCATCAACTGGAAGGACAAAAGGGTCATCAAATGTGGCTCCTGGCCGTGCACAGGACACCCCAAATCCCCCACATCTGCATCCACCCACGGCTCACAGGTGTCACTGCTTCGACCATGGGAAGTAAAAACAAAACACAAGGAAAAGGGTTTTAGTGCTGTAACATGGATTTGAAATCTCATTGTAGGGTCATTGGAGGGGTTAGGATCATCAAATCTGACTTCTGGCCCTGCACAGGACACCCCAAATCCCCCACATCTGCATCCACCCATGGCTCACAGGTGTCACTGCTTCGACCATGGGAAGTAAAAAAAAACACAAGGAAAAGGGTTTTAGTGCTGTAACATGGATTTGAAATCTCCTTGTAGGGTCATTGGAAGGGTTAAAATCATCAAATCTGATTCCTGGCCCTGCACAGGATATCCCAAATTCCTCACATTTGCATCCACCCATGGCTCACAGGTGTCACTGCTTCGACCATGGGAGGCAAAAAACAAAGGAAAAGGGTTTTAGTGCTGTAACATGGATTTGAAATCTCATTGTAGGGTCATTGGAAGGGTTAAAATCATCAAATCTGACTCCTGGCCCTGCACAGGATATCCCAAATTCCCCACATTTGCATCCACCCGTGGCTCACAGGAGGCGTCACTGCTCCAGCCTTGGGGGGTAAAAAAACACAAAGAAAAATATTTTAGAGCTGTGACATCCATTTGAAATGTTTTTATAGGGTCATAGGATATCCCCAATTGGAAGGTGGCCAAAAGGGTCATCAAATCTGACTGCTAGTCCTGCACAGGACACCCCAAATTCCTCACATTTCCATCTACCCATGTCCCACAGGAGGTGCTGCTGCTCCAACTTTGGAGGGAAAAAACCACAAGGAAAAAGATTTTAGAGCTGTGACATGGATTTGAAATCTCATTGTAGGATCATTGGAAGGGGGTTTGATTGGAAGGGTTAGGATCATCAGATCTGACTCCTGGCCCTGCACAGGACACCCCAAATTCCCCACATTTGCATTCAGCCATGTCTCACAGGAGGTGTCACTGCTCCAACTTTGGGAGGCAAAAAACCACAAGGAAAGGGGGCATAAAAAATGCAAAGGTACCTTAAAAACACATTCAAAGCCTAAAACCTCAGGACTAAACACATTTAAACCCTAAAACCAGGGGCTCAGGACTTCTGTGCTTGAGCAGGTCTCATCCAGAAGTGGCACAACTGAAATGAATTTGTGCTAAATTTGTGCATTTCCAAGGGTGGAAATGGTGGCAATTCAAGGGATTTTTTCCTCAGGAATTGGGAAATCCTAAGAGACTCCTAAATGGGATCCTCAACGTGCAGAGCCTTTGCCTAAAACCTCAGGACTAAACACACTCCAACCCTAAAAGCAGGGGCAGGACTTCTGTGCTTGTGCAGGTCTCATCCAGTAGTGGCACAACTGAAGTGAATTTGTGCTAAATCTGTGCATATCCAAGGATGGAAATGGAATTTGTGCATTTCCAAGGATGGAAATGGCGGCAATTCAAGGGATTTTTCCCCTCAGGAATCGGGAACTCCTAAGAGACTCCTCAGTGGGATCCTCAACGTGCAGAGCTCCTTGGTGCGAACAGCTCCGAGTGATCCCTGTGGAAAAGCAACTCCATACCTGGCTGAGCAACTGCCCGTGGAAGATGGTGTTGACCACCTTGAGGACCTGCTTGGTGAGCTTCCTCTGCGAGAAGGGGATGAGGATCCTGCGCCTGCTGCCCTCGGACTCGAGCTCCTGCTGCACCTTGTCCAGGAGCTCGCACAGGAACTCCTGCGCGTCCTGCTGGTCGTAGCCGCGGAAGGCGGGGATCAGGCTCCACACGGAGTGCAGCATGGCAAAGGGCGACACCAGGGCCCACTTGCCAGACCACATCACCCTGAACAGGGTGTGCAGCTCGTGGCACAGGGAGATGTGCTTGGAGCTGGGCTCCTTGGGCTGGATCAGCTCCAGGCTGCGGCTGATGGAGGAGCCCCCGTTCAAGGCGCCCGGGGAGCTCTGAACCTTGTCAGGCTTCCCCGGCTCGTTGGCAGCAGCTCCGTTTGCCAGCCTGCCCGGCATCCTGGCCCTCCCGTTCACAGTTTTAGCTAAAAGTTCTTCTGTTTCACAGAGATCAAGAGTCAAGAAACATTCTCTGAACTTCTGGAGGTGGCTGAGCACCTGCAGGATGGAGTTCATGTAGCAAGTGTTGCCCAGGTTCCTCAGCCCCGTCACCCCGGGCGTCATCAGGGGCTGCCTGCGGATGGAGTAGAACTGCTTCAATGTCTGCCTTGAGGTAGGGGAAGCTGTGGCCACCTCCCTGAATTTCCTTGGGATCAAGCTCTCCCTGTGCACGTGGGACAGCAGCCTGGCGCTCTTCCTGGGGGGAGTGCTGGCCAGCTCCTCCAGGAGCTGCCTCTTCATCTCGCGCCGCCGCTGCCGAGCCGCCTCCTTCTTCCTCTCCAGCTCCTCCATCTGCTTCTTCTCCTTCAGTTTCAGCTGTCCCCGGGAGCTCCTGTGGAACCAGGTGCGCAGAGCCCTCGCCAGCAGGGCCTGGCGCCGGTGCCACAGCGCCGTCAGCATCTGGGACTGGCCCTGAGGGCTCCTCCTCCTCCAGGCATCCTCGGCCAGCGCCATGGAGCGCAGCGTCCTCCCGCTCCTCTGGCCCTTGATGGCCGACAGCGAGCTCCTCAGCAGCTTCAGGTCACCCTCGGGGTTGTCGTTGAGGACATAATCCTGGCAGAGGTAACAGAAGACGTAGAGCTCGTGCACCTCCATGGCCAAGGGGTGCCGGCTCTCCTGGAAGTGCCTCAGGGCGTGCTCCTCGATGTAGCGCCCGCACGCCACGTGGGAGCACTTGAGGCAGGCCCAGAGGGACTCGGTGGTGTGGCAGTCCACGCACTGCCACTTCTGGGGGTTCAGGATCGAGTGGTCCTGGGCGAGTCGTAGCCGCCCCACATGTTTGCATCGATCCATGTCTCACAGGAGGAGTCGCTGCTCCGACCTTGCGGGGGAAAACAAAAGGGAAAGGGTTTTAGAGCTGTTGACATGCATTGGAAATCTCCTTGTAGGGTCATTGGAAGGGTTGGGATCATCAAATTTAACTCCTGCACATGATATTCCAAATTCCCCACATTTGCATCGATCCATGTCTCACAGGAGGAGTCACTGCTCCGACACAGGAAAGGGTTTTAGAGTTGTGACAAACATTTGAGATCTCCTTGTAGGGTCATTGGAAGGGTTAGGATCATCAAATCTGACTCCTAGTATGGCACAGGACATTCCAAATTCCCTACATTTCCTGCACAAGACACACCAAATTCCCCACATTTGCATGTCTCCTGTCCATGTCTCACAGGAGGAGTCACTGCTCCGACCTTGGGGGGATAAAACACAAGGGAAAGGGTTTTAGAGCTGTTGACATGCATTGGAAATCTCCTTGTAGGGTCACTGGAAGGGTTGGGATCATCAAATTTAACTCCTGCACATGATATTCCAAATTCCCCACATTTGCATCTGTCTATGTCGCACAGGACGTGCTGCTGATCCAACCTTGGGGGCAAAAAACCACAAGGAAAAGGGTTTTAGAGCTGTAACATGGATTTGAGATCTCCTTGTAGGGTCACTGGAAGGGTTAGGATCATCAAATCTGGCTCCTGGCCCTGCACAGCACACCTCACATTTCCCACATTTGCATCGATCCATCTCTCACAGGAGGAGTCGCTGCTCCGACCTTGGGGGGATAAAACACAAGGGAAAGGGTTTTAGAGCTGTTGATATGCATTGGAAATCCCCTTGTAGGGTCATTGGAAGGGTTGGGATCATCAAATTTAACTCCTGCACATGATATTCCAAATTCCCCACATTTGCATCGATCCATGTCTCACAGGAGGAGTCTCTGCTCCGACCTTGGGGGGATAAAACACAAGGGAAAGGGTTTTAGAGCTGTGACCTGCATTGGAAATCCCCTTGTAGGGCCATTGGAAGGGAGGGGATAGGGTTAGGGTTAAGATCATCAAATTTGACTCCTGGCCCTGCACAGGACATCCCAAATTCCCCACATTTGCATCGATCCACGTCTCACAGGAGGAGTCGCTGCTCCAACCTTGGGGGGATAAAACAAGGAAAAGAGCTGGGATACAGATTTGAAATCTTGTTGATGGGTCATTGGAAGGGTTAGAACCATCAAATCTGATTCTTGGCCCTCACAGCACACCCTAAATTCCCCACATTTGCATCCACCCATGTTGCACAGGAGGAGTCACTGCTCCAATCTCGGGGGCAAAAAACCGTAAGGGAAAGGGTTTTAGAGCTGCAATGTGGATTTGAAATATCCTTGTAGGGTTATGGGATATCCCAATTGGAAGGGGGCCAAAAGGATCATCAGATTTGAGTCCTGGCCTTGCACAGGACACCCCACATTTTCATCTTAATCTTTCAATTACAGCTTCACATGATGAAGTCACTGACCCCAAGTGACTTCATCGTTTGCTCCCCCAACTCAGTTTTGTTCTCACCTCTCAAGGCCTGAGGCACTGAGGTGTTGTTGATTCCCAGGCCTGGAGAGGAATTGTTTTGTAAAAATGGGAAAGCAGCAGCTGACTCTGGATATGGAATTTAGAGTTATACACTGAAGAATTACAGGATTATAAATGGACGAAGATCTAAAATCCTAAGGCTTGATAAAAGATTGGTTTGACAGAAGCTCCCCAGTGAACTGTGGCTCCTTTCCCAGCCCCTCCGGGCTCTGGGGGCTCAGCACTCTCGGGGTGCAGCTCACACATCCTCTCCTCAACCACGGAGTTTAGAGTTATACACTGAAGAATTACAGGATTATAAATGTGTAAAAAGCTAAAATCTGAAGGCATTGGTTTGACAGAAGCTCCCCAATGAACTGTGGATCCTTTCCCAGTCCCTCCAAGGCTCTGGGGCAGAAGGAGGGGTCAGATCCCCAGCTGCATGGGGTGCAGCTCACACATCCTCTCCTCAACCACGGAGTTTAGAGTTATACATTGAAGAATTACAGGATTAGAAATGTATAAAAAGCTAAAATCTGAAGGCATTGGTTTGACAGAAGCTCCCCAGTGAACTGTGGCTCCTTTCCCAGCCCCTCCAAGGCTCTGGGGCACAAGGAGGGGTCACACCCCCAGGTTACTCATGGGGTGCAGCTCACACATCCTCTCCTCGGCCACATATTTATACAGGATTATAAATGTATAAAAAGCTAAAATCCTAAGGCTTGATAAAAGATTGGTTTGACAGAAGCTCCCCAGTGAACTGTGGCTCCTTTCCCAGCCCCTCCAGGCTCTGGGGGCTCAGCACTCACGGGGTGCAGCTCACACATCCTCTCCTCGGCCCCGCCGCGTCCCGGCCGTGCAGCAGCCCCATCGTCCTCCCACGATCCCGGAGAATTCAATTCTTGGCAATTCCTCACTGCCAGGCAGCTCCAAAGCCCTGGAGAGAGAGACAGAGAGAGGGGGGAAAATATCCTGGTGATCACAGAAACCAAGCCTGGAACGCTGGCAGGAGCATCATCAACCCCTCAGTGCAGAACTCATTTATCCCAGAAATAATTCTCTGGAATTACCCCCAGCATCCCAAATTCTCACACACAAAATTCCATTTCATTCCCTGCTTTCATTTTTTTTTTTTTTTTTATTTGTAAAAAAACCTGCTGATCACATGGAGCCTCTTCATGGTGAGGCTTTTTGTAGTGGATGGCCCAACATATGGGAAAAAATGGGAGTCAAAAAAAAGAAAAAATAAAACAAACAGGAGGAAAAAATCCTGTGATCGCTTTGGATTTTTGGCTGCTTGGATTGCCTGGTGAGAGACACAGGGAGGAGAAGGGGGAAAGATCAGAAAAAGAAAAGCTGTGCTCAGTTAAATTTCAGTTCTAGGTGGTTTCTCAAACAATAAAAAGGAAGCAATGAGGAGCCGGCAGGTGCAAAGTGCAACAAAATAACCAGAGAGGAGAGAAAAATGGGGACAAAACAGAGAATGGAAAAGCAGATCTGAACGAAGTTAGTTACACAAGGGCCTGGCACACAGAAAATGTGGTAAAAACATCATTTTATGAGGTGTAAAATTAAACATTTGCCAAAGCTTTGGGGCAGGGATTGAGCCCTCGCCTGCCTGGGAGGGCAGGGCGCTGGCCAGGTGAAGGAAATGCATTTCAGTGACAGAAATTTGCTTTAATTGTCACCTTTAGCAGTGCTATTGCTGTGGAGGGTGGGATCTCAGAGAAATCTCAAAGCTCTTCAGTTCTTTCTCCTGGACTGCCCTGAAAGCTCAAGTGGCCACTTGAGCACCCTCAGAACCCCTGAGGATTTGATTTAAATCAGAAATTCCCACATTTCCCTCGGGCTGGGCTCACTCCCTCCCAAACCCCAACATGAGGATTTCCAATTTTGGAAATCCTCACTTAAACAAAGGATTGATTTGGTCTCTTTTTTCCAAATTGGAAAAATCCCTTTTTCCTCACCTTTTCCCCTCCCTGAGCATTTTTTCCTCTTAATTTTCCTCCTCAGGTGTGGATATAAAAAAAAAATGAAATTTTATTTCAAATCTTTAACCTCAGTGAGAGCAAGTGGCAGAAATTGCAGCGTGCAGGAGCGCAGACACTGTGGTACCACTGACAGCCTTCATTTACATAAAAGAATACTAATTATGTTGTATCATCAACATCTGTGATTCTGCTCACTGCCATATGCGACAGTGGGGGGGATTTAACCCTTCAGCCTCCCCAGCACAGCCAATTTTTACTTTGGAACAAAAACCAGGCCTGAAAAATAAAATTTTTTTAGGGATTCATCAAACAGCTGGTTGCTGTTGTTTCTGTGAAGTGTAATTTTCATAATTTTCAAAAAATATTGAATTTCTCCTCAGTCCCCAAAGGGGAATTGCTGCTGGGTTCTCCCAGGAAATCAGTCCCACAGCAGATCTATGGAATTTAAAAAATATAAATAAAATAAAAAACATAAAATCAATATAAATAAATAAAAGCAGATCCCCAGCACAGCAAATTTTTACTTTGGAACAAAAACCAGGCCTGAAAAATAAAATTTTTTAGGGATTCATCAAACAGCTGGTTGGTCATGGGCTCTGTGAAGTGTAATTTTCAAAAAATATTGAATTTCTCATCAATCCCCAAAGGGGAATTGCTGCTGGGTTCTCCCAGGAAATCAGTCCCACAGCAGATCTATGGAATTTAAAAAATATAAATATAAATAAATAAAAGCAGATCCCCAGCACATCAAATTTCTACTTTGGAACAAAAAACAGACCTGAAATACAGAATTTTTTGGGGATTTATCAAACAACTGGTTGGTCATGGGCTCTGTGAAGTGTAATTTTCAAAAAATATTGAATTTCTCCTCAATCCCCAAAGGGGAAGAGCTGCTGGGTTCTCCCAGAAAATCAGTCCCACAGCAGATCTATGGAATTTAAAAAATATAAATAAATAAATATAAATAAAATTAAAAATATAAAATCAATATAAATAAATAAAAGCAGATCCCCAGCACATCAAATTTCTACTTTGGAACAAAAACCAGGCCTGAAAAATAAAATTTTTTAGGGATTCATCAAACAGCTGGTTGCTGTTGTTTCTGTGAAGTGTAATTTTCAAAAAATATTGAATTTCTCCTCAATTCCCAAAGGGGAAGAGATGCTGGGTTCTCCCAGGAAATCAGTCCCACAGCAGATCTATGGAATTTAAAAAATATAAATAAATAAATATAAATAAAATTAAAAATATAAAATCAATATAAATAAATAAAAGCAGGGGATCTGCTATATTAAATAGATTAAATATTAAATATATTTAATATTTCTATATTAAATATAAAATTTCTAGTTTATTTATATTTATATATTCCATTTATTTATATATTTAAAAATATATACATAAAATATATACATAAATAAAATATATAAATATAAAAATAAAAATATATATTTATTATAAATTTATATTTATATAATATAAAAATAAATAAATAAATAAAATAAAAAAGAAATAAAATATATAAATATAAAAATAGAAAAATGTATATTTATTATAAAATTCTATTTATATAAATAAATAAATAAATATAAAAATAGAAAAATGTATATTTATTATAAAATTCTATTTATATAACATAAACATGTAAATAAATAGAATATAAAAATAAATATATAAATATAAAAAATAAAAATATAAAATGTATACTTATTATAAAATTATATTTATATAATATAAAAATGTAAATAAATAAAATATATCAATAAATATAAAAATGTATATTTATTATAAATTTGTATTTATATAATATAAAAATAGAAATAAATAGAATATACAAATAAAAATATATAAATAAATGAAAGGTATAAATATAAAATAAAAATATATAAATAAATGAAAGGTATAAATATAAAAATAAAAATATACATTTATTTATTTATTATAAATTTATATTTATATAATATTTTAAATGTAAATAAATAAAATATATAAATAAATAGAATATATAAATTATATAAATATAAAAATATAAAAAATGTATATTTATTACATTTATATTTTATAATATAAAAATAGAAATAAATAAAATATATTAAAAATATAAAAGAAGACTGGATCTAGTTGAATAGTTACAACATGGGTTGGACTTCATGATCTTATAGGTCTCTTCTGTGATTCTGTGTGATTCTGTGATTAATATAAACATAAAAATATAAAAATAATCTAAAATAAAAATATAAAAATGTATATTTATTATAAAATTTCTATAATATAAATCAATAAAGCCATAAATAAATCGAAGGGAATATGAATCAATCGAAGGGAATATAAATAAATAGCAGGGAATATAAAGAAATAGAAGGGAATAGAAATCAATAGAAGGGAATAGAAATAAATAAAGATATAAATAAATAGAAGGGAATATAAATAAATAGAAGGGAATATAAATAAATAGAAGGGAATATAAATAAATAAAGATAGAAATCAATAGAAGGGAATAGAAATAAACAAAGATATAAATCAATAGAAGGGAATAGAAATCAATAGAAGGGAATACAAATAAATAAAGATATAAATAAATAGAAGGGAATATAAATAAATAGAAGGGAATAGAAATAAATAGAAGGGAATAGAAATAAATAAAGATATAAATAAATAGAAGGGAATAGAAATCAATAGAAGGGAATAGAAATAAATAAAGATATAAATAAATAGAAGGGAATAGAAATAAATAGAAGGGAATAGAAATAAATAGAAGGGAATATAAATAAATAGAAGGGAATAGAAATCAATAGAAGGGAATATAAATAAATAAAGATATAAATAAATAGAAGGGAATATAAATCAATAGAAGGGAATAGAAATAAATAGAAGGGAATATAAATAAATAGAAGGGAATAGAAATCAATAGAAGGGAATATAAATAAATAAAGATATAAATCAATAGAAGGGAATAGAAATCAATAGAAGGGAATAGAAATCAATAGAAGGGAATAGAAATCAATAAAGATATAAATAAATAGAAGGGAATATAAATCAATAGAAGGGAATAGAAATAAATCAAGATAGAAATCAATAGAAGGGAATAGAAATAAATCAAGATAGAAATCAATAGAAGGGAACAGGATGAAGGAATGCAGGAGATCAATCAGTGCCCTTTGCCCTCTGCTCCGGCTTTTCCTGTGCTGGCCCGGGAGATTTCCTGCTGGGAAAGGGAAGGGACCCCAACCACCTGAGGCAGCTGCCGAAGCAGCTCTGTCTGTCCAAATTCAGGAATTCCAGCACAAACCCCCTCTGATGCTGCCTTTGATATCCCCTCTTCAATTCAGGTACCCCCAGATAATTCCCTACAAATCCAGGCCATCGTTGAGTTAGGAAGGATTTGTGTTTGTGACACTTCAATGAGAGGTTTTTCCTCAAAAGTGAATTCTCCACCCACCAGAGTTCTTCCCATTCAACACTTCTGCTGCTGACTCAGATTTTTGACTCTTTCCATGAAAACACAAAAAATTGGAATAAATTCTCACACGTTCCAAAGGCAGCTGGAGCTCCCAGGGGCAATCCCAGGGCTGGGATTAAAGGGGAGCAGGATTTGTGAGCCAGGACTGGAAAAAAATATCAAATGATGCTGATTTGATATCCCCTCTTCAATTCAGGTACCCCCAGATAATTCCCTTACAAACCCAGGCCATCACTGAGTTAGGAAGGATTTGTGTTTGTGTCACTTCGGTGAGAGGTTTTTCCACAGAAGTGAAGTGAATTCTCCACCCACCAGAGTTCTTCACATTCAACACTTCTCCTGCTGACTCAGATTTTTGATGCTTTCCATGAAAACACAAAAAATTGGAATAAATTCTCACACGTTCCAAAGGCAGCTGGAACAATCAGAGTGAAATAAATCCCTGGAAAAGCTGGCCCAGGACTGAGGAGAGAAGTTTTGCTCTTTTCCACGTGCTCACAAACATTTTGTGACAATCCCCTCCTGGAACAGAGAGCTGCAGCTCCCAGGGCTGGGATTAAAGGGGAGCAGGATTTGTGAGCCAGGACTGCAAACAAATATCAAATGATGCTGATTTGATATCCCCTCTTCAATTCAGGTACCCCCAGATAATTCCCTCACAAATCCAGGCCATCACTGAGTTAGGAAGGATTTGTGTTTGTGTCACTTTAATGAGAGCTTTTTCCTCAAAAGTGAAGTGAATTCAAACCACTTGAATGAGAGGTTTTTCCTCAAAAGTGAATTCTCCCACCAGAGTTCTTCCCATTCAACACTTCTCCTGCTGACTCAGATTTTTGATGATTTCCATGAAAACAAAAAATTGGAATAAATTCTCACACCTCCCAAAGGCAGCTGGAGCAGCTGCAGGTCCAGCCCTGCACCCCCTGCAATCAGAGTGAAATAAATCCCTGGAAAAGCTGGCCCAGGACTGAGGACAGAAGTTTTGCTCTCTTTTCCAAACATTTTGTGACAATCCCCTCCTGGAACCGAGAGCTGCAGCTCCCAGGGCTGGGATTAAAGGGGAGCAGGATTTGTGAGCCAGGACTGCAAACAAATATCAAATGATGCTGCATTTGATATTCCCCTCCTCTCTCTAGGTACCCACAGATAATTCCCTTACAAATCCAGGCCATCATTGAGTTAGGAAGGAATTGTGTTGGTTTAACCCCAAACCACTTGAATGAGAGGTTTTTCCTCAAAAGTGAATTCTCCACCCACCAGAGTTCTTCCCATTCAACACTTCTGCTGACTCAGATTTTTGATGCTTTCCATGAAAACACAAAAAATTGGAATAAATTCTCACACCTTCCAAAGGCAGCTGGAGCTCCCAGGGGCAATCCCAGGGCTGGGATTAAAGGGGAGCAGGATTTGTGAGCCAGGACTGCAAACACTGATGCTGATTTGATTTTCCCCTCTTCAATTCAGGTACCCCCAGATAATTCCCTCACAAATCCAGGCCATCATTGAGTTAGGAAGGATTTGTGTTTGTGTCACTTCAATGAGAGGATTTTCCTCAAAAGTGAAGTGAATTCAAACCACTTGAATGAGAGGATTTTCCTCAAAAGTGAATTCTCCACCCACCAGAGTTCTTCACATTCATTTCTCCTGCTGACTCAGATTTTTGACGCTTTCCATGAAAACACAAAAAATTGGAATAAATTCTCACACGTTCCAAAGGCAGCTGGAACAATCAGAGTGAAATAAATCCCTGGAAAAGCTGGCCCAGGACTGAGGAGAGAAGTTTTGCTCTCTTTTCCAAACATTTTGTGACAATCCCCTCCTGGAACCGAGAGCCGCAGCTCCCAGGGCTGGGATTAAAGGGGAGCAGGATTTGAGAGCCAGGACTGCAAACACAGGAAAAACCTCAAAACGAAGCTGGCAGAGATGCCAGGGCTGGGGCTGCCCCAGAAACCCCAAAGTGGATGGGATGGGACAAGCCACGAGCACCAGCAGGATTTAGGGATGGGGAATGAACAGCTTGGGGTGCAAAAGCTCTGGAAGGAAACACTCAGAGCTCTGCTCTTTGGAATTATCACCTTTAACTCTTGGGTTTGCTTTGTTTTTCCCATAAAAGCTGATTTTAAGGGATCTCTGTAAAATCTTCATTTTCCCATCTGCTTAGATCTTTACAAGAGAAGGGATGGGGGGGAAAGGAGGGAGAAGGGGAAAAGAGGGAGAAGGGAAAAAGAAGGAGAAAGGAAAAAGGAGGAGGGAAAAGAAAGAGAGAGAAGGGGGAAAGAGGGAAAAAGGAGAAGAAAGAGGGAGAAGGGAAAGGAAGAAGGGAGGAAAAAGAGAGAGAAAGGAAAAAACAGGGAGAAGGAAAAAAGAGTGAAAAAGTAGAAGAAAGAGGGAGAAGGGGAAAGAAAAAGGGAGGAAAAAGAGAGAGAAAGAAAAAAGAGGGAGAAGGGGAAAAGAAGGATAAAGGAAAAAGGAGGAGGGAAAAGAAAGAGGGAGAAGGGGGAAAGAGGGAAAAAGGAGAAGAAAGAGGGAGAAGGGAAAGGAAGAAGGGAGGAAAATGAGGGAGAAGAGCAAAAGAGGGAGAAGGGAAAAAACAGGGAGAAGGAAAAAAGAGTGAAAAAGTAGAAGAAAGAGGGAGAAGGGGAAAGAAAAAGGGAGGGAAAAGAGAGAGAAAGAATAAAGAGGGAGAAGGGAAAAAGAGGGAGAAGGGAAAAGAAAGAAAAGGGAAAAAGAAAAAGGGAGGAAAAAGTGGGAGAAGGGAAAAGGAGGGAGAAGGAGAAAAAAAGGAAAAAGGAGGGAGAAGGGGAAAAGAGGGAAAAAGGAGAAGAAAGTGGGAGAAGGGGAAAAGAGGAAGAATGGAAAATAAAAAGGGAGGAAAAAGGAGGGAGAAGGAAAAAAAAGGGAGAAGGAAAAAGAAAGAGGGAGAAGAGAAAAAGAGGAAGAAGGGAAAAGAAAAAGGGAGGAAAAAGAGGAAAAGAGAGAGAAAGGAAAAAGAGAGAGAAAGGAAAAAACAGGGAAAAAGAGGGAGAAGGGAAAAGACAGAGGGAGGAAAATGAGGGAGAAGGGAAAAGAAGAAGAGAGGAAAAAGAGGGAGAAGGAAAAAAACGGGAAAAGGAAAAAGAAAAAGGGAGGAAAAAGTGCGAGAAGGGAAAAGGAGGGAGAAGGGACAAGAAAAAGGGAGGAAAATGAGGGAGAAGGTTAAAAGAGAGCGAAAGGAAAAAGAGAGAGAAAGGAAAAAACAGGGAGAAGGGAAAACGAGGGAGAAGGGAAAAGGAGGGGAAAAGGAGAAGAAAGAGGGAGAAGGGAAAAGAAAAAGGGAGAAGGGGAAAAGACAGAAAGGAAAAAGAGGGAGAAGGGAAAAGGAGGAAGAAGGAAAAAAGAGGGAGAAGGGACAAGAAAAAGGGAGGAAAAAGAGGGAGAAGGGAAAATGAGGGAGAAGGGAAAAAACAGGGAGAAGGAAAAAAGAGTGAAAAAGTAGAAGAAAGAGGGAGAAGGGGAAAGAAAAAGGGAGGAAAAAGAGAGAGAAAGAAAAAAGAGGGAGAAGGGGAAAAGAAAAAGGGAGAAGGGGAAAAGACAAAGGAAAAAGAGGGAGAAGGGAAAAGGAGGAAGAAGGAAAAAAGAGGGAGAAGGGACAAGAAAAAGGGAGGAAAAAGAGGGAGAAGGGAAAAAGAGAGAGAGGAAAAAGCAGGGAGAAAGGAAAATGAGGGAGAAGGAAGCACTTGGCTCCTCTGCATGGAGATGGGGAAGCAAAAGAGGGAGAAGGAAGCCCTTGGAGCCCTGCAATCCGTTCAAGATGAGTAAAACTGAACAAAACCCCCAGGGAATAAAATCAAAATAGGGGCATCAGTTCAGCTAATAACATTTGAGAGGCGATTTGAAAACTTCTCGCCTTGTAAATCACTTCAGCACCGGGGCAAACCCCACTGTGCTGCCTTGCAGGCTCAGAATCCCGGAGAAACCTCACAGGGAGCTCCTCTAAAACTCCCAGAGCCAAACGCAGCAAAACCAATTCGGCTGCTGCCCCTCAAAGGGAGTTACAAGAAACCATCCGGGCTCATTCTGCTCCTTTGTGCCATTGCTGCTCGTTTGGAACCTGATTAAAGCCATCTGGTGACAGCAGCCACTTTCTTTTTCTAAAGAAATCTGCAAAAAGTAAAAATAAAACCCAATCCAGGGGCCGGGAGAGGTGCTGGGGGCTCAGCCCTGCAATGATGCTGCTTTATTTGTCCAAAAGGTGATTCCAGAATGAATAAAAGAGCACAAATCCCTGAAAATCATCTGCCAGGACAGGTGGGAAGCTCAGATTTTTTCACTCATTCCTCCAGGGAATGGCAGAAGTGAAGCACAGAACCATTAGCACATTAAACAAAGCACATTTGATTTTTTTTTTTTAACTATTTTTTTGTAGCATTGTAGGAAAACATGGATAAAATTACCCAAATCCTGCTTTTTTTTGTTTTTTTTTTTTTTTTTTTTTTCTGCTGTCACCTCCCTCTGCTTTTCCTGGTGAATCCCAAGGAGTCAGAGTGTTGGGCAGGATGAAACAAGAAAGTTTTTCAAATATGACTGCTTAGTAAAAGATTTTGAGAATACAGAAACTATATGTGAGATTGAAATGAAAGTAACTTTGGAGATACTTTAGTTGTGACCAGTTGAATGTGATTTTTTGGGAAGAAACAATTTTTTCTGCAAGTAGGTAGACTTAAGATTCAGAGCAGGCTTTGCAGCTTGGTAGATAAGGCTTAAAGAATAAGATTTAGGGTTTAACATGTAAACATAGCATGGCAATGTAGTGATTTTTATAGGTTGTGTAGAAATGTTATAAGATATGCATGCTGTAGTAGATGGGTTAATGAGAATTTGCATATTTAACACTGAAGACGATTTATTGTATTGTAACGGGAGTTTTGCTCTCTTTTTTTGCTCTTTTTTGTTTTCTTTTGTTTCCCTCCAAACAGAGATCTGAACTAAAAACTAAAAGAATAAAACTAAATTTGAAACGAAATGTGTTAAAAATAGAATAAAACTAAAATTTGACTCCTCAGCCCCAGCCTCACCTGAGGTTTGTGCCTCAATTTTTGGGTACAAAAGGAAAAATTTCACTTGTCCAAATCTACATTTCCCTGATGGAATTATTCCTGATTTGCTTATCAGGCTGGAATATTTGATTTATTTGTGAATTTTAGGATGTGAGGGGTGCCTTGGTCCTGGTGGAATTATTCCTGATTTGCATTTTAGGCTGGAATATTTTATTTATTTGTGAATTTCAGGATTTTGTGAGGGGTGCCTTGGTCCTGATGGAATTATTCCTGATTTGCTTATCAGGCTGAGATATTTTATTTATTTGTGAATTTTAGGATGTGAGGGGTACCTTGGTCCTGGTGGAGTTATTCCTGATTTGCTTATCAGGCTGAAATATTTTATTTATTTGTGAATTTTAGGATGTGAGGGGTGCCTTGGACCTGGTGGAATTATTCCTGATTTGCATTTTAGGCTGGAATATTTTATTTATTTGTGAATTTCAGGATTTTGTGAGGGCCAAGGTGGAGGCAGGACCCTGATTTGTGAACTCTCAGGGTTTTTTGGTACAAAAGGAAAAATATCACTTGTACAAATCTACATTTTCCTGATGGAATTATTCCTGATTTGCAGATTAGGCTGGAATATTTTATTTATTTGTGAATTTTAGGATGTGAGGGGTGCCTTGGTCCTGGTGGAGTTATTCCTGATTTGCTTATCAGGCTGAAATATTTGATTTATTTGTGAATTTTAGGATGTGAGGGGTACCTTGGTCCTGGTGGAATTATTCCTGATTTGCATTTTAGGCTGGAATATTTTATTTATTTGTGAATTTCAGGATTTTGTGAGGGCCAAGGTGGAGGCAGGACCCTGATTTGTGAACTCTTCCTTAAGAGCTGCAGGCCCATCCTGCAGCATCTGTTATTTTAATAAATTATCTGTTATTTTAATTTATTATCTGTTATTTTAATAAATTATCCTCCTAAGGGGTTAAAGTTCATCCCCTCAATTTGTCCTCAATGAAACAACACCAGGACAAGGAGGGAAAAGAGGGAGAGGTGAATTTGGGTTTGATGCCACAAAAAGCTGCTCCTAAACCCTTTTAATTTTATTTCCTTCCTAATTCTGATTTATTTCCACATTACCCAAACCAACTGAGAAGTGCAGGAAAAGAGCAGAAAAAATTCCAAAAGAGATTTTTTTTTTCCCCTCCCTTGCTGTTTCCGCATTTTATTTTATTTTGTTTTATTTTATTTTATTTTATTTTATTTTATTTTATTTTATTTTATTTTATTTTATTTTATTTTATTTTATTTCCTTCCTAATTCTGATTTATTTCCACATTACCCAAACCAACTGAGAAGTGCAGGAAAAGAGCAGAAAAAATTCCAAAAGAGATTTTTTTTTCCCCCCTCCCTTGCTGTTTCCGCATTTTATTTTATTTTATTTTATTTTATTTTATTTTATTTTATTTTATTTTATTTTATTTTATTTCCTTCCTAATTCTGATTTATTTCCACATTACCCAAACCAACTGAGAAGTGCAGGAAAAGAGCAGAAAAAATTCCAAAAGAGATTTTTTTCCCCCCTCCCTTGCTGTTTCCACATTTTATTTTATTTTGTTTTATTTTATTTTATTTTATTTTATTTTATTTTATTTTATTTTATTTCCTTCCTAATTCTGATTTATTTCCACATTACCCAAACCAACTGAGAAGTGCAGGAAAAGAGCAGAAAAAATTCCAAAAGAGATTTTTTTCCCCCCTCCCTTGCTGTTTCCACATTTTATTTTATTTTATTTTATTTTATTTTATTTTATTTTATTTTATTTTATTTTATTTTATTTCCTTCCTAATTCTGATTTATTTCCACATTACCCAAACCAACTGAGAAGTGCAGGAAAAGAGCAGAAAAAATTCCAAAAGAGATTTTTTTTTTCCCCTCCCTTGCTGTTTCCGCATTTTATTTTATTTTGTTTTATTTTATTTTATTTTATTTTATTTTATTTTATTTTATTTCCTTCCTAATTCTGATTTATTTCCACATTACCCAAACCAACTGAGAAGTGCAGGAAAAGAGCAGAAAAAATTCCAAAAGAGATTTTTTTTTTCCCCTCCCTTGCTGTTTCCACATTTTATTTTAATTTGTTTTATTTTATTTTATTTTATTTTATTTTATTTCCTCCCAAACAAACTCTGCTGAGCAGGATCTCCATCCCTGCCCTGCTTCAGGTGAATTAACTATTCTTAGTTAAACAGATTTGCTTTAGTCTCAGTCTGAAGCCAGATTAACTCCTGACTGCTGGGATTATGGATTTACCTCTGCAAATAAATCACTTTTGAATCTCAGTTCCAGCTTTTAGTTCATTCTAGCTCAGCTGAACAGCTTTTAGTGCCTCCTTTGTGCTTCTGAAAGAATGATTAAACATCATTAAATCCAAGCTCAGGGCTCTTGCTCACAGCTCCAGGGAATAAACAGCTGATTTCAGGGGTTTTTTGAAGAATAACAGAGTTTTATATGGATTTTTTTTTTTCAGCATAATTAATGCCATTTTAATAATAATGCCAATTTTTTCAGCATAATTAATGCCATTTTCTTCTAAATCTAGAATGTTTTTGTAGTCCACACCACCTCCCCCTAAACAATTATTTCCTTTAAAATCCAAGTTATTTAGAGATTCCAGCCTTGTGGGGGGATTCCTGAGGATGTGCTTTCTATTTCTTTGCTATTTTAATCAGCAAACTTAAAACTACAGCAAAAACACCAAAACACCTCCTCAGTGAGAATCTGTCTTTAAATATTCCATTTGCCACGAGTGCCACGTTCCTCAGGACACATTTCAGAGCAACTTGGAGCTGTCACATCCCTGGGCTGCAGCTCTGTCCCCATTTGGAAAAAAAAGCAGCAGAAATCTGAATTTCAGAGCCCACACCACCTCCCCCTAAACAATTATTTCTTTTAAAATCCACGTTATTTAGCAATTCCAGCCTTGTGGGGGGATTCCTGAGGATGCACTTTTTATTTCTTTGCTATTTTAATCAGCAAACTCCTTAAAACTGCAGCAGAAACACCAAAACACCTCCTCAGTGAGAATCTGTCTTTAAATATTCCATTTGCCACGAGTGCCACGTTCCTCAGGACACATTTCGGAGCAACTTGGAGCTGTCACATCCCTGGGCTGCAGCTCTGTCCCCATTCAGAAGAGAAAAGCAGCAGAAATCTGAATTTCAGAGCCCACACCACCTCCCCCTAAACAATTATTTCCTTTAAAATCCAAGTTATTTAGAGATTCCAGCCTTGTGGGGGGATTCCTGAGGATGCACTTTTTATTTCTTTGCTATTTTAATCAGCAAACTCCTTAAAACTGCAGCAGAAACACCAAAACACCTCCTCAGTGAGAATCTGTCTTTAAATATTCCATTTGCCACGAGTGCCACGTTCCTCAGGACACATTTCAGAGCAACTTGGAGCTGTCACATCCCTGGGCTGCAGCTCTGTCTCCATTTGGAAAAAAAAGCAGCAGAAATCTGAATTTCAGAGCCCAGCAGAGACGCGAGAGAAGTGAGAGCACCAAGAAAAGCTCCAGGTTTTTTCAGGTATTTTTTTATTCCCTCACTAAATCCCGACTTCTGAGTGATTTCCAGCATAATTAGCTAATTAAAGGGGCTCACCCAGCCAGTGTTCTTGCAAAAATCTCGAGGTAGGTCCCAGGAATTTGCTGTTTTCTGAGGGATTGCAGCTGATTTGTCACCAGCTGGAGGTGGAACAGCTCACGTGCTCCTCATGATCATCTTGCAAGCTAAAAGCTCATTAACAACAATTAGGAAAAATAGATAAACTTGGCAGCTTTGTGTTGTTTTCTGCCTACTGCAGGCACTCCTTAATGCTGTTGTAAAAAGGGAATTTTATTTTCCCTTTCACAGCCAGCAGAACAGTGGGGTTTAATCTGAATTTCCCTCAGTGCACCAGGATATCAATTACAGCAAATTGATAAATAATCAGCTTTATTTCACCTCAAATTCCATCCCAAAGGTGGCAAAGGGCAGAACCTCACCTCCAGCTTTATCTCTTCTCCTTTTTAATCTGTTTTGTTTCCATGGGGTGCTCTGGCTGCTCTGGGCCGGAATTTTGAGCCACAAAAGCCTCACCTGACCCAAAAACCTCCAAAAACCCCAAAGTGAAAAGAATCTGTGGGCACACAGGGAAACATCAACCAACAGCTGAGATATTCTCAGCTCTGAATGGGATTTTTAGATAATTTCTGTTCAATAATTTGGATTTGCTCAGCATCCTTAGGAGCAAAAGCTCATTAAGGGTTTGACACTAATGAGGGAGCTCCTTCTCTCACTGGAATTCAAGGGGGGATTTTTTCCAGAGAAGAGTCTGGGGGGGAGGGTTTGGGAAAGGGGAAAATTTTGGGAAAAGTGAAGGAGTTTAGGAAGGGGTGGAGAAAGGGGGTTTGGGAAGGGGTGAAGATTTTGGGAAAAGTGAAGGGATTTGGGAAAGGTGAAGATTTTGGGAAAGGTGAAGGGATTTGGGAAAGGTGAAGATTTTGGGAAAGGTGAAGGGATTTGGGAAAGGTGAAGATTTTGGGAAGGGGTGAAGTTGTTTGGGAAAGGAGAAGATTTTGGGAAAGGTGAAGGGATTTGGGAAAGGTGAAGGGATTTGGGAAAGAAGATTGGGAAGGGTGAAGGGGTTTGGGGAAGGGGAAGATTTTGGGAAAAGTGAAGGAGTTTGGAAAGGGGTGAAAAGTTTGGAAAGAGTGAATGAGGTTTGGAAAGGGTAAAAGGGTTTGGGAAAGGTGATGGGATTTGGAAAAAGGTGAGATTTTGGGGAAGGTGAAGGGGTTTGGGAAAGGGTGAAGGGGTTTGGGAAAGGATGGACAGGTTTGGGAAAGATCAAGATTTTGGGAAGGGTGAAGAGTTTGGGAAAAGGTGAAGATTTTGGGAATGGTGGAGGGGTTTGGGAACAATGACAGTTTTGGGAAAGGTGGAGGTGCTTGAGAAATGATGAAGAGGTTTGGGAAAGGGGAAGATTTTGGGGAAGGGTGAAGAGGTTTGGGAATGGTGGAGGGGGTTTGGGAAAGAAGATTTTGGGAAAAGTGAAGGGTTTGGGAAAGGGGGAAGGGGTTTGGGGAAGGGTGAAGGGGTTTGAGAAAGGGGAGGATTTTGGGAAAAGTGAAGGAGTTTGGGAAAGGGTGAAGAAAGGGGATTTGGGAAGGGGGAAGGTTTTGGGAATGGTGGAGGGGTTTGGGAACAGTGAAGATTTTGGGAAAGGATGGACAGGTTTGGGAAAGATCAAGATTTTGGGAAGGGTGAAGAGTTTGGGAAGTGGTGGAGGGGTTTGGGAAGGGAGAAGATTTTGGGAAAAGTGAAGGGTGAAGTGGTTTGGGAAAGGGGAAAGAGTTTGGGAAGAGTGAAGGGGTTTGGGAACAGTGAAGGTTTTGGGAAAGGTGGAGGTGCTTGAGAAATGATGAAGAGATTTGGGAAAGGGGAAGATTTTGGGGAAGGGTGAAGAGGTTTGGGAATGGTGGAGAGGGTTTGGGAAAGGGGGAAGGGGTTTGGGAATGGTGAAGGGGTTTGAGAAAGGGGAGGATTTTGGGAAAGGGTTAAGAAAGGGGGTTTAGGAAGGGGGAAGGTTTTGGGAATGGTGGAGGGGTTTGGGAAAGGATGGACAGGTTTGGGAAAGATCAAGATTTTGGGAAGGGTGAAGGGTTTGGGAAGTGGTGGAGGGGTTTGGGAAGGGGGAAGGTTTTGGGAAAAGTGAAGGGTGAAGTGGTTTGGGAAAGGGGAAAGATTTTGGGAAGAGTGAAGGGGTTTGGGAACAGTGAAGGTTTTGGGAAAGGTGGAGGGGTTTGGGAAGGGGTGAAGAAAGGGGGTTTGGGCAAGGGTGAAGATTTTGGGGAAGGGTGAAAGGGATTGGGAAGGGTGGAAGAGGTTTGGGAAAAGTGAAGGAGTTTGCAGAGGTGAAGGGGTTTGGGAAAGGCAAAGATTTTGGGGAAAATAAAGGAGTTTGGGAACAGTGAAGAAAGGGGGTTTGGGAAGGGTAAAGATTTTGGGAAAGCTGAAGGGGTTTGAGAAAGGGAAAAATGAAGGATTTATGAATATCAAGCTGCTGAGATAAAAACATCTCCCAACGTTTCATTCCCCAAAGGGAAAAAAAATAAAAATAAAAACCCCAGCAACAAACCCAAGCCTTGATGAAATATTCAAGCTGAAACCCACAAATGTTGTTAAACAAAGCGAGAAAAGTTCCCATTCTCACCGGAGAGAATTCCTGCACAACACAAAGGGTTGGAGGGGAAACCTTGGAAACTTCAACCCCATCTTCCCATTCCTCCTCACCTCAACCCCTGCTCCCACTTACAGGCAAACTTATTTATTATTTCTCTGTTTATTTATAACAATTTTAAACCAAACCCCTCAGTTTTGTTCTGCCTCAGAGCTGGGGTCAATTTCAGAAAACCTTTCACACTTCCCCAGAGCTAAAAACAGCCAGGAAGGAATTCACACCAACAGCTGAATTTTGTAGGATTTTTTAGAATTTTGTATTATTTTGAATTATTTCCATTTGTTAACTGCTCTAAATCAACCCATTAACATCTTCTTAGGGTTGAGGGTTAACATCATCTCACTAAATTTCATTTTATGAGTCCCTGTGACATTTCAGTATAAAAACAGAAAAGAGGGGGAAAAAAGGCCAAGAAAAACAGGATCTAAAAGGCATTTTCAGTCCTTTCTAGTGAATAAACCACTTTTGGTGCTGAGCAAGTGCTTCTTGTCACGTGTCCAGAGGTGCTGAGACAACACAGGGCTGCTCAAAAATAATAATTAACAAGTGAGTGTGTTTAGCACTGAGGAGAATGACCTGTGATGTGGGCAGAGCTGCAGCAGCCACAAGAAATCCTCTGCAAAAAAAAAAATAAAGACACCCAGAACCTGAATGTGCTTTTTTCTGTCCCCACTGAGCAATTGTCAGCACTCCCTTCCCAACCCGAATTTCTGCATCCTCACAAGCCCTGCACCACATGGAGCTGGGATCTCAGCGGGAATTGCAGCAAGAGATTCCTCCCTAACAATCCTTGGCCACAAAACAGCCCAAAAAAATCCCCACTTTGGGCTTTTTTGGCTCTTTTCTAAGCCCCTAACCCGTTGCATGTGTGACTATTGTCCAAGCTTTGCTCCTGAACAAGCAAAATTCTCTTGTAACCAACCCAGCCTGCACAAAACCAGGAATTATTCCACGCTGGAAAAAAAGAAATCTGCCAACTTCAAAACATCCTTTTCCACTTGGAGTCAGCTGGGAGAATGATCAGGGCAGGGATAAATGCACATTTATGGTTTGCTGAAAGCACAGAGACATCAAATGCTGCTCACACTTGGCACATCCCTCCCAAACATCAGCACCCAGCAATTAAAAACACCAAATAAAACACCAAACGCTTTTGTTGCCTTCTCCTTTTCGGGTTCTTAAAGATCACCCAACCTCTCTGACCCTGCATAAAGCACAGGAGCCCCCCCAGGGCAGAGCAGCCAAATTTTGGTGAAAATTCCACACGGGGCAGCTCCCAACACTTCATTTAATCCGAATTTAATCCACACTGCTCGCATGCACAGGGAGTTTTTAATTCACAATTCCACTCGTTTATCCCCTCTTATCCTCCAGCTCTTCCTCCCATCCTCATTCCCACATCCCAGCCACATTTCCTCAGCTCTCAGCCCCCTCCACAACACTTCATTTTTTGCTTCCAGCCCTACAAATCATCCCTTTTAATCCGCTGCTTTCTGCACTTCTTCCTCCCAAAAACGGCTGAAAACTCCAGGAAAAATCCATCGGTTTTCCCCGGGACCTCCACCTCCATCCCTGGGCTCCAGGAGCATCTTCCCGGAGGCAGCAGAAAACGTGAAAGGACCAAATTTCGCCTCGTTTCACACCAGACGAGCCCGGCCACTCCAGGCATCTCTGCCTGACTAAAAACTGCAGCAAAAAAAAACTCCACAAAGCGAAGAAAACTTCCCACTTTCCCAGCTCCAGCATTTCGGGATAACGGGATGCTCGCCCCACGCCGCTCCACCCGCAGCTGCTCTGACACAAGGATCAGCCTCGTTGCCTACGCGTAAAGCGATTAACGGGAGATTTTTTTTTTTTTTTCCTAAAATTACGCTGGATTCCCGTTTTAAAGGGCTCGGTTATCCCTGATCCGTGATCGTGGCAAAGGGGGATCCCCTTGGAGGTTTAAAAAGGGGATTTTGGAGCAGTTTTGCTGCCAAGCCCTCCCCCGGATTAAGTTCAGCTCTTCCCCCCTCTTGGGGACACAAACGCACGGCTTTTTAAGCTTGTTTTTTTTTTCCTACATAAACACAAACCCGCACCGAATTTTCTCGTTTTGGTGCCCTTGCCCCGTTCCAGCTTAGCACGGAGGTTTAAAGGGAGTTTTTTAAGGGTTTTTTCCCCCCCCCTCCCAGCAAAGCCACGACCCCCAGCACCCCCTCACGGTCCCGGCGAAGGGAAGGGGAGAGGATCCCGGCGAGGAGGAGGTGGAAGGGGGGTTTGGGGGATTTTAGGAAGAGGAGAATAAAGGGGGAATCTGGGGAGAGGTGGGAGTGGATCCCGAGGATGAGGGGGGGAACGTGGAGAGCGGAGGATGTTCCCTCAACAAAGGCAAAGTTGCGGAGCCACCGAGCCCGGCGCGGGGGTCCCGCCCGCACACAAAGGCGGCGACCCCCGTGAGGGATGAGGGGGGAGCGGAGCGGGGTCCGCCTCAGCCCCACCACGGAGCACGGCGGGGGGGGTCCCTTTGAGGGGGGCATCACCGAAGACCCCTCCTCTCCTCTCCTCCTCCTTCTCCTCAGCCCCCATATCCCCCCAGCTCTCCGTCCCTCTCTGCCCTCAGGAGGGGTCGCGTCCCGCGTGTCCCCCCCCGCACACCTCCCGTCGCCCCCCCGCCCCCCCGTCCCCTTTATTTACCGCCATCACCAGCACGCGCGAGCTGTCACCCAGCGCGAGACGCCCCGGCCGGCCACGCCCCCTCCCCGCCCATTGGCCACCGCGCCCCGCCCCGCCTTTCCATTGGCTGGAGCGCGCGTCGCTCAACGCCAACACCCGCCTCCCTCTCCGCCGCTTACGCCGATTGCGTAGCGTGGCACACAGGCGAGGAGCGCGGGTGTTTACGCTGTTTGCGTAGCGTACGCACTCCGCTGGCGTAGCGTACGCCGCGGCGGGCAGAGCGGTATCGGGGCGTACGCAGTCTGCGCAGCCGGCAGGCGGCGCTGTTCAATGGGCGCCGGGGGGGGCGGGCCGGCGCAGGTTCGAGTCCCGCCCCCGCCCGTGACGTACCGGGCTTTGTGAATCGCGGGGCCGAAGTTCGGTTGAGGCTCGGGAGGGTAAATAAGGGTGTCTCGGAGACAAAGAGGCTCCTAAAGGGGCGGCGCGGGGGCCCCCGAGGGGGTGGCGTGGGGTGGGAGGTACCCCACGGCGGCCCTGAGGTGATGGCGGTGCTGAGGGGATGGCGAGGGCGCGCCCCACGGGGGTCCTTTAGGTGATGGGGGGGCACAAGGGGGAATCTGTGAGGGCTTTGAGGTGATGGATGCCTTGAGATGGAGATCCTGAGGCGATGAGGGGGCACCCCGGGGGGATCAAGGGAGTTCTGAGTGATGAAGACCCTGAGGGGACTGGGGGGACACCTTAAAGGATCCCTGAGGGGAGGCCAAGGGGAGGCCAACTATTGAAGACCCTGAGATGATGAGGGGGCTAAGGAGGTGCTGAGGTGATGAAGACCCTCAGGGGTCTTCCTTCTGGTGAGGAGACACCCCAAAGTGTCCATGAGGTGGTGAGGGCACACCTCAAAGGGTCCCTGAGGTGATGAGGGGACACCCCAAAGTGTCCATGAGGTGATGAGGGGACACCCCAAAGTGTCCATGAGGTGATGAGGGGTAACCCCAAAGGATCCATGAGGTGATGAGGGGACACCCCAAAGGATCCATGAGGTGATGAGGGGACACCCCAAAGTGTCCATGAGGTGATGAGGGGACACCCCAAAGTGTCCATGAGGTGATGAGGGGTCACCCCAAAGGATCCATGAGGTGATGAGGGGTCACCCCAAAAAAAACAACCAACTCTGATGGCAGTGAGACTTGGAACAGGCTCTGCCACTGAAGCACTTGCGACCCTGATAACATCACCTGTATAAATAAATAAATACAAATAATGAAAAAAATCCCTCTTGGGAATGAATTTAGGGAATGGAACAACACTGACAGAGATTTTGAGAGGCGCAGAAGCAAAAAAAAAAAAAAGGATCCACAATGGAGCATGATCTCACCTCTACATCTGAGAAAACAACCAACCTTCCCAGTTGGGATTTGACAGCAAAAATGAGGATTTTTTCAGGGAAAAAGAGTAATTTTGGCCATCAAGGGAGTGAAAGGAGCAGCTCCAGGGGTCCCTTTTTGGAGCTCCAGGAGCAGCACAATGAATTCATAAAACCCCAAGAATCCCCAGGGATTCCAGCACACACTTCCATGGTTTTTAGGCACACGAGCAGAGTTTTGACATCTCTGGTTACGGAATTAACAAAGTATTCCCGACATTCACCATGACTAATCTGCTCATTAACAGGGATTTTTTATTTTAAACTTTAAGGTTTGTAATGGGAAACAGGACAGGGATAACCATCCCTATAAATCCCAGTTTGTTTCTCTAAGTTTTCCCAGTTTAGGACAGTGAATTTTCACCACTGAACAGTCGTGAACTTGGGGCTAAAATCTGCAAAAAATTCAGTGTATTCAGCATGTTGGAATTTTTTACCTCACTTAGGGGACATTGTGCCATTTCTTATGGCTCATGAACCATCTCTTTCTGGGCCCTGTGCTGATTAAATTTATTAAATCCAAAGAAGACTGGAAATTTACAGCACAAACCAGCCCAACCCTCACTGTGCAGGGACAACTCCTCCTCCCAAAATCCATCCTTTTATTGAGATGAAATACAACAAAACACCGATGTGGATATAAAAAATAATAGGAATTTAAGGGATGTCTGTATTTTTCTGGAATTTCTCTTTTCCCTGCACAAAACACTGTCCACAAAACCAGAGGACCAATGGATCCAAGGGAGGAAACAGATTTTGACATTCCCATCAACTACAGAGGATGAAGGCAAGGTAAGAACGTGCCAGGAAGAGGAAAATTAGGGAATTCCTGGATTTTTTTCACAGGGAAATATTTGCTTTAGGGGCATAAAGTTCTTGAAGTAAATCCAAAGGAAGACTGGAAATTTACAACACAAACCACCAAACCCTATCCTTTTATTGGGATGAAATACAACAAAACACCTATGTGGATATAAAAAAAAATAATAGAAATTTAAGAGATGTCTGTAATTTTGTGGAATTTCTGTTTTCCCTGCACCAAACACTGTCCAAAAAGCCACAGAACCAATGGATCCAAGGGAGGCAGCATATTTTGATATTTCCATCACCTACAGATGAAGGCAAGGTAAGAATGTGCCAGGAAGAGGAAAATTAGGGAATTCCTGGATTTTTTTCACAGGGAAATATTTGCTTTGAGAGCATAAAGCAAATCCAAGGGAAGACTGGGAATTTACAACACAACTCTCACTGCAGGGACAACTCCTCCTCCCAAAACCCATCCTTTTATTGGGATGAAATACAACAAAACACCGATGTGAACATAAAAAAAAAAAGAAATTTAAGAATGTGTTTTTCTGGAATTTCTCCTTTCACTGTCCAAAAAACCACGGAACCAGTGGATCCTACCCTCCCAAACCACGGAGGACACCCAGAATTGCACGGTTTGGAACGGGGAAATCTCCAGAAGGAGCAGCTCCTGGGGCAGATTTTGGAGGAGCTGGTGGTGCAGGCAGGGTGAGGGTGCAGTCAGGAGCTGCAGGGGCTCCTCCTCACCTGATGCCAGCCACGGGCACCTGCTGCTGCTTGCGGATCTTGTTGAAGAGCTCCATGTACTGCACCATGGTGTCCCCGGGGCTGTAGGTGCTGTCGTGCTTGGCGCCGAACACCGACGGGACGCCGGGCGTGTGGCTGCCCATGAAGCTCTGCATGAACTCCATCAGCAGGTTCCAGCAGTCGTTGGCGATCACACAGGGGCAGTATTCCACCTGGGAACACAGCCCTGCAGGTTTGGAGCTGCTCAGAGGGGCAGAATCCCACCTGGGAACACAGCCCTGCAGGTTTGGAACTAGCAGCAAGAACAGTATTCCACTTGGGAACACATCCCTACAGACTTGGAGCTGCTCAGAGGGGCAGAATTCCACCTGGGAACTCATCCCCACAGGTTTGGAGCTGCTCAGAGGGGCAGAATTCCACCTGAGAACTCATCCCCACGGGCATGGAGCTGATCATAGGGGCAGAATTCCACCTGGGAACACAGCCCAGAGCTCTGGAGATGGTGCCAGGGGCACTATTCCACCTGGGAACACAGCCCTACAGGCTTGGAGCTGCTCAGAGGGGCAGAATTCCACCTGGGAACTCATCCCCACAGACTTGGAGCTGCTCAGAGGGGCAGAATTCCACCTGAGAACTCATCCCCACGGGCATGGAGCTGATCATAGGGGCAGAATTCCACCTGGGAACTCATCCCCACGGGCATGGAGCTGATCATAGGGGCAGAATTCCACCTGGGAACTCATCCCCACGGGCATGGAGCTGCTCAGAGGGGCAGAATTCCACCTGGGAATATATCCCTACAGGTTTGGAGCTGGCAGCAAGAACAGTATTCCACCTGGGAACACAGCCCCACAGGCTTGGAGCTGGCAGGAAGCACAGGATTCCACTTGGGAACACATCCCCTCAGGTTTGGAGCTGCTCATAGGGGCAGAATTCCACCTGGGAACTCATCCCCACAGGTTTGGAACTAGCAGCAAGAACAGTATTCCACTTGGGAACACATCCCTACAGGCTTGGAGCTGCTCAGAGGGGCAGAATTCCACCTGGGAACACAGCCCTGCCGGCTTGGAGATGGTGTCAGGGGCAGAATTCCACCTGGGAACACAGCCCCACAGGTTTGGAGCTGCTCAGAGGGGCAGAATTCCATCTGGGATCACAGCCCCACAGCCCTGGAGCTTCCATGCAGGGAAGGCTTTTCATGGAAACATCTCAAAACATTCAGCATCTAACAAGGATGGGTAAATACAAACAGGACATGCTGGGAACATGCAAGAGACCCTTTCCAAAGGGAAGGTAAAATTCAAAGGGAAGGACAGCAAGCCCCAAATCAGCACGGAATTAGCACTGGAGAGGTTTTATCCCCTTTACCTGATTAACCTGAGGGATGGTGCTCCTGTTGTGCAGCTGGAATTTAATCAGTTTTTTATCGGGATAGAATTCCTGCAGGGATTCCCACTGCAGGGACAGCCCTGGAGCACCAAGGATTAAACCTCAGGAGAGGAGATCCACAGCTGCCTGCTGCACCAGCAACACCACTGAGACACAGACAGGACAGGGAATTCCAGAATCGTGGAATGGTTTGGGGATAAAGCTCATCCAGGACAGGGACACCTCCTACTGTCCCAGGCTGCTCCAAGTCCCCTGGCCTTGGACACTTCCAGGGATCTGGGGGCAGCCACAGCTGCTCTGGGACATCTATTCCAGGGTGTTCTCACCTTCCAGGGAAGAATTTCTTCCCAACATCCCATCCATCCCTGCCTGGAACTCCATGCCCTTGTCACTAACTCACTCCTCTCCATCTTCCCCCTTGGCTCGCTTCAGGACACCCTCAATTCAATCCCCCCTAAACCTTCTCCAGCTTCTCCCGTGGACTCCCCCTGCCCATCCATGAATTCCCCACCCTTCCCAAAGATCTCTCACCTCCACGGAGATGCCCCTGGCGCTGGGGCCCATGGTGACCGTGCCCAGCTTCACCAGGAAGTCGCAGTACTGGTAGCGGGTGCCGCGGCTCTCGATCTTGTTGGCCTTGGCGTTCTGGAAGAAGCCCTTGAGCTTCACCATGAGGGTGTCAAAGTTGGCATCGGCCACCAGGCAGGGCCCGTTCTCAAAGAGGGCGAAGCAGCTCAGGGGGTACTCGGAGTTGTGCATGACGTACATCAGCTTCCCTGTCTGCCCTGCAACGACAGCGAGGGCTGGAAAAACGAATTCTCTCGGATTCTCTGCTGCTCAGAATGACCCCGAGATACCCAAGCCCTCTTCCCCTCCTTTTTTCCCTTTTCCTTTCTCCCTCCTCTCCTGGCTCCCCACATCCCTTCCAGGCACTGATGTGTTCACAGCCCTGGCTCTGCTGAGCTGCCGTTCCCAGCTAGACCCATTGGGATGTTCCAGAGCAGCTTTTTCCTGCTTTTTTGGCAGCTGGAACGTGGAGGAGAGGCCAAGCCCAGCTCCCTCTGGGCAGTGGGAGCTCCTGGGGTTCTCCTTTCACCTCACCCCGAGCCGTGCTGATGTTTTATCCCGGTGCTGCCGAGGATTTCTTTTCCCCTATAAATTTCCATCAGAAAAACCAAGCTGTTGCCTGAGTGCATGCCATAACAACACGTGAGGATGGAGAATTAAAGCAAGGACGAGAGGCAGGAAGAGGAGCTGCTTTAAGGCAGGAATTTTGTGGGAACCCAGGAAATTCCTCTGGCTGGGAACAACAGGCTCAGCAGAGCCAGGGCTGTGTGGTGAAAATCACATCAGTGCCTGGAAGGGATGTGGGGAGCCAGGAGAGGAGGGAGAAGGGAAAAGGAAAGGGAAAAAAAGGAGGGGAAGAGAGGAAAGGAAAAGGGAAAAGAAGAAAGGGGAAAGGAAAGAAGGAATTGTAGAATCATCAGAAGTTGGAAGAGACCTTCAAGATCAGCCAGCCCACCACTGCCACTGTAACCCCTAAACCACATCAAGCAGCATCAGATGCAGGCGCCTCCAGGGAAGGTGGGGAAGGAGGAGAGAAGGGGGAAAAGGACGGGAAGGAGAAGGGAAAGAGGAGCTCGGAGAAGGGCTCAGCTGACCCTGCGTGCCGAGGGTGGCCGCGGTGTGATAGGTCTCGCAGTCCACGCCGAACGTGCCCTGCTTGTCCGCGCCCAGCGCCTCCAGCCGCCGCGCCAGCAGCTCCACCGTCTGCTGCACGCTCTTGCCCTCGGCCACCGGCACCTGCGACACGCTGCGACACGGGCCGGGGCTCGGGGACCCGCCGGGACATCCCCGGGGCTGCTCCGCATCCTCGCCCGGAGACTCTCCCCGCGTCCCCGGGGCTGTCACCTCATTCCGGGAGCCTTTCCCGGTGCCTTCCCTCCATTCCAGGAATCTATCCCGGTTCCGCCCCCCATTCCAGGAGTCTATCTCGGCGCCTCCCCTCCATTCCAGGAGCCCTTCCCGGTTCCGTCCCCCATTCCAGGAGCCCTTCCCGATGCTGTCCCCCATTCCAGGAGCCCTTCCCGGTTCCGTCCCCCATTCCGGGAGTCTCTCCCGGTTCCGCTCCCCCATTCCAGGAGCTTTTCCCGGTTCCGCTCCCCATTCCAGGAGCCCTTCCCGATTCCGCCCTTCATTCCAGGAGCCTTTCCCAGTGCCTCCCCCCCCCATTCCAGGAGCTTTTCCCGGTTCCGTCCCCCATTCCGGGAGTCTATCCCGGTGCCTTCACCCCCATTCTAGCAGTCTACCCCGGTTCCACCCCTATTCCAGGAGCCCTTTCCGGTGCTTTCCCCCCGTCCCGGATCCCCCGCTCTCACCAGGTGACCCCCATGGTGCCGGCGCCGCCACCGGAACGGGCGGTGCCGGTGGCCCCGGAAGAGGCGGGGGCAGATCCCGCGTGTGCCGCTCCGCCGTGCCCCGGTTCCGCTCCGCCGTGCCCGGTCCCGCCGCGATGCCCAAGGCCCGGCGGGCGCGGGGCTCGGGCCCGGCGCCGGCGCTGCCCTTGGCCGAGCAGATCCTGCAGGACGCGGCCCCGCGGCTCCGGGCGCGGGAGAAGCGCGGGGCGGAGGAGCCGGGCGGCGATGGCGGCACCGGGGACGGGTTCGTGGACGCGCGGCTGTCCCGGCGCATCCTGGAGCAGGCGCGGCGGCAGCAGGAGGAGCTGGAGGCCGAGCACGGCCCCGGAGCGCCCGCGGCACCCCGAAAGCTCAGCGCGGTTCTCGGTGAGCCCCCCGGTGAAAAACGCCAATCGCTTGGTTTTTTAGATTTTAAAAACGCCAATCACTTGTCTTAAAAATTTTAAAAGTTATAAAAGTAAAAATTCTAATACAAGTAATAGAGTAATAGAATGATAATAGAGTAATATTAGAGTAATAATAATTTGGACAATTTGAATTAGGACAATATGAGACACTAAAGAGTTACGGACAGTCCGGGTCCGTAACCTTTTTCTGGGCAGCACGAACCCGAAAAAGGACCCACGTTAACAAAGGATTAACCCTTAAAAACAACAGTCTGTTGTGTATTCATACACTTATGCATTCGTTATACTTTTATTATGTATGATGCATAAATTCCATTCAAACACAGGATTCTGTCTGGTCATCGACAACTTCTTCCTCTGAATCCTGACAGCGCCTTTGAGGCAGGAAGAAGTTCGTTTCTTCTGATAAGAGGGCAATAAATTCACTTTCTCTGAAAGATTCAGGTGTCCTGTGGCTGCTATCTCGCTGCGAGTCCTTTCTTTAAAAAAAAAGTATCCTATATAGGGTAATTTCTATTTTAACATTTTTTATAACCTAAAACTGTATTTAACACGCTACTTAAGAGCATCAATACAGCATCACTTTCTAACACAAGACATAAAATATTAATTTGAATATTTGCAAAAAGCCAATCTTAAAATACCCGAGGGTGCCCGGCCCCGGGCTGAGCCAGCTCCGCTCCCCGCAGGTCCCGACCCGGACTCGGAGGATGATGAGGAGTGGCCTTCGCTGGAGAAGGCGGCGGCGGCCGCGGGACGGAGCGGGGACTACGGCGGGGAGGTGGAGGTGGACCCCGAGGACGAGAAAGCCATCGAGATGTTCATGAACAAGAACCCACCCCTGAGGTGAGCGCTGTGGGCTGGGGCCGCCTCCCTGCGCTGGCTGTGCCCTGTCCGGTGTCAGCCCCACGGAGCCCCGAGTCACCCCAGTGTCCCAGTCCCTATCCAGTGTCAGCCCCCAGGTCACCCCCATCCCCTGTGATGTGATCCCATCGTGTCACCCCCCTGTTACCCCCGATTGTCCCCCTGGTGCATGCACAGATTGTCCCCCAGCTGGCCCCCATCCCTTGTCAGCCTCTGGCTCGCCCCTGTCCCCTGCCAGCCCTCCCATGTCCCCCACTGTCCCTGTCCCCTGCCAGCCCTCCCATGTCCCCACTGCCCCTGCCACCGCTCCCACGTCCCCTGACCCCGTCCCTGCCGTCCCAGGCGCACGCTGGCCGACATCATCATGGAGAAGATCACGGAGAAGCAGACGGAGGTGGAGACGGCGCTGTCGGAGATCTCGGGCTGCCCCATGCCCCAGCTCGACCCCCGTGTCCTGGAGGTCTACAGGGGTGTCAGGGAGGTGAGGATGGAACATCCAAACCCACAGCCACCACCCTGAGGTGACAATGTGCTCTCTTGTCCCTGCTGTCACTTCCCCCAGTCACAGCCTGGCCCCTGTCCCTGTCTCTGAAGGTGCTGTCCAAGTACAGGAGTGGGAAGCTCCCCAAGGCGTTCAAAATCATCCCTGCCTTGTCCAACTGGGAGCAGATCCTCTACATCACCGAGCCAGAGACGTGGACAGCGGCTGCCATGTACCAGGCCACCAGGTAAGGTCACCTCAGGGACCCTCTGCCATGGCATCTTTGGGGTTTTCGTTCCCATAACCACAGTCAGATCACCAAAACTGGTTACAAAACACCAACCCGCCCATCGGGCCTCCTTTCCTCACCCACCCCTTCGTGCTTTGCTGGTCCCAGGATATTTTCCTCCAACCTGAAGGAGAGGATGGCCCAGAGGTTCTACAACCTGGTGCTGCTGCCGCGCATCCGCGACGACATCGCCGAGTACAAGCGGCTCAACTTCCACCTGTACATGGCTCTGAAGAAGGCTCTGTTCAAACCAGCAGCCTGGTTCAAGGGTAGGGCTCCTGCAGGGTCCCTGAGGGGCTGGTGCATGCCAGGGGGTGTCCCGGTGATGCTGCAGGAGTGGGGATTTCTAGGGGGAAGGGGCTGAGCTGTGCGTGGAGGTGGTTGGTGCCTGACTGTGGTGGGGCTCACAGGGGTCCCAGGATGAGGGAAGAGAATCTTGACTCCATGTTCAGAAGGCTGGTTTATTATTTTATGATATATATTACATTAAAACTTTACTAAAAGAATAGAAGAAAGGATTTCATCAGAAGGCTGGCTAAGAATAGAATAAGAAGGAATGGTAACAAAGGTTTGTGGCTTGGACTTTGTCCGAGCCAGCTGACTGTGATTGGGCATTAATTAGAAACAACCACATGAGACCAATCACAGATGCACCTGTTGCATCCCACAGCAGCAGATAACCATTGTTTACATTTTTTCTGAGGCCTCTGAGCTTCTCAGGAGGAAAAATCCTAAGGAAAAGATTTTCCATAAAAGATGTCTGCGACACCTGACTTGTGGTGGTGTTCACAGGCATCCCAGGACGAGGGAAGAGAATCTTGACTACTCCATGTTGAGAAGGCTAGTTTATTGTTTTATGATATATGTTATATTAAAAGTAAATGATATATTAAAACTATAGTAAAAGAATAGAAGAAAGGATTTCAGCAGAAGGCTTGCAAGGAAAGGAAAGGAATGGAATGATAATAAAATCGTGTGACTCTGAGAGTCTGAGCCAGCTGACTGTGATTGGCCGTTAATTAAAAACAACCACAGGAGACCAATCACAGATCCACCTGTTGCATCTCACAGCAGCAGATAATCATTGTTTTTCTTTTCCTCTGAGGCTTCTCAGCTCCTCAGGAGAAAAAAATCCCAAGGAAAAGATTTTTTATAAGATGTGTCAGTGACACCTGACTGTTCCCCTTCCCAGGGATCCTCATCCCCCTGTGTGAGTCTGGCACCTGCACGCTCAGGGAGGCCATCATCATCGGCAGCATCCTCAGCAAGTGCTCCATCCCCGTGCTGCACTCCAGGTGAGGCCCTGAGGGGCTGGGGGGGAAGAGTTTCTCCTGCAGGGGCCCTGGGAAGCGCCTTGGATCCAGCCCTCAGCCTCTCCAGCCCCTCGGAGGTGGTCAGGGGTCACTCAGCTCCCTCTGGGCTTGAGGTTCAAGGCTCAGCTTTGTGCCTCGGTGCTCCATGGTCCAGTCCAGGTCCCCCTGACCCCTGTGGTCCCTCCCTGGTCCTTGTGGCTCCTGCCTAGCCCCCCCATGGCCATTCTTCAGTCCCCAGGACTCCAGTCCCCCTGGCCCTTGTGGTCCCTTGTCAGTCCCTGAGCTCCATTCTCCATCCCCATGGCTTTGGCTCTGCCTGTTCCTTGGTCCCTGTGGCTTCTGCCTGGTCCCCCTTGACCTCTGTGGTCCCTCCTCTGTCCCCGTGGCTCTGTCCCCTGGCCCTTCACCCTGTCCTGTGTCCCTGTGGCTCTGTGTCCTGACTCTGAGCCCCTCCTTGGTCCCCATGGCTCTGTCCCCTGACCCCTGACCACTCCTGTGTCCCTGTCCCCTGGCCCCTCACCTCTCCTGTGTCCCTGTGGCTCTGTGTCCTGACTCTGAGACCCTCCCTAGTCCCCATGTCCCTGTCCCCTGACCCCTCACCTGTCCCATGTCCCCATATCCCTGTCCCATGGCTCCTCAACAGTCCTGTGTCCCCATGGCTCCATCCCCTGACCCCTCACCACGCCCTTGTCCCTGTGTCCCTGTGTCCCTGTGCCCTGACCCGTCACCCCATCCTGTGTCCCAGTGGCTCTGTGTCCTGACTCTGAGCCTCTCCCTGGTCCCCATGTCCCTGTCCCCTGCCCCCTCACCTCTCCTGTGTCCCTGTCCTCTGACCCCTCCTGTGTCCCCGTGACTCCATCCTGTCCCCTTACTGTTCCCATCCCCATGTCCCTGTCCCTTGACCCCTCACCTTTCCTGTGTCCCTGACCCCTGACCTCTCCCATGTCCCCATGTCCCTGACCCCTCACCTCCCCCATGTCCCCATGACTCCATCCCCTGTCCCCTCACCTCTCCCCTGTCCCGTGCCCCATCCCCTGAGCTGTCCCCTGACGGCTCCCATGTCCCCATGACTCCATCCCCTGAGCTGTCCCCTGACCTCTCCCATGTCCCCATGTCCCCATGTCCCTGACCCCTGACCTCCCCCATGTCCCCATGACTCCATCCCCTGTCCCCTGACCTCCCCCATGTCCCCATGTCCCTGTCCCCTCACGGCTCCCATGTCCCCATGACTCCATCCCCTGTCCCCTGACCTCCCCCATGTCCCCATGTCCCTGTTCCCTGACCCCTCACCTCCCCCATGTCCCCATGACTCCATCCCCTGTCCCGCGCCCCATGCCCCGAGCTGTGCCCGTGCCGTCCCTCCCGCAGTGCGGCGCTGCTGAAGCTGGCAGAGATGCAGTACAGCGGCGCCAACAGCATCTTCCTGCGCCTGCTCATCGACAAGAAGTACGCGCTGCCGTTCCGCGTGCTGGACGCGCTGGTGTTCCACTTCCTGGCCTTCCGCGCCGAGCGGCGCCCGCTGCCCGTGCTGTGGCACCAGAGCCTGCTGGCCCTGGCCCAGCGCTACAAGGAGGACCTGGCCTCGGAGCAGAAGGAGGCTCTGCTGGAGCTGCTCAAGTTCCACAGCCACCCCCAGATCTCGGCCGAGATCCGCCGCGAGCTGATGAACTCCGGCACCAGGGACGCGGAGGGGGAGCGGGCGCCGGCCATGGAGTGAGCGGGGAAGGGCCGGGACGCAGCTGGGAGCCTGGGGCAGGAGATCCCTGCTGGGTCCTGCTGCTCTGAGCGGGCACTGGGACAGGCTGGGCCCTCAGAGCTGGACTGTGCTGCTGGCAGTGCCACCCAGGAGCCTGGGGACACCAGCACGGGGACCCTCTGGCTTGTCCCTGGACACTCTGGCTTGTCCCTGCACACTCTGGCTCGTCCCTGGACCCTCTGGCTCATCCCTGCACACTCTGGCTCATCCCTGCACACTCTGGCTCGTCCCTGGACACTCTGGCTCGTCCCTGGACACCCTGGCTTGTCCCTGGACACTTTGGTTTGTCCCTGGACACCCTGGCTTGTCCCTGGACACTTTGGTTTGTTCCTGGACACCTTGGCTTGTCCTTGGACACCTTGGCTTGTCCCTGGACACCCTGGCTTGTCCCTGGACACTTTGGTTTGTTCCTGGACACCTTGGCTTGTCCTTGGACACCTTGGCTTGTCCCTGGACACCCTGGCTTGTCCCTGGACACTTTGGTTTGTTCCTGGACACCTTGGCTTGTCCCTGGACCCTCTGGCTTGTTCCTGGACACCCTGGCTTGTCCCTGTACTCAGAAATAAAACCAGAGCCCTGTCACTCAGTCAGGGCTGGCTCTGCCCCGCGTGCTCCCAGCCTGTCCCTGTCCCCACCAGCTGCTGGAGCTCCTTGCCCAGGGATTTTCCCAAAAAAAAAGCTTCTCAGGGTTTGGTTCCTGAAGCCACAGGGCCACCATCCTCACCTGGCCATGGGTCACCTGCCTGGTGTGCTCCTGGCACTGTGCCCGAGTGCCACCTCTGCTGGAAAAACAAACCCAGGGGAGACTTTTCCACCAGGCCCTGGTGCCACTGTCACTGCCAGCTCTGTGCCCTGCTGCCACTGTCACTGCCAGCTCTGTGTCCTGGTGCCACTGTCACTGCCAGCTCTGTGCCCTGCAGCTTTGGGCCACAGAGAGGAGCCCCTGCTGCCCCCTGAGCTGTGCCCAGGGCAGCTGCCCCGTTGTCACCTCTGGTGGCAGGAGGAGCCCCTGCTGCCCCCTGAGCTGTGCCCCCTGTTGTCACCCCCGAGGTCCCCACGCCCCTCAGCCTTTTCTGTGACTCGCTGATTTTATCTGATTCGAGGCCGATGGGCACAGGAGGGAGCCTGGGCTGGCACAGAGCTCCTGGCACTGTCCTGGCACCCCCTGAGCTGCTCCAGGGCCCCTCACCCTGCTGGGGAGAAGGTGAGAAGGTGATGCCTCTGCTCCAGGGCCACCTCACCTGCAGGAAGGATTTTGGCTCCACCACCACCCCTGAGTGTCCCTCAGGGTCCTCTCCCCACTCCATGCTGGGAAAAGCAGGGCTGGAGCTCCCAAGCGATCCCCAAAACCAGGAAAAGATCCAAGAACAGCACAGGGAAACCCTCGAGCCACCGTTTTTTTGGGTTTTTTTTTTTTTGTTTAAAATATTTTATTGCAACATCACAGGGTTCTCTGGCTCTCCCAGCAGCGAGACTCGTGCGAGTGAACACCAAACCAGTTTTACTCTTAAATTAAAAATTCACTTTGATATATATATATATATATTTATATATTAAAAAAAAAAAAAAAAAACCAAAAAAAAACAAAAAAGAAAGAAAGACATTTCCTCTTGCACAGGCAGGCCCTGTCCCAGCCCTCCTGCTCGCAGGAGGCAGCGGCTCCGAGGGTTTCCGGGCCAGGCAGGCTCAGGGAGGAGCAGCAGCCCCACCTTTTTCCGCCGGATTTTTGTGGGCTTGGTGCCATCCAAAAGGAAGATCTCGACCTCCTTTTCCACACATCCCCCACGGGAGGACAACAGCCACACGTCCAGATGTCCCCAGGGAGCAGCAGCAGATTCTGCTTCCCATCCCTGTGGAGTCTCTGGCTTCTCCTGGCTAATTCCACTCTGGATTTCTTATAGAAAAGCAGCATTTTTTTTTTTTTTCCTTTTTTTTTTTTTTTTTTTTTTTTTCTGTTTTACAACAATTTTTATAAAAAAAAACTAACAAGGAATCAACAACAACAACAATACAAAAATGCGGTAATTGCTTTCCCAACTCAAGTGCGCAGCAAAGTTTTCCACCCTGTCAGGAGGCAGCTCCAGATCCACGCGGATTGGACGCAGCTCCCTCCTGAGCACGATCTGAAATCCCTGCCTTGGAAGAGTGGAGATGCATCCCAGACCATAGCAGCACATTCAGAGGTTTTCCTTAAATCCTAGTCTGATGCCTAAGCTACCAGAGGCAGCTCTGAGGAGAGTCTGCCACTGCCCAGGGAGCCAGGGAAGGGAGAAAGGGGGAAGGCACTTGACTGGGGAGGAGAGGAGAGCAGCACCCAGCACCCTGAGGGATTCCAGCTCTCCTCCCTCCCCTTTTCCCAGCAGTGAACAATAAATTAAGCAGCCGAGGGGACCCTGAGCTCCTCCCGAGGCGCGTCCCCCGAAATTCCCACATCCAACAGCAAAAACCCAAACAAGCCCCACGGCTCCTCCCCAAGCACAAGCAGCTGCACGGCGTCCCCGGGAGCTGCGGGGACGTGGCACGAAGCAACGGGGACCAAGCAGCTGCTCCACGAGCCCCACAGCAGCTGGGGGTCACCGGGACCGGGGCGGCTCTGCCGTTTCCGTCCCTCACGGGGGCTGGAAGTGGCCGCGAGGAACCCGGAGAGCCGGGGAACACCAACACAGAAACGATTCCAACTTCCCCTCCAGGCTCCTGGGTGGGCAGGGGGGGCGTGCGGCGAGCCGGGGGTGTCCGGGGAGGGGCTGCAGCTCTGGCCGAGGGCTCCTCGCTCACAGGTTGACGTCGGTGACGTCCGTGGGGGTGCTGGTGGGCACGGGCTGGCTGCCCGCGTACGGCGCCGCCTTGGAGCTGAATTCCTGCTGGGGTTGGGATGCCTGCTTCAGGCTCTCGGCCAAGGCCGCCTCGATCTGCTCCTGGCAGGCCTTCAGGCAGTCCTGCAACGGGGAAACACAGATGGGGCATCAGATCCTGCTCCTGCTGCTCCTTCAGAACAGCTCTGTCCCTGTCACCGGAGCTCCTTGCCCGGGGATTTTCCCAAACAAAACCTCCCAGGGCTTCAAGTCTCTGACTCCCCCAGCAACCTCTTGGATTGCACTGGGATGGTTTATTATGACTATGACAAGAATATATTGCTTTTCTGCAAGCAGACATGATATTTCAAGAGAAGACATCGACTTCATCTGCAAGGGCAGGGCATGAAAGAAATGAAAATAATTATTGATTTTTTTTTTTTCCATCTGGCCAGCAGCAAAAGGAGATTTTCTCCATCTTTGTCCCTCCTCAGGTAAATCCCCACACTTTGGTTGTCCTCCCGCCTCCCTGGAATGTGTCAGCAGAAGTTCCCAAAGTCCTGGAGCCAGGGGGTGGCTCCAGATGGGTGACAAGAGCAGGACAAACGTCCCAAATCCGAAAAATGTGAATGTCCTTGCGACATGGATCCTTCTCCAGCTCCCCAGCCCCTCCAGGCCAGCATTCCCAGGAATTCTGCTGCGTGCCCCTGGTTCAGAAACTTCTGACAAGGTTTCCACCCTCCTGTCCCCTCTGGGACACCCCAGAGCTGGGGGACAGCACAGAACCTCGCCAGAAATGCAAACCCTGCTCTGGTTTTTCCCCCTCGAGCTGTAAAAGCAGGAGGAAACTCCCACCCGGACACCCCAGGGGCACAGCCCGGCCTGGTGACAGTTTGCACCTCACGGGACATTGTCACACCCTGAAATCAATTACCAGGAATCCGCGGCGGTTCTTAGAAACTGACAGAGGATGTGGCGAGCGAAAATAGCAACGCCCGGCTCCTCCTGCCCGGCTCCTCCTGCCCGGCTCCCCCTGCCCGGCTCCCCCTGCCCGGCTCCTCCTGCCCGGCTCCTCCTGCCCGGCTCCTCTGCCCGGCTCCTCCTGCCCGGCTCCTCTGCCCGGCTCCTCTGCCCGGCTCCTCCTGCCCGGCTCCTCCTGCCCGGCTCCTCTGCCCGGCTCCTCTGCCCGGCTCCTCCTGCCCGGCTCCCCCTGCCCGGCTCCTCTGCCCGGCTCCTCTGCCCGGCTCCCCCTGCCCCGGCCCTGAGTGCCAGGGGCACCTGGGCAGGGGCTGGGCACCCCCTGGGCAAGGGCTGGGCATCACCAGGGGCACCTGGGCAGGGGCTGTGCATGCCCTGGGCATCTCCATGAGCACTTGGGCAGCGGCTGGGCATCCCCTGGGCACCCCCTGGGCACCTGGGCAAGGGCTGGGCATCCTCTGGGACACCTGGGCAGGGGATGGGCATCCTCATGGGCACCTGGGCAGGGGCTGGGCATCCCCACAGACACCTGGGCATGATCTGTGCATCTCCTGGGCAGGGGCTGGGCATCACCAGGGGCACCTGGGCATGGGCTGGGCATCTCCACAGACACCTGGGCATGGGTTGGGCATCTCCACAGACACCTGGGCAGGGGCTGGGCATCCCTAGGGGCACCTGGGCAGTTGCTGGGCATCCCCTGGGCACGGGCTGTGCATCATCATGGGCACCTGGGCAGGGGCTGTGCATCCCCACAGACACCTGGGCATGGTCTGTGCATCTCCTGGGCAGGGGCTGGGCATCACCTGGGCCTCTCCATGGGCACCTGGGCAGGCGCTGGGCATCCTCATGGACACCTGGGCATGGGCTGTGCATCTCCATGGGCACCTGGGCACGCTCAGGGAGAAGCAGCAGCACAAATGAGGGAGCTGAGCCCAGGAGCTCTCGCAGGAACCCAAAACTCTGGGTTCAATCCCAGGAGGAGCTGCCCTGGCCCTGCCCGGGCTGGAGCTGTTTGTGAGGCACCCCACACCTGGGCAGGGGCACAGCAGATGCTGGGGAGGGCCAGGAGGGGACAGCAGGGGACAGCAGGGGACAGCAGGGGACAGGAGGGTGCCGGGCTCCATTTCAGCTCCTCTCCCTGCACAGAGCCCTCCCTGCTTCCCACCTGTTCCCTGCACAGCCCCGGCTCCCAGAGCAGGTTGGGAGCAGCTGGCTGCACTGATTCTCTCTTCAAAAAGGCCCCGGAGAACAAAAAAATTCCATCTGCACAAACAGAGCAGGAGCCTCCCCCCGGACAAAGCCACCCCAGGTCCTGGCAGGGGAGTGTAACCCACCTGGGCAGGGGAGGAGATCAAAGGGGAGAGGAGAAGCTCAGATTGGAGCCCCACAGGGTCCCTGTGCCCCCTCCCAGGGCGCTGAGGGGCTGCAGAGCCCCCCCAAAGCTGCAAGGTTTCAAGTCCCAGCCCCCCCTGTCCCCCCCAGGTGCAACCGGACACTGAGGGGAGCAGATGCTGAGCCTGAGCGTCCCTGTCCCCATCCCAGGCCGAGAACCCGATCCTGCCAACACCTGCCCGGGCAGGGAACGGATCCTGCCCTTTGTGTGGCACTCCAAGGGCTCTGAGCCCACGCTGCCCTGCCGGGCTGTGCCTGGGATCAGCCCTGGGCTCTCCTCAAACCGGGGCAGCACCGTCTGAACAGCAAAATCCCACAGAACCCAGAGCAGATGGGGCTGGAAGGGCCCTCGAGTCCATCCCTGCAGCCCAGGCTGACCATCAGCACAGCCAGACCATCCCAGTGACCATCAGCACAGCCAGAGCACCCCAGTGACCATCAGCATGGCCACACCACCCCAGTGACCATCAGCATGGCCACACCACCCCAGTGACCATCACCTCACCATGGCCAGACCATCCCAGTGACCATCAGCACAGCCAGACCACCCCAGTGACCATCAGCATGGCCTGACCACCCCAGTGACCATCACCATGGCCAGACCACCCCAGTGACCATCAGCATTGCCTGACCATCCCAGTGACCATCAGCATTGCCTGACCATCCCAGTGACCATCAGGATGGCCACACCATCCCAGTGACCATCAGCACAGCCAGACCATCCCAGTGACCATCAGCATGGCCTGACCACCCCAGTGACCATCAGCACAGCCATCCCAGTGACCATCACCATGGCCTGACCATCCCAGTGACCATCAGCATGGCCAGACCATCCCAGGCTGACAATCCCTGTGGCCAGTCCATCACCATGACCAGTCCATCTCAGGTTCTCCACCACCACAGCCAGACCATCCCTGGGCTGACCATCACCATGACCAGTCCATCACCATGACCAGTCCATCACCATGACCAGTCCATCCCAGTCCCTCCCTCACCACGTTCACCTGGAGCAGGTGACACAGGTGACACATCAGGTGGATCTGGAACATCTCCAGAGGCACAGAGCCCACACCCTCCCCATGCAGCTGTCCTATCCTGATGGAGAGCCCTTCCTCTGAGTGGCAGCAAGGCTCCCACAGCTGTGCCAGCCCCAGTGCCCACTCAGAGCTCGGTGCCAGCCCCAGTAACACTCCTCACCTCGGTGCCAGCCCCAGTGGCACTCATTCACCAGCTCGGTGCCCGTGCTCCTGGCCAGCAGCTCGGTGCCAGCCCCAGTGGCACTCCCCAGCTGTGCCAGCCCCAGTGCCCACTCAGAGCTCGGTGCCAGCCCCAGTAACACTCCCCAGCCCTGTGCCCATCACTGACCAGCTCGGTGCCCGTGCTCCTGGCCAGCAGCTCGGTGCCAGCCCCAGTGGCACTCCCCAGCCCCAGTACCCACTCCCAGCTCGGTGCCAGCCCCAGTGCCCGCCACTGACCAGCTCGGTGCCCGTGGTCCTGGCCAGCAGCTCGGTGAGGGCCTCTCCGCTGCCCGGCAGCCCCAGGCCGTGCGCGGCGGCGCCGATGCTGCCGGTGGCGATCATGGACGGGGGGTACATCACAAACGTGCAGTCTGCAGCCAGCACAGAGGGCAGAAAAGGAGATGTTAGAGATGGTCAGGTGGGGTTTGGGGTCGGGGTTTGGGGTCGGGGTTTGCCCCGCAGGGCCCCACAGAGGGGTCTGCGCAGCATGGCGTGCAGGAGAATTGTCACAGAGGCATTTTATGGAAATTTCTCTAGGATTTTTCTGCTGAGAGGCCTCAGGAATGAAATACAAGCAATGATTATCTGCTGCTGCGGGATGTGGCAGGTGAATCTTTGATTGGTCTCGTGTGGTTGTTTTTAATTAATGACCAATCACAGTGAGCTGTGTCGGGACTCTGAGCAGTCACAAGCTTTTATTATCATTCCTTCCCTTCTCTATTCTTTAGTTTTAGTATAGCATAATGTAATATAGTATAGTATAATATAGTATGGTATGATATAATATGGTATAATATGATATGGTATAATATAGAAAATATCATATTCATTCTATTATGCATTATAATGCATATATTATATTAGAATATGGAATATTATAATATATTATATTATATTATAACATGGAATAAAAGAATATTATAATATAATGTAATGTAATATATTATAATATAATGTAATGTAATATAATAAAATAAAATATAATATAATATAATGTAATGTAATATAATATAATATAATATAATATAATATAATATAATATACATTATATTATAATATGGAATAAAAGAATACAGTATTATAATATTATACATTAATACAATATATTATTAATATAATATATAATATAATGTAATATAATATAGAACATAATAGATATTCTATTCTATTCTATTCTATTCTATTCTATTCTATTCTATTCTATTCTATTCTATTCTACATTAATAAATTGCCCTTCCAAGGACATGGAATCAGATTCTCAACTCTCCATCCTGGGGACCCCAGCCGCCCTCCCACAGGCACACAGAGCCTGGCACACACCCCTGCTCCCCTGGCATCCCACAGCACCATCCCACCCCGAACCCTGACTACAGAGAAGCCCCCAAAAAAGGAGGGGAGCCCATGCCAGGCGTGCCAGGCGTGCCAGGCGTGCCAGCAGCCCCCACCTGTGGCGCAGAGGGCGATGAAGGTCTGCGCGTGCTTCTTCACCAGCTCCACCTTGTCGGCGGGCAGCGGCAGCCGGTGCAGGATGTGCGGCAGGAAATCGTTGGCAATCACCGACACCAGGTCCCACTTGAGCTTCTCCAGCACCAGCAGCTCCCAGTGCTGAGGGCACAGAGAGGGCGGCACGTCATGGGGGGCTCAGGGGCACCAGGGACAGGGCAGGACGGGGAAGGGCACAGGGACCGTCCCCGCGCTGTCCCCGTGGCGCCATTCCAGCCCTGGAGGCCCCAGCGTCAAGGCGGGACGGGGAAGGGCAGATGGGTTGTCCCCGCGCTGTCCCTGTGCCACCATGCCAGCCCAGGAGGCCCCAGGGCCAGAAGGACAGGGAAGGGCAGAGGGGTTGTCCCCATTTTGTCCCTGTGCCACCATGCCAGCCCTGGAGGCCCCAGGGCCACTGTAGGACAGGGAAGGGCGCAGGAGCTTACCCCACTGTGCCCATGGCACCATGCCAGCCCAGGAGGCTCCAGGATGGGGAAGGGCAGAGGGATTGTCCCCACGCTGTCCCCATGGCACAATGCCAGCCCAGGAGGCTCCAGGATGGGGAAGGGCTGTCCCTTGGGCTGTCCCCACGCTGTCCCCACGGCACCATGCCAGCCCTGGCTGTGTCCCTGCCGAGGCTCCAGAGCTGCCCCAGGCTCAGCTCAGGCTCAGGTTCATTTCTGTTCCCCCACCCAGCACAAATCCCCTTCTGCCCCAAACTCAGGATCCCACCAGCGCTGCCCCAGAGCTCAGCACAGACACTTTGAGGAAGTGACAACGGTGACAATTCTTTCCCAAGCTCAGATCTTCATTTTCCCCTTTTTTTTTTCTGGTTGTTGCCTCCCTTCCCCTTGCACAACAAACCCGCCCTGGGTTGCTCAAAGGAGCAGAATTGCTCAAGCTGCTCCAAACCCACCCTGGGCAAAATGTGTCACCCTCAGGAGCCATTCCTGTCCCAAAGGCCACCCTGGGCACAATTTACCACCCCATTGTCCCCTCAGGAGCCATTCCTGTCCCAAAGGCCACCCTGGGCACAATTTGCCACCCCATTGTCCCCTCAGGAGCCATTCCTGTCCCAAAGGCCACCCTGGGCACAATTTGTCACCCCATTGTCCCCTCAGGAGCCATTCCTGTCCCAAAGCTGCTCCACCCAAGCTCTGAGCAGCTAAACCCCCTCTCAGCCAGGCCAGAAAAGTCTTTATAAAAATGAAATAAAATAAAATTAAATAATAAAATAAAAGAAAACATTAAAATAATATAAAATAAAATAAAAAATAAAATAACATAATAACATAACATAAAATAACATAAAATAATAAAATAACCTAAAATAATGTAAAATAAAATAAATTACAAAATAAAATATGAATCACATAAAATAAAATAACAGAAATAAAATAACATAAAATAAAATAACATAAGATAAAATACTATAAAATAAAATAACATAAAAATAATAGCATCAAATAAAATAACAGAAATAAAACAATAACATCAAATAACATAACATAAAATAATGTAAAATAAAAAATAACATAAGAAAAAATAAAATAAAATAAAATAAAGAATTAAATTTAAAAATAAAGAATTGAATTAAAAAAAAAAAAAAAAATAACCCCAAGGTGGGTTAGAGAAGGGCCTGGACGGAAACCCAACTTCCTCCAAATGGACAAATCCCTCCTTGCATCATTTCCTTCTCCCCCAGAATGACTCCAGAGCGCTTCTGTGTCCTTCTGAAGGGCTGAGCTGCTGCCAAGCCCCTGCCCGAGGAGGAGGAGGAGGAGGAGGAGGAGGAGGAAGCAGAGGCCGGGAATGCGAGCCAGCTTCCTGCAGGGATGGCCCCGGGCCACCAGGATGTGCCATTGTCCCCAGGCTGCTGGAGAAGCTCCCCTGGCCCTGCTCTGCCCTCCCTCCTTTGGGAAAGAGCAGGGGGTGAGCACGGAGGGGCAAGGAGCAGCTCTGGGCTGAGGAAATTCAGATTTAACTCCCTCAGGGCCCTCAGCCAGGGTGAATCCCTCAGATCCCTGGGTATTCCCTCCATTCCCTCTTTATTGGAGCAGAATGAGCTCCAAAAAGGGTTAAAATCCATGGAAATCCAGTTAATCTGGGTTTAAATCCCTCAGCCAGGGTGAATCCTTCAGATTTCTGGGTATTCCCTCTATACTGGAGTAGGATGAGCTCACAAAAGGTTAAAATCCATGGAAATCCAATAACCTGGGTTTAAATCCCACAACAAGGGTGAATCCTTCAGATCCCTGGGTATTTTCTCTTTACTGGAGCAGGATGTGCCCCAAAAAGGGTTAAAATCCATGGAAATCCAGGCAGGAAGACTCTCCATGGACAATTCAGATTTAACTCCCACAATCAGGGTGAATCCCTCATATCCCTGGGTATTCCCTCCATTCCCTCTTTACTGGAGCAGGGGGTGAGCACGGAGGGGCAAGGAGCAGCTCTGGGCTGAGGAAATTCAGATTTAACTCCCTCGGGGCCCTCAGCCAGGGTGAATCCCTCAGATCCCTGGGTATTCCCTCCATTCCCTCTTTATTGGAGCAGAATGAGCTCCAAAAAGGGTTAAAATCCATGGAAATCCAGTTAATCTGGGTTTAAATCCCTCAGCCAGGGTGAATCCTTCAGATTTCTGGGTATTCCCTCTATACTGGAGTAGGATGAGCTCACAAAAGGTTAAAATCCATGGAAATCCAATAACCTGGGTTTAAATCCCACAACAAGGGTGAATCCTTCAGATCCCTGGGTATTTTCTCTTTACTGGAGCAGGATGTGCCCCAAAAAGGGTTAAAATCCATGGAAATCCAGGCAGGAAGACTCTCCATGGACAATTCAGATTTAACTCCCACAATCAGGGTGAATCCCTCATATCCCTGGGTATTCCCTCCATTCCCTCTTTACTGGAGCAGGGGGTGAGCACGGAGGGGCAAGGAGCAGCTCTGGGCTGAGGAAATTCAGATTTAACTCCCTCGGGGCCCTCAGTGAGGGTGAATCCTTCAGATCCCTGGGTGTTCCCTCCATTCCCTCTTTATTGGAGCAGAATGAGCTCCAAAAAGGGTTGAAATCCATGGAAATCCAGGGAAGAGACCTTTCCATGGACAATTCAGATTTAACTCCCTCAGCCAGCGTGAATATCCATGGAAATCCAGTAAATTGGATTTAACTCCCTCAGGGCCCTCAGCCAGGGTGATCCTTCACAGATCCCTGGGTATTCTCTTTATAGTGGAGCAGGATGAGCTCCAAAAAGGGCTAAAACCCATGGAAATCCAATAACCTGGGTTTAAATCCCACAACCAGGGTGAATCCTTCAGATCCCTGGGTATTTTCTCTTTACTGGAGCAGGATGTGCCCCAAAAAGGGTTAAAATCCATGGAAATCCAGGGAGGAGGACTCTCCATGGACAATTCAGATTTAACTCCCTCAGCCAGGACGAATCCTTCAGATCCCTGGATATTCCCGCCATTCCCTCTTTACTGGAGCAGAATGAGCTCCAAAAAGGGTTAAAACCCATGGAAATCCAGAAACCTGGGTTTAAATCCCACAACCAGGGTGAATCCTTCAAAGATCCCTGGATATTCCTTCTATACTGGAGCAGGATGAGCTCCAAAAAGGGTTGAAATCCATGGAAATCCAGAAACCTGGGTTTAAATCCCACAACCAGGGTGAATCCTTCAGATCCCTGGGTATTTTCTCTTTACTGGAGCAGGATGTGCCCCAAAAAGGGTTGAAATCCATGGAAATCCAGGGAGGAGGACTCTCCATGGACAATTCAGATTTAACTCCCTCAGCCAGGGCGAATCCTTCAGATTCCTGGGTTTTCCCTCCATTCCCTCTTTATTGGAGCAGGATGTGCCCCAAAAAGGGTTAAAACCCATGGAAATCTAAAAACCTGGGTTTAAATCCCACAACCAGGGTGAATCCTTCAAAGATCCCTGGGTATTCCCTCCATTCCCTCTTTACAGGAGCAGGATGAGCTCTAAAAAGGGTTAAAATCCATGGAAACCCAGTAAAATTGGTTTAGCTCCCTCAGGTCCCTCGGCCAGGGTGAATCCTTCAGATTCCTGGGTATCTCCTCTATACTGGATCAGAATAAGCCCCAAAAGAGATTAAAATCCGTGGAAATCCAGTAACCTGGGTTTAAATCCCACAGCCAGGGTGAATCCTTCAAAGATCCCTGGGTATTTTCTCTTTACTGGAGCAGGATGTGCCCCAAAAAGGGTTAAAATCCACGGAAATCCAGGGAAGAGGACTTTCCATGGACAATTCAGATTTAACTCCCTCAGCCAGCGTGAATCATTCTCAGATTCCTGGATAGTCCCTCCATACTGGAGCAGAGTTTGCCCCAAAAAGGGTTAAAACCCATGGAAATCCAGGAAAGAAGACTCTCCACGCCCAGGGATCTCCCCGTGCCTCAGTTTCCCTCCCTCAGGTTCCTGACTCTCTGTGCAGCCCTTGGACATCAAACAGGACCAAACCCCTGCTCTGCTGAGCGCTCTCATTCCCACCAGGAGGGAAGAGAAGGATCCAGTTTGCTTGGAAAAGCCAAAAAAAAAAAAAAAAAATCACTTTTGACCCCCAAAATAAAATTATTTTCATTCATTAAACATCCAAGCGCAACCCAGGGATCCTGGGAGGGGAGGGAAAATAAATTAATTTATTTTATATCCCCTTGCTGGATGGAAGGAGAATTCCCAGCAGGAATGGAGCCTGGGAATGAGGGGGAACCTGCAGGGATGCTCCAGGCTGAGCTGGGAACAGCAAATCCTCCCCCAAAATCAGATTTAAACCTGCAAGGAGCACCAGGAGAGGCCGTGGTGTCCCCCAGGGATGGGGCACCCCATTCCTGCGGCCATCCCCATCCCTCATCAGCTAATTAGGAGTGTTAATTAAGGCAATCACCCCCCACCAATGACTGTTCTGGAGGGGAGGGGATTTTCCCCAGAATTGGGAAAAACCAGGTTGAGCTCAGAGCTCTGCAGTGCCCCTGAGTCACACCTGAGAGTTTTGGGGGTTCTGGGGCTCAGATCCCACCCCAAAACCACCAGAGCTGCTCGGGGGGTGATGAGTAAACCCCAAAAAGCCCCCGGGGTCCCCAGGGATGCTCTGTCACTGAGGAGAGGTCACTGCTCCCTCCTGAGGCCCCAAAAAAAGGGTTTTTCTCCCATTTCCTCCCTCGTGGCCGAGGCTGAGCTCGCAGGGCTGGATCTCAGAGTTTTTATCAGACTCTTTTGGCCCTTCAGAGCTCAGAATGGAACTCTGTGGATGCAGGATGAGAAGTGCAGGGGTTAGAGCAGGAATTCCACCCATCCTCAGCAGCCTGGAGCACCCACTGAGCTCACAGACCCCTCACAGACATTCAGCTGCTTCACTCTGCACCTGAAATCTGAATTTTTCCTGCTGCTGTGGAAGCGAAATCTCCCGCATTCCCCCGATTCCCACATTCCCCCGATTTCTGCAGCTGGGGGGAGGCAGAGCTGCAGAAACTGGGGGGGATGTGGGAAATTCACATTCCCTGACCCTGAGCTTGGAGATGTCACTGCAGTGACAGCCCAGAGTGACAGCCCAGAGTGACAGCTTGGTGGTGGGACAGAAAACTTCATCCACGGCCAGGATGGGGACAATTGAGGGGACAATTCTGCTGCCCAGCACGGGGAGGGTGGAAAATGCAGAGGGATGGGATCAGCAGAGCAGGAAGAGGAGATGCCAACCAGAGCCTGGAGACGTCACTGCAGTGACAGCTCAGAGTGACAGGACAGGAAACTTCACCCACAACCAGCAGGGGACAATTCTGCCGCATGGGGAAAGTGGAAAATCCTTCACCAAGAAGGAAGGGAATGCAGAAGGACGGGATCAGGAGATGCCAGGAGGATCTGGGCGCTGGGAAGGCACCAGAGCTGTGACTTTCGGAGATGTCACTGCAGTGACAGCTCAGAGCTGGGACAGGAAACTTCATCCACAGCCAGGAGGGGACAATTCTGCCGCCCAGCATGGGGAGGGTGGAAAATCCTTCACCAAGGAGGGGGCAAATGCAGAGGGTCGGGATCAGGAGATGCCAGGCAGGAGCTGGGCACTGGGAGGGGGCACTGGGATGTTCCCAGAGCTGTGACTCTTGGAGATGTCACCGGAGTGACAACCCAGAGTGACAGCCCAGTGGTGGCACAGAAAACTTCACCCACAACCAGCAGGGGACAGTTCTGCTGCTGCGCTGGGAAGGTGGAAAATCCTTCACCAAGGAGTAAGGGAATGCAGAGGGATGGGATCAGGAGATGCCAAGGAGATGCCAGGCAGGAACTGGAACTCAGGGCTTTACCAGCAGCTCCTGGGGCGTGATGGAGTTGTCGGTGTAGATGCAGAGCTTCTCCACGGTCAGGGGCATGGTCTCCCTCAGCTTGGAGGCCAGCAGCATGCACACAGCCCCCAGCAGCTGCAGGTGGTTCTTGTGCACGGCCACCGAGGCCAGGAAGCGATCCACGTAGTTCATGGCCAGGGGGAACACCTCCTCCTCGCACTTCTGCTCCTCGCACACCTGCCTCGGACGCGGCACAGAGAGAAAAGGAAGTTTTGGTGAGGGGAGAGAGCTGAGCTCGGCCTCAGAGCTGCTGCTTCACGCTCCTCACAGGGAGCTGCCCCCGTGGTGTCACCCTGAGGCTTCGCCTTCCTGTGGGGAGCGGCTGCAGCTCCAAAGGGCTCGTGGAGAAACCTGAATTTGCCCCGTTTGGCCCCGTTTCTGCTGCGCCCTGCTGGGAACGGCTCCTGTCTGCTGCCACCCCTGCCCTGGGCAGCTCTGGAGGGTGGAGAGGAGGATCCAGGGCTGGAAATTCTACCTAGAACATGTGGATAAATCTGAATTTGCTCCATTTGGCCCCATTTTGCTGTGCCCTGCTGGGGATGCCCCTGCCAGCTGTCACCCCTGCCCCGGGCAGCTCTGGAGATCCAAATTTCCTTTTTTTGGCCCATTTTCTGGCTGGAGGGTGGAGAGAAGGATCCAGGGCTGCCAATTCCATCTGGAGCACATGGATAAATCGGAATTTGCCCCATTTGGCCCCATTTCTGCTGTGCCCTGCTGGGGATCCCCTGGGCAGCTCTGGAGCTCCAAATTTCCTTTTTTTGGTGCATTTTTTGGCTGGGGGGGTGGAGAGAAGGATCCAGGACTGCCAATTCCACCTGGAGCACGTGGATAAATCTGAATTTATCCCATTTGGCCCCATTTTGCTGTGCCCTGCTGGGGATGCCCCTGCCAGCTGTCACCCCTGCCCTGGGCAGCTCTGAATGGGACAAATCCTTTAGACCCCTCTATACTGGAGTAGGATGTGCCCCAAAACGCAGGAAATGGAAACGCAGGGATGAGGGCTCTCCATGCCCAGGGATCTCCCAGTGCCTCAGTTTCCCTCCCTCAGGTTGCTGGGGGTGTGGAGAGAAGGATCCAGGGCTGGGAATTCCACCTGGAGCATGTGGATAAATCAGAATTTGCCCCATTTGGCCCCATTTTGCTGTGCCCTGCTGGGGATGCCCCTGCCAGCTGTCACCCCTGCCCCGGGCAGCTCTGGAGCTCCAAATTTGCTTTTTTTTAGCGCATTTTTTGGCTGGGGGGGGTGGAGAGAAGGATCCAGGGCTGGGAATTCCACCTGGAGCATGTGGATAAATCAGAATTTGCCCCATTTGGCCCCAATTCTGCTGTGCCCTGCTGGGGATCCCCTGGGCAGCTCTGGAGCTCCAAATTTCCTTATTTTGGCGCATTTTTTTGGCTGAGGGGGTGGAGAGAAGGATCCAGGACTGCCAGTTCCACCTGGAGCTCTCCAGGGACACGACGGCAATCAACGGCATCACCCAAATCAACCCCAAACTCCACAAATTCCCCACCAGCAGAGCCCAGCAGCTCCCAAATTTCAGCCCTGCGCCTCTTATCTGTCCCCAGCCACTTGTCACAGCGAACTTCCTTCTTTCGACACCGCCGCCGCCAAATCTATTGCGGTTTCTGCTCCTCCCGCAGCCAACGCCACCCTGCTGCCAGCAGCGATGGGGACAACGACACGCGGGTCGTGACATCCCCCAGGGCCACCTCGCTGCTTTTAGAGCCGCTCCCAAAGCGGGGTTTATCTACAAAAGGGGATTGCGGGAATAATGACAGCAAAGGGGGGGGAAAAAAAAATCTTCTTTAAAATATAAATATTCTGGATTTTTTTTTTTTTTTTAGAAGCGTTCCCCGCAGCATCGGCTGGGACAGGCAGGACGGAGCGCTGCGGAATTGGCATTTATGGGGACCCTGGCCCGAACTTCACCCGCAGATTCATTTTTAATTTCAGGAACTTAACAGCAGCGTTATTATTTCCCCCTGGGGCTGAGCTGTGCCCTGCCCGGAGCTTTTGAGGAAAAAAAAAATCCCAATTTTAGCACAGGAGAGCGAATTTCACCCTCCATCCCCACCGGCATCACCGCTGTGCCCGACACCCGTCAGCTCTGCCTTGTCCCCCGGGCTTTTTGGGTGCAAACCCCGCAGCATCCCGGTACCTCCAGCATCCAGAAGGCCAACATCTTCCTCATGTAGGGCTGGATGTCCCTCTGCACGCACTGGAAGTAGGACACGCGGGGGCTGTAGCGCTCCTCCAGGCTCAGCAGGTTCTGCAGCACCCGCCGGTCCCCCAGCAGATGCGGGTCCCGCCCGGCGCGGGGGGCGCGGGCCGCGGGTTCCACGCACAGCAGCTCCATAAGGGGGCGGGCAGGGGTTCTGGGGACGCTGAGGGGACGCTGAGGGGACGCACGGAGGAGGCGCCGCGGGCACCGCCGGCTCCGCCGCGGGACGCCGGGAACTGGCGCCGCTCCCGCCCCGGCCCCGGCCCCCAGCGCCGCCGCGCGCCGGGAGGGGGCGTGCCCGAGCCGCGCCGCAGCCAATCACCGAGCGGCACCGCCGCGCTGCAGCCAATCAGAGAGAGGCAGCGCCGCGCCCGCCGAGTTGAGGGGCGTGGTTATAACGGTACTGACCAATCAGAACGCTGAGCGCTGTGGAGGGGGCGGGGCCAGGGGTGCTCTGGCGGGACGGGCGCACGTGGGGCGCTGCTGCCATCTTGGGGGGGGACGCGGGGACAGACGGGGGGACGGACAGACGGACACTGCGCCACCCCCGCGCGTTTCCGCTGCGTCCCCTTCATCTCCCCGCTCCGAGGCGTCCGGCAACCCCTGACACTTGAATTTCTTCTCCTATAACTTTTTTTTCCTTTTTTTTCCTTTTTTTTTTCCTTTTTTCCCCCTTTTTTTTTCCTTTTTTCCCCCATTTTTTCCCCTTTTTTCCCCCTTTTTTCTTCTTTTTTTAGCACATTTTTTCAAGGCTGTGGAAATAATCAGCCGTGCACATGTTTGCAGCCTGCTGGCTTCCAAAATTCACCCTGGTGCGGGAGATAACCGTGGGGGGAGCTGCCCAGATAAGCTAGAAAGCATATAAAATTTATATTTTATATTTAATTTTTAATTATATATATAAAATTTATATTTAAAAATCATATATTTGTGTGTATATATACTTAAATATTTTATATATAAAATATATTAAATAATTTTAATATAAATATGTTTTATTTTATATATGAAATATATAAAGTAAAATATTTTAATATAAAATATATAAAATAAATATATAATAGAAAATATAAATGTTATCTATTTTATATATGAAATTAAATATTTTATATATAAAAATTTAAAAATTATATGAAAGAAAAGATATAAAAATAAAAATATAACAAAAAATTAAAATATACCAAATATATCAAATATAAATAATAATAAACCTAGAATTAAAAATATATAACAAAAATATATAAAATAAAAGAAAATATTTAATAGCATAAAAATATATAAAATAAAATAAAATAAAATAAAATAAAATAAAATAAAATAAAATAAAATAAAATAAAATCCACACAAAACTCAAGAACAGAGCAAAAATTTCTGGGATCTGCCATTTAATAATTGCAACTTATGCCATTTAATATTGCCATTTATGCCATTTAATATTGCCATTTATGCCATTTAATTATTGTCATTTATGCCATTTAATATTGCAATTTATGCCATTTAATTATTGTCATTTATGCCATTTAATAATTGCTATTTATACCATTTAATATTGCCATTTATACCATTTAATTATTAACAAAAATAACAAAAATAACAAAAATAACAAAACTTTTGACTCCAGCAAAGGAGTCAGAAGTTTTGTTAATTTTGTTATGTAAACTCCAGTGGTTCATTTTGGGCCTTCTGGTTTTGTTATTTTTAAAAAATTTTTGTTATTTTGTTTGTATATTTTTATTTTTTATTTTTTCTTATTTTAATTATTTTGGTTTTTGCTCCTTTTCTGGTGTTTGTGGCCCCAAAAAAGGGGGAAGGGAACATTGCACAAGCTGCTGTTCCCTCCAGATGATGACTGGGCAGAACTGGAGCCTCTGAAAGCCACAAGGAGAGGCTGGAAATGCCAAAAAAAAAAATTAAAATGCAGGATCCTAAAAAGCTTAAAATGTCTGAGTGTGGGCAGAAAAATGGGGGAAAATTCCAGGAAAACCAAATGTTGGTCACTGCTGGCCGTAGATAGGCGATTTCCTGGCTTGGGCAAGGTTAAAAAAGGAAATTCCTTGGGAGTGGAAATGACAAAAAAACCTCAGAGGTTTCCAGGAGCTCGGCAGGGTGAGGTTGGTCTTGGCTGAGGGATAAAATTGGGATTTTTTTGGGATGTTGGTGATGAAAAGTGGGAGTTTTCCATGGAATGTGGGGTCATTTCTGTGTGTTCCTGGAATTGCTGGGGCTGGAAAATCCCTGCAGGATCTCCCAGTCCAGGCTGGGAATGGTCCCCAGGTTGTCACCAGCTCTGTCACATCCAGGAATTCCTTGGACACCTCTGGGAATGGGGACTGGAAATTCCTCATGATTTTATGGGGAAATTCCTCCTGAATCCATAGGAAATTCCTGATTCCATAAGGAAATTTCTCCTGATTCCAGAGAGAAATTCCTGCTGATCCCATAGGAAAATCCTCTTAATTCCATGAAGAAATTCCTGATTCCATGAGGAAAATCCTCCTGATTCTATGAAGAAATTCCTCCTGATTCCATAGGAAAATTCCTTCTGATCCCATAGGGAAATTCCTCCTAATTCCACAGGGAAATTCCTGCTGATTCTGTGAAGAAATTCCTGCTGATTCCATGAGGAAATTCCTCCTGATTTGATGAAGAAATTTCTCTTGATCCCTTAGGAAAATTCCTCCTGATTTCATGAGGAAATTCCTGCTGATTCCATGGGGAAATTCCTCCTGATCCCATAGGAAATTCCTCCTGATTCCATGAAGAAATTCCTCCTGATTCCATAGAAAACTCCTCCTGATTCCATGAGGAAATTCCTTCTGATCCTGTAGGAAAATTCCTCCTAATTCCTTGAGGAAATTCCTGCTGATTCCATGGGGAAATTCCTCCTGATTCAGTCGGGAAATTTCTCCTGATCCTATGAAGAAATTCCTCCTGATCCCATAGGAAAATTCCTGCTGATTCTATGAAGAAATTCCTGATGATTCCATAGGAAAATGCTTCCTGACTCCACAGGAAATTCCTGATTTCATTAAGAAATTCCTCCTGATTCCATAGGAAATTCTTCCTGATTCCACAGTGAAATTCCTCCTGATCCTATAAGGAAATTCCTGATTCCATGAGGAATTTCCTCCTGATCCTGTAGGAAAATTACTGCTGATTCCATAGAGAAATTCCTCCTGATTCCATGAGGAAATTCCTCCTGATTTTTTGAAGAAATTCCTTCTGATTCCACAGGGAAATTCCTCCTGATCCCATAGAAAATTCCTGCTGATTCCATGGGAAAATTCCTCCTAATTCCATGAGGAAATTCCTGTGGAAATTCCTTCCATGAGGAAATTTCCCATAGGAAAATTCCTTCTGATCCTGTAGGAAAATTCCTGCTGATCCCATGAGGAAAATCTTCCTGATCCCGCAGGGAATTTTCTCCTGATCCCATGTTTCATTTATCCCGATTTTTCAGAGCGTTTTTTGCCCTCCTTTGCCATTTCCCAGCTGTTTGGTGCCTCAGTTCCCTTTTCCCAGGGAATCTCCAATGAAATCTCATTTTCCTTGACTCAGACTCGGAACCAGAGCGAGGCAGCCCTGGGTGAAATCTCATTTTTACTCCAAAAATCAGTGTTTTAGAACAAGAATTCACCAGGAGAGAAAGAAAGAAAGAAAGAAAAAATAATAAAATTTAAAAAAAGAAAAAAAAAAAAGAAAAGAAGAAAAAAGCAAAGTTGAAACCAAAATTTCAGAAAACAACCTGGGCTTGGAAAGCCCCCGGATGGGACAAATTTAGGTCATTTCAGGGGATTATCTGTGGTCACCAATTATGCAAACAGTGAAACAAAAACCACTGCCCTGATGTTTTACATCTAAAATTCAGCTTTTGTTCCACGCCCCTGCCTTGTCCATCCTTCCTGCCCTGATGGGAGATTCCATGGGTTTGGGTTTTTTGAATATTTTAAATATTTTATATATTTAAATATTTCAAAAATTTAAAAGAATAATTTGGGATTGCAGATTATTTTTTTAATATATATTTTTATTTTAAAAATATTTTTATTTGATGTTGTGAGGTTGGGGCTCCTCAGAGGAGCAGCACAAATGGAATTTCCAGGGATTTCCTGGGAGAATAATTTATAAGCTGAGCTCAGGGCAGGGAAGGGAGGATTTAAGCCAAGTTTAAGATGGAGCCTGGAGAGAATCATTCCCTGTCCAGGAATGGAGGGAATCCTGAAGGATTTCCTGGAATAATGATTTTTTTTTTTATTCTGGAAGAATAATTTTTTTTTTTATTCTGGGATAATAATCCAGTGAAGTTTCGGGGTTTTGGAGATGAACACCCTGTGAAGTTTTGGGGTTTTGGGAGATGAACACCCAGTGAAATTTGGGGTTCTGGAGATGAACACCTTGTGAAATTTGGGGTTTTGAGTGGCAAACACCCAGTGAAGTTTGGGGTTCTGGGAGATGAGCATCTGGTGAAGTTTGGGGTTTAGGGAGACAAATATCCAGTGAATTTTTGGGGTTTTGGAGATGAACTCTCTGTTAAGTTTGGGGTTCTGGAGATCAACACCCAGTGAAATTAAGGGTTTTGGAGATGAACCTGGTAAAATTTGGGCTTCTGGGAGTTGAGCATCTGGTGAAGTTTGGCGTTTTGGGAGACAAATATCCAGTGAAATTTGGGGTTTTGGGAGATGAATACCTGGTGAAATGTGGGATTCTGTCTGGGAATTCCTTGGGAAACACTGGAGCAGCCCCAGGGCAGGAGGATGAGGAGAATTTTGCTGCCCTCACTCAGCTTTGGGGTCCTGGGGGGCTCCCCCAGCCCCTGGGCAGGCCGTGGAAGGGCTGAAATTGCCAACAAATCCTGCTGCGAACCCCCCAAAGCCCCCAGACCCCCAAAACCCCAAAGCCCCCAGACCCCCCAAAACCCCAAAGCCCCCAGACCCCCCAAAACCCCCAAACCCCCTGGTGCTGGCAGGAAGGGGATCTGGGGCTGCTGGGTCTGAGCCTGCAGAGGTTTCCTGGAGACCCCAGCACAGCCCTGGCAATGTCTGACCCTGCCTGGGCACCGCCACTGTCCCCGGGGCTGGCAGCAGAGCTGGCCCTGCCACTTCCTCCGGCTGCTGTGTGCCCTGCCAGCTGCTGGCACTGGGACAGGGACACTGAGCCTGCGGGGCTCTCAGGGGACAGGGACATAGAGCCTGGTGCTGTCCCCTGAGGGGGGATTCAAGGGACAGGGACACCCAGCCTGGTGCTGTCCCCTGAGGGGGGATTCAAGGGACAGGGACACTCAGCCTGGAGGTGTCCCCTGAGGGGGGATTCAAGGGACAGGGACACTCAGCCTGGAGGTGTCCCCTGAGGGGGGATTCAAGGGACAGGGACACTCAGCCTGGTGCTGTCCCCTGAGGGGGGATTCAAGGGACAGGGACACAGAGCCTGGGTGCTGTCCCCTGAGGGGGGATTCAAGGGACAGGGACACAGAGCCTGGAGGTGTCCCCTGAGGGGGGATTCAAGGGACAGGGACACTCAGCCTGGGGGTGTCCCTTGAGGGGGGATTCAAGGGACAGGGACACTCAGCCTGGGGGTGTCCCCTGTCTGGACAATCTGGGGGGTTCCCAGGGGACAGGGACACATATTCTGGGTGCTGTCCCCTCTCAGGGACAGGGACATCAGCCTGGGGGGGCTCTGAGGGACAGGGACACTCAGCCTGGGGGTGTCCCTTGTCCCTGAGCCTGGGGGGCTCTCAGGGGGCAAGGACACAGAGCCTGGGGGGTTCTTGGGGACAGGGACACAGAGCCTGGGGGGTGTCCCCTGTCTGGGGAGCCCTCAGGGGACAGGGACACACAGCCTGGGGACTCTCAGGGGACAGGGACACAGAGCCTGGGGGGTTCTTGGGGACAGGGACACAGATCCTGGGTGCTGTCACCTCTCTGCAAAGCCTGGGGAGCCCTCAGGGGACAGGGACACTCAGCCTGGGGAGCTCTCAGGGGACAGGGACACAGAGCCTGGGGACTCTCAGGGGACAGGGACACAGAGCCTGGGGACTCTCAGGGGACAGGGACACTCAGCCTGGGGACTCTCAGGGGACAGGGACACTCAGCCTGGGTGCTGTCACCTCTCTGCAGAGCCTGGGGAGCCCTCAGGGGACAGGGACACTCAGCCTGGGGACTCTCAGGGGACAGGGACACAGAGCCTGGGGACTCTCAGGGGACAGGGACACTCAGCCTGGGGACTCTCAGGGGACAGGGACACTCAGCCTGGGGACTCTCAGGGACAGCGACACCCAGCCTGGTTCTGTCCCCTGTCCCCAAGCCTGGGGGCTCTCAGAGCTGAAACCACAGCGGTTCTTGCAAATCATCCCCGGGCAGGTCCCTGGCTCAGCTCTCACACTTGCGGCAGCAATTTCTTGTTTTTTTTTTAGTCTCCTAAATGAGTTTTGTCGAGAGAAAAATGAGGGTTTTTCCACTAATGGGGTGGGTAATAAAAATATGGGGTCAATATTTACAGTGAAAATTCATACTGGGAAGAACCAGGGATTGGGGAAATCAATATTCAGGGTGGAAATCCATGTTGGGAAGAACCAGGGATTGAGGATTGTGAAATTCAATATTCAGGGTGGAAATCCATAATGGGAAGAGCCAGGGATTGAGGATTGTGAAATTCAATATTCAGGGTGGGAATCCATACTGGGAAGAACCAGGGATTGAGGAAATCAATATTCAGGTTGGAAATCCATGTTGGGAAGAACCAGGGATTGAGGATTGTGAAATTCAATATTCAGGATGGAAATCCATACTGGGAAGAGCCAGGGATTGGGAAGAGCCAGGGATTGGGGATTGATTTTTGGTTTTTGCTCTGCTCAGAGCATTCAGCTGCTCCTGGCCTCAGCTTCCCCCCAGCCAGGTGAAATCACAACGTTCAGACACTCCAGGCACCCTCATGGAAACCTAAAATTCACCATATTTATTCTGCATTTCCAAGGCACGGAGCCCGTTTTTATTTCGGTGATTAATTATTAATAGTTGTCTTTGATTAAAGGTAATAAAGGCCTTCAGGATGGGAGAAAACTCCCAGGTGGGAGATGATGCCTTTCAAAACAACTCCACAAACACAGAAACAAAGGGTTTAATTCCCCTTGAAAATGCCATTGTGCACTGCAAGGCTGCAGCAGCCCCTTGGAAAGGCACCTGGTAATTAACAGGGTGTAAATTAATCAGCCTCACACAGGATTTAGGCACTCTCAGAGCTCCGAGCTGCCTTTTGTAGTGACAAAACCCAGGGAGACTTTCAAGTCCTGCCTGCTCCAAGGGGTGGAAACCCAAGATTTGGGAATATTATTATTATTATTATTATTTTAACAGCATCCCCAAGCCAAAATCTGGATTTTTTTTTTTTTTTTTTTTTTGGGCACTGTCACACGCAGGAGGTGCCAACCTGGAGATAAGGAGGACAAAGGAGTTGCTGGGAGCCCAGGGAAGGGGAAATGTGGGATTTGGTTCCCTGGGAAAAGCTGCCAAGGGGTTTGAGCAGCCTGGGGACAAGGACAGGGCCTGGCTGGCTCATGGGAAAAGGGATTTAGGGGAGAATTTGCCTCAGAATCAGGTGGATCCGGGCAGATCAGAGCTTTGCTCCTTCCAGCAGCCAGCAGAGGATGTTGTGGTGGTGAAACCAGCTCGGCGTGACTGTATTTAAATCAGCAGAAATGTAAAATCAACGGGCTTTGATGTAAAGTGAGGCTAAATTTGTGTAAAAACATCTCAGGGGTGAATAAAGCTCCTCCAGCCCAGCAAGCAGTGATTCCTGAGGTTCCCACACATGGAATAAAAATACATTTATAAAAATAAATTTATAAAAAATAAAAATATTTTATATAAAATATATATAAATATATATATATGAATATATGAAACTAAAAATGAAACTAAAACTGAAAACAGGAATAAGGAAATGCTCGTTAGTAGGAGAAACACTCAAAGTGAGACTCCTGCAATTAATTAAAAAGGAGATCAGAGCTGCCTAAATACTGGGTGAGCTAAAACTGGAACTGATGAGAAAATAAATAAATAATAATCTCCAAATACAACAAAGTCAGAGACTCCACCCCTGCTGTCCCTGAGGCTGCCAGGGTGGGGCTGCCAGCAGCTGTGCTGGGACCTGTCCTGGAGAAACCCCAAATTCACTGCGTGTCCGTCTCCCAAAACCCCAAATTTCATGGGATATTTGCCTCCCAAAGCCCCAAACTTCACTGGCTGTTTGTCCCCTAAAATCCCGAGAGGAGTTGTTTTTCCTACATTCAAATCAAGGCAGGGAAAGATGGAATCACAACGTTTGGGATGTCCCAAACCCTTTATAGAAGCGGGGAAAGAAATCCCAATATTTGGGATGCTCCAAATCTTTTATAGAGGCAGGGCAAGATTCAACCCCAGTATTTAGGAAAATGCAATCCCAACATTTGGGATGCTCCAGATGCAACCCCAGTCTTTGGGGTGCTCCGAATCTTTATTGACTCAGGGAAAGGTGCAACCCCAATATTTAGGATACTCTAAATCCTTTGTAGAAGCAGGGAAAGAAACCCCAATATTTGGGATGCTCCAAGTTCAATTCCAATATTTGGGATGCTCTAAACCCTTTATAGAGACAGGGAAAATGCAATCCCAACATTTGGGATGCTCCAGATGCAACCTCAGTCTTTGGGGTGCTCCGAATCCTTTATTGACTCAGGGAAAGAAACCCCAATATTTAGGATACTCTAAATCCTTTACTGAGGCAGGGAAAGAAACCCCAATATTTGGGATGCTCCAAGTTCAATTCCAATATTTGGGATGCTCTAAACCCTTTATAGAGACAGGGAAAATGCAATCCCAACATTTGGGATGCCCCAGATGGAATCCCAGTCTTTGGGGTGCTCCAAATCCTTTATTGACTCAGGGAAAGGTGCAACCCCAATATTTAGGATACTCTAAATCCTTTGTAGAAGCAGGGAAAGAAACCCCAATATTTGGGATGCTCCAAGTTCAATTCCAATATTTGGGATGCTCTAAACCCTTTATAGAGACAGGGAAAATGCAATCCCAACATTTGGGATGCTCCAGATGCAACCTCAGTCTTTGGGGTGCTCCGAATCCTTTATTGACTCAGGGAAAGAAACCCCAATATTTAGGATACTCTAAATCCTTTACTGAGGCAGGGAAAGAAACCCCAATATTTGGGATGCTCCAAGTTCAATTCCAATATTTGGGATGGTCTAAACCCTTTATAGAGACAGGGAAAATGCAATCCCAACATTTGGGATGCCCCAGATGGAATCCCAGTCTTTGGGGTGCTCCAAATCCTTTATTGACTCAGGGAAAGGTGCAACCCCAATATTTAGGATACTCTAAATCCTTTACTGAGGCAGGGAAAGAAAGCCCAATATTTGGGATGCCCCAAATCCTTTATTGAGGCAGGGAAAGAAACCCCAATATTCGGGATGCTCCAAATTAAATTCCAATATTTGGGATGCTCTAAACCCTTTATAGAGACAGGGAAAATGCAATCCCAACATTTGGGATGCCCCAGATGCAACCTCAGTCTTTGGGGTGCTCCGAATCCTTTATTGACTCAGGGAAAGGTTGCAACCCCAATATTTAGGATCCTCCAAACCCTTTGTAGAAGCAGGGAAAGAAACCCCAATATTTGGGATGCCCCAAATCCTTTATTGAGGCAGGGAAAGAAACCCCAATATTCGGGATGCTCCAAATTCAATTCCAATATTTGGGATGCTCCAAATCTTTTATAGAGGCAGGGCAAGATTCAACCCCAATATTTGGGATGCTCCAGATGGAATCCCAGTCTTTGGGGCGCTTCGAATCCTTTACTGACTCAGGGAAAGGTGCAACCCCAATATTCAGGATGCCCCAAATCCTTTATTGAGGCAGGGAAAGAAACCCCAATATTTGGGATGCCCCAAATCCTTTATAGAGGCAGGGAAAGAAACCCCAATATTCGGGATGCCCCAAATCCTTTATAGAGGCAGGGAAAGAAACCCCAATATTCGGGATGCCCCAAATCTTTCACAGAGCCAGGCAAAGATGCATTCCCAATCTCTGGGATGCTCCCAAACCCTTTTATCAAACCCTGTCCAACCCTTTCCAACCCTTTCAAGCCGAGCTTTGCCAAGCTCAGCCCCGAGCTCGGGACCCCTCCCCAGCAGAATCCCTGAGCTCAAAACTCCCCCCAAAAACGCCTCAGAACCAGCCTGGGCTGCAGGTGTGGGGATCAGAGGAGATTTAGGGGTGCACAAGCTGCTCTGCAGCGCTCAGCTGCGCGCCCAGCCCTGCAGGTGAGCAGAAATCGTTGCTCAGCAGCTTTTGTGTTTGTTTTGTTTTTTTTTGGTTTTTCCCGCCCGATTTTTCGCTCTGCAGGAAGTAAAGAAACACTTCTGAGCGCTCGCTGTGGCGTTTGGCGGGTAAAAATAAATTTGTGGGGCACAACGGGTTTGTGGGGACCCCCTGAAATCTTGGGGGGCGGCAAAGGCAGCCTTGTGGTCTTGAAGATTTTTTGTTTCTTTTTTTCTCCCTGACACCATCAGGGGAACCATCCTGAGGGGGAAAACCTTGAGGGCTCTCCTGGCTCCATCAGGGCAGGATTCAAACAGGATTTTGGTGCTCAGAGGTACAAAAATTTGGATTTCCCAGCCCTGCAGGTGAGCAGAAATCGTTGCTCAGCAGCTTTTGTGTTTGTTTTGTTTTTTGGTTTTTCCCGCCCGATTTTTCGCTCTGCAGGAAGTAAAGAAACACTTCTGAGCGCTCGCTGTGGCGTTTGGCGGGTAAAAATAAATTTGTGGGGCACAACGGGTTTGTGGGGACCCCCTGAAGTCTGGGGGTCTTGCAGGGCTGAGGAAAAATTTGGGATTTCCATTCCAAAATTTGGGATTTCCATTCCAAACCTTGCAGGGCTGAGGAAAAATTTGGGATTTCCATTCCAAAATTTGGGATTTCCATTCCAAAATTTGGGATTTCCTTTCCAAACCTTGCAGGGCTGAGGAAAAATTTGGGATTTCCATTCCAAAATTTGGGATCTTCATTGCAGACCCTGCAGGGCTGAGGAAAAATTTGGGATTTCCATTCCAAAAATTTGGGATTTCCATTCCAAAATTTGGGATTTCCATTCCAAACCCTGAAGGGCTGAGGAAAAATTTGGGATTTCCATTCCAAAATTTGGGATTTCCATTCCAAAATTTGGGATTTCCTTTCCAAACCTTGCAGGGCTGAGGAAAAATTTGGGATTTCCATTCCAAAATTTGGGATTTCCATTCCAAGATTTGGGATTTCCATTCCAAACCTTGCAGGGCTGAGGAAAATGGTGGGATTTCCATTCCAAAATGTGGGATTTCCTTTCCAAACCCTGCAGGGCTGAGGAAAATGGTGGGATTTCCATTCCAAAATTTGGGATTTCCATTCCAAAATTTGGGATTTCCTTTCCAAACCTTGCAGGGCTGAGGAAAAATTTGGGATTTCCATTCCAAAATTTGGGATCTTCATTGCAGACCCTGCAGGGCTGAGGAAAAATTTGGGATTTCCATTCCAAAAATTTGGGATTTCCATTCCAAAATTTGGGATTTCCATTCCAAACCCTGAAGGGCTGAGGAAAAATTTGGGATTTCCATTCCAAAATTTGGGATTTCCATTCCAAAATTTGGGATTTCCTTTCCAAACCTTGCAGGGCTGAGGAAAAATTTGGGATTTCCATTCCAAAATTTGGGATTTCCTTTCCAAACCCTGCAGGGCTGAGGAAAATGGTGGGATTTCCATTCCAAAATTTGGGATTTCCATTCCAAACCCTGCAGGGCTGAGGAAAAATTTGGGATTTCCATTCCAAAAATTTGGGATTTCCATTCCAAAATTTGGGATTTCCATTCCAAACCCTGCAGGGCTGAGGAAAATTGTGGGATTTCCATTGCAGTTTGATGGCCCAGCTGCCTCTGGAAGTGCAGGCAGCTCTTCCCCCTTTACCCTGTGGGGTGCTGATAGCCCAGGGCAGCCTCTCCCTGCGCCTGGGGACAGGGACAGGGACAGGGCCAGCCCTGCTGGCAGCGCTATCACTCCCTGTCCCCATCCCCACACGTTTTGTTTGTCTCATTTCTCCTTTGCATTCTGAGAAACCCGAGCCTGGAGCTGCAGGAACACAAAATAAAATGCGAGTTTTTTTGTTTTATCTTTGTCTGGAGCTGCACAGGCACCCAAAAAGAAAAGGACTTCTTGTTTTGTCTCTGCCTGGAGCACCAAAAAAAAAAAAAAAAAAAAAAAAAAAAGGAGTTTTTGCTTTATCTGTGCCCTTTCTGCCCCCACAGGGCCTCGATAGCCCAGGCTGGGCTGGCAGGATTAGACACCAAGGTGCCACCTGCGCGGCTCTGGGGACACCCAGATGTGGCACAGCTTCCCAAACGCCCTCCCAGCTGTTCTCCACAAAACTGTGGGGATTATTCGTGGCTGGAAAAGCTGCAGCCACCCCTCCTGAGTGCCCTTTTTGGGGACATTTTGTGGGATTGTCACAGCCGTGGTCAGGCTGGGCAGAAATCAACCAAAGGATGGGGAATTTATGGGGAAGGGAGGAAATTAGTCCCATCCCCTTTCCTGATTATTTTTTAAAACTTATTCCCCGTGTCACAGGAGCTTGCTGCAGGTCCAGCTGCAGGTCCATGATTTCATTGCTCCTAGAAGTGGACTAGAGATTTCCTAATGGACTAGGAAATTGAGAGTCAAGGATGAAAACCAGTGAAATTCAACATTTTCCTGAGCCAGAGGTGAGAGGGTCATTACAGGGGCTGTAGGAAATTGATTCCATATTACAACAAAACAGAGGAGTCTGAAAATATTTCTTCTGTGGCTTTTTCCTCCTAGAAAACACTGCTTTCAGAATCCAGTTTTCAGTCCTCAAAATCCCCATCCTTGGAGGCCAGGCTGGTGGGTTTAGCTGGGATTTTTCTGTTTTTCTGATGAGGAAACGAGGGCAGAAGTTCTGGAAAGGTTTGGGTCCATCCTGGTGGATGGACCCAAACCCAAAAGACTGGGATTGCTTCTGGATTATCCCAAAGACTGGGATTGCATCTGCAGCATCCCAAAGGTTGGGATTGCTTCTGGAGCATCCCAAAGGTTGGGATTGCATTTTCCCAAAGATTGGGATTTCTTTCCTTGCCTCAAGAAAGGGTTTAGAGCATCCCAAAGATTGGGATTGCATCTGGAGCATCCCAAAGATTGGGATTGCATTTTCCCAAAGATTGGGATTTCTTTCCTTGCCTCAAGAAAGGGTTTAGAGCATCCCAAAGATTGGGATTGCATCTGGAGCATCCCAAAGATTGGGATTGAATCTGGAGCATCCCAAAGGTTGGGATTGCATTTTCCCAAAGATTGGGATTTCTTTCCTTGCCTCAAGAAAGGGTTTAGAGCATCCCAAAGATTGGGATTGCATCTGGAGCATCCCAAAGATTGGGATTGAATCTGGAGTATCCCAAAGATTGGGATTGTTTCTGGAGCATCCCAAAGATTGGGATTGCATCTGCAGCATCCCAAAGATTGGGATTGAATCTGGAGCATCCCAAAGATTGGGATTGCATTTTCCCAAAGATTGGGATTTCTTTCCTTGCCTCAGGAAAGGGTTTAGAGCATCCCAAAGATTGGGATTGCATCTGGAGCATCCCAAAGATTGGGATTGCATCTGGAGCATCCCAAAGATTGGGATTGAATCTGGAGCATCCCAAAGATTGGGATTGCTTTGGGACTATCCCAAAGATTGGGATTGCATCTGGATTATCCCAAAGATTGGGATTGAATCTGGAGTATCCCAAAGATTGGGATTGTTTCTGGAGCATCCCAAAGATTGGGATTGCATCTGCAGCATCCCAAAGATTGGGATTGAATCTGGAGCATCCCAAAGATTGGGATTGCATTTTCCCAAAGATTGGGATTTCTTTCCTTGCCTCAAGAAAGGGTTTAGAGCATCCCAAAGATTGGGATTGCATCTGGAGCATCCTACACATTGGGGTTGCATTTTCCCTGAGTCAATAAAGGGTTTGGAGCATCCCAATGCCACTAAATGGGGCGATTTTGGGGTTTTGTTTTTTCCCCATTTCCTGCTTGTCACTCTGCCTGTCCCTGTCCCCTGTCTGTCCCTGTCCCCTGTCTGTCCCTGTCCCCTGTCTGTCTGTCTGTCCCTGTCTGTCCCTGTCCCCTGTCTGTCCCTGTCCCCTGTCTGTCCCTGTCCCCTGTCTGTCTGTCTGTCCCTGTCTGTCCCTGTCCTCTGTCTGTCCCTGTGCCCTGTCTGTCTGCCTGTCCCTGTCCCCTGTCTGTCCCTGTCCCCTGTCTGTCTGTCTGTCCCTGTCCTCTGTCTGTCCCTGTCCCCTGTCTGTCTGTCCCTGTCCCCTGTCTGTCCCTGTCCCCTGTCTGTCTGTCTGTCCCTGTCTGTCCCCTGTCCCCTGTCTGTCCCTGTCCCCTGTCTGTCCCTGTCCCCTGTCTGTCCCTGTCCCCTGTCTGTCTGTCTGTCCCTGTCCTCTGTCTGTCCCTGTCCCCTGTCTGTCTGTCTGTCCCTGTCCCCCCTCCCTGAATCCCCCCCAGCCCCAACGGCCGCCCCAGCTGTGGCGGCTCCTCTGTCACCCCAGAGAGGCCCCAAGTGACAGCAGGTGACAGCAGGTGACAGCAGGTGACAGTTGTGTGCACGTGAAGCGTGGCCTGCCCCCCCCCGGGTGCCCCCGAGCCTGGCAGGGCCCCTGGGAAACCATTGCACCAACGTCTGAATATTTGAATTTATCAGCTTTGAATATTTGAATTTATCAGCGTTTGAATATTTGGATTTATCAGCGTTTGAATATTTGGATTTTGTCAACATTTGAATATTTGAATTTATCAGCATTTGAATATTTGGATTTTGTCAACATCTGAATATTTGGATTTATCAGCGTTTGAATATTTGGATTTATCAGCATTTGAATATTTGGATTTATCAGGGTTTGAATATTTGGATTTATCAGCATTTGAATATTTGGATTTTGTCAACATTTGAATATTTGAATTTATCAGCATTTGAATATTTGGATTTCATCAATGTCTGAATATTTGGATTTATCAGCGTTTGAATATTTGGATTTTATCAACGTCTGAATATTTGAATTTATCAGCGTTTGAATATTTGGATTTATCAGCATCTGAATATTTGGATTTTGTCAACATTTGAATATTTGAATTTATCAGCATTTGAATATTTGGATTTCATCAATGTCTGAATATTTGGATTTCATCAACATCTGAATATTTGGATTTATCAACATCTGAATATTTGGATTTATCAACATCTGAATATTTGAATTTATCAACGTCTGAATATTTGAATTTATCAGCGTTTGAATATTTGGATTTATCAGCGTTTGAATATTTGGATTTTATCAACATTTGAATATTTGAATTTCTCAGCGTTTGAATATTTGGATTTTCACAGCTGAGGGATGGGAAAATGGCCATGAATCCACTCAGCGCTGCTGATCTGGTTGGTGAGTGAAGAAATAATCAGAATTTCTCGGTGCCAACGTGCCCTCTGCTGGCAGCGGGGCTCCGTGCAAAATGGGGGAGAAATCGCGATAAATCGTGATCAAAATGTGGGAGGAATCACGATTAACATGTGGGATAAATCACAATAATTCACGATAAAAATGTGGGAGAAAGCACAATAAATCACAATCAAAATGTGGGATAAATCATTATCAAAATAGGGGATAAATCACGATAAATCACAACCAAAATGTGGACTAAATCAGGATCAAAATGTGGCATAAATCACAATAAATCATGACCAAAATGTGAGATATATCACAATAAATCACAATCAAAATCTGGGATTGTCATCAATAAATAATAATAAATAATATTATATGTATATACATATATATAAAAATAAATAAATTGGGGTATCATAAATCAGGATATAATAAATTGGGATGCCATAAATCGGGATGTTATAAATCAGAATATCATGAATTGGGATGTGATAAATCAGATTTCAATGGAGACTTTGCCGACTCAACAAAATCCTCGCGCTCCCCGTGTCCTGCGCGGTTTGGGATGGGCGGGACCATCAATCCCATCTCGTTCCACCCATTGGGATCTCCAGATGTGCGGGGCAAGGGAGGGCGGGCGCATCCAGATGTTGCTTCTCCTCCGCACTACAACTCCCACAATGCCCCGCGCGTCGCTCCGGCTGCACCACAACTCCCACAATGCCCCGCGCTCCCGCCCACAGCCGCGCCCGCACCTGGCGCATGCGCACAGCTCCATATGGCTCCAAGATGGCCGACACAGCGTCCGGGGGCTCCGGCACGGTAACGGCGCCTGATTCCCGGGGCGCGGGGCTATGAGGGCGGGTTCCCGGCGGCTCCCCGGCGGGGCCGGGCGGGGCGGCAGCGTCCGATCCCTCCGGGGCGCGGAGGCGGCCGCGGCCAGGCCGCGGAGCGTGGAGGCGGCGGGTGGAGGGAGGGAGGCGCTGATTGGCTGGAAGGCCAGAGGGAGGCGGGGTTTGATTGGCTGAGGATGGCGCGCTTCAATTGGCTGGCGGGGCACAGGGCGGGGCTTGTGGGTGTTTCCTTAAAGGGCCGCGTCCCAAAAAGTGTCTGGGAGGTTCTATAAGGACACGTGTGTAAAAAAAATATATACATACATACATATATATATCTAAATGTTTGTATATATATATATATAATATATGTATACGTGCCCGCGTGTGTATGTGAGTGTATAGGACACACGTGTATGTTCGTGTACCTGTGTTCCTGCAATGTCACCCTTCCCATTACCTGCTCCGAGACCTTTTTCAATCCCTGCTCCATGTTTCTTCCCAGTCCCTGCTCCCAAACCCTTCCATTCCCTGCTCCCTGCCCCATCCCACCCCATGGATTCCATCCCATCCCATGGATCCCATCCCATCCCATGGATCCCATCCCATCCCATGGATCCCATTCCATCCCATGGATCCCATCCCATCCCATGGATCCCATCCCATCCCATGGATCCCATTCCATCCCATGGATCCCATCCTATTCCATGGATCCCATCCTATTTCATTGCGTCCCATTCCATGGATCCCATTCCATCCCATGGATCCCATCCCATCCCATGGATCCCATCCCATCCCATGGGTCCCATCCCATCCCATGGGTCCCATCCCATTCCATTGCATCTCATCCCATGGGTCCCATCCCATCCCATGGATCCCATTCCATCCCATGGATCCCATCCTATTCCATGGATCCCATCCTATTTCATTGCGTCCCATCCCATCCCATGGATCCCCTCCCATCCCATGGATCCCATCCCACCCTTCTCAGGGGGTACAAACCCTCCTTTCCCCATCCCTAACTCCATTCCTCCATCCCAGCAGGGCGGGCAGCAAGCAGGCGGGCACTCCTGCAGACAATTCCCATGGATCCCATCCCATCCCATCCCATCCCATCCCGTCCCATCCCATGGATTCCATGGATAACTTTTCCCATTTCCCTGGTCCCAGAGGGGCAGCAAGCAGGCTGGCACCCCCGCAGACAATCCCCATGGATCCCATGCCATGGATAACTGTGGTTTTTCCCTGTCAGAGGGGCAGCAGGCAGGCTGGCACCCCTGCAGACAATCCCCATGGATCCCATGCCATGGATAACTCTGTTTTTTCCCTGTCAGAGGGGCAGCAAGCAGGCTGGCACCCCCGCAGACAATCCCCATGGATCCCATGCCATGGATAACTCTGTTTTTTCCCTGTCAGAGGGGCAGCAAGCAGGCTGGCACCCCCGCAGACAATTACCAGCTGGCGCGGCGCCGCACGCTGCAGGTCGTGGTGAGCTCGCTGCTGACCGAGGCCGGCTTCGAGAGCGCCGAGAAGGCGGCGGTGGAGACGCTCACCGAGATGATCCAGAGCTGTGAGTGCCCCCTGCCCGCCCAGGGAGGGGCTGGGTCCTGCTTTTCACACAGGGACAGGGTGGGGAGAGAGCTGGCAGGGCACGGAGTGCAGCCCTGCTCTGGCGCTGAGGATAAATCCCAAAAATCAGCCCCAAACCCAGGGGACCGATCCCAAAAATCGGCCCCCAGTCCAAGGCACAAATACCAAAAATCAGCCCCCAGTCCCTGCAATCAGCCCAAATCCAAAGGCACAAATTCCTGGAATCAGCCCCCAGTTCAAGGCACAAATCCCAAATAAATCCAAGGCACCAATCCCAAACATCAGCCCCAAATCCAAAGGCACAAATTCCTGGAATCAGCCCCCAATCCAAGGCACCAATCCCAAAAGTCAGCCCCAAATCCAAAGGCACCAATCCCAAAAATCAGCCCCAAATCCAAAGGCACAAATTCCTGGAATCAGCCCCAAATCCAAAGGCACAAATTCCTGGAATCAGCCCCAATGCAAGGAACCAATCGCAAAAATCAGCCCCAAATCCAAAGGCACAAATTCCTGGACTCAGCCCCAAATCCAAAGGCAGCAATCCCAAAAGTCAGCCCCAAATCCAAAGGCAGCAATCCCTGCATTGAGCCCCAAATCCAAAGGCAGCAATCCCTGCATTCAGCCCCAAATCCAAAGGCAGCAATCCCTGCATTCAGCCCCAAATCCAAAGGCAGCAATCCCTGCATTCAGCCCCAATCCAAAGGCACCAATTCCTGTATTCAGCCCCAAATCCAAAGGCAGCAATCCCTGCATTCAGCCCCAATCCAAAGGCACCAATTCCTGTATTCAGCCCCAAATCCAAAGGCAGCAATCCCAAAAGTCAGCCCCAAATCCAAAGGCAGCAATCCCTGCATTCAGCCCCAAATCCAAAGGCAGCAATCCCTGCATTCAGCCCCAAATCCAAAGGCAGCAATCCCTGCATTGAGCCCGCAGTTCCCCATCCCTGGAGCTGCCCCAGCTGCAGAGTTGAGCCCTGGTGTTTTTGCCCTGCAGACATCTCGGAGATCGGCAGGAGCGGCAAATCCTACTGCGAGCACACGGCCAGGACGCAGCCCACGCTCTCGGACATCGTGGTGACCCTGGTGGAGATGGGTGAGCAGCTCCCTCCTCCCACCCCTTCCCACTTGGACTGGGACATTTCCCCCCAAAATCTGGCATTTGGGGTCCCAGGACAAGGGAAGAGATGAGAATCTGACTCCGTATTCAGAAGGGTTGTTTATTGTTTTATGATAATAAAATTATTAATTTTAATTATATTTATATTTAATATTTTATGATAATAAAATAATTATTTTATTGTTTTATGATAACGGACACATTTTATGAAAAATCCTTTCCTTAGGATTTTTTCTGAGAACCCTCAGGAACAGAATGTAAATAACAATAATAATTATCTGCTGCTGTGGAATGCAACAGGTAGATCTTTGATTAATTTCATGTGGTTGTTTCTAATAATGACCAATCACAGTCAGCTGGCTCAGAGTCTCTGGTCAGTCACAAGATTTTGTTATTTATTCCATTATTTTTCCTATTCCTTTTCAAGCCTTCTGATGAAATCCTTTTTTCTATTCTTTTAGTATAGTTTTAATATATATATATAATGTACTATAATGCAATATAATATAATATGATATAATATGATATGATATAATATAATATAATATAATATAATACTATGTAATATAATATAATACTATGTAATATAATATAATACTATGTAATATAATACTATGTAATATAATATAATATAATATAATATAATATAATATAATATAATATAATATAATATAATATAATATAAATCATAAAATAATAAATTAGCCTTGTGGAACATGGAGTCAGATTCTCATCTCTTCCCTCGTCCTGGAACCCCTGTGAACACCACCACAGATGATTTATATTATATTAGAACTATACTAAAAGAATAGAAGAAAGGATTTCATCAGAAGGCAGGAAAGGAAGAGGAAAAGGAAAAGGAAAAGGAAAAGGAAAAGGAAAAGGAAAAGGAAAAGGAAAAGGAAAAGGAAAAGGAAAAGGAAAAGGAAAAAGAAATCTTGTGACTCTCAGAGAGTCCCAGCCAGCTGACTGTGATTGGCCATTAATTAGAAACAACCACATGATTCAATCCCAGATGCACCTGTTGCATCCCACAGCAGCAGATAACCATTGTTTGCATTTTGTTCCTGAGGCCTCTCAGCTTCTCAGGAGGAAAAATCCTAAAGAAAAAGGAATTTTCATAAAATATGTCCCTGACAGGTGCCCTGTGCTGTGGCCACACACAGCCGATGCTTTTCCATGATCCTCCCCATGATCTGCTCCCCTGGCCCATCCCTTTCTTGTTCAATTTGGGAAAAATTCTGGATTCGGACAGGACCGATTCCTCTTTTCCCCTTTTGTGCTCCAGGCTTCAACGTGGAAACCCTTCCAGCCTACGCCAAGCGTTCCCAGAGGATGGTGATCACTGCCCGTGCGTGGGGGGCCCTCCCTGGGCTGGGAATTCCAGCCTGGAACTCCTGGGATTCCTCCCACTGCCTTCCTGAGGAGCTTTCTGTGGGACAAGCCCGGGATTTGGGGCTCCTGTGCTGGGTGAAGGGACCCGGCTCACTCGGGAGGGGATTGGTCTGAGGGATCGAGGGATCCTTTTCCCTTTGGGATCCAATCCCCGGCTCAGGGATGGGGTCAGAGCTTTGGGGGGACCCTGGGAAGGAGAATTCCTGTGTTTGTTTCCCTCATTCCTCTGTGTTTTCCCTGATTCCTTTGTTGTTCTCCTTTTTTGTGTTCCCCTGATTCCTGTGTTCTTTTCCCTCATTCCTGTGGGTTTTTTCCCTGATTCCTGTGTTTGTTTCCCCGATTCCTGTGGTTTCCCCTGATTCCTTTGTTGTTCTCCTTTTTTGTGTTCCCCTGATTCCTGTGTTCTTTTCCCTCATTCCTGTGGGTTTTTTCCCTGATTCCTGTGTTTGTTTCCCCGATTCCTGTGGTTTCCCCTGAATCCTTTGTTCTTTCCCCTGATTCCTGTGGTGTTTCCCCTGATTCCTTTGTTGTTTTCCTTTTTTGTGTTCCTTGATTCCTGTGTTCTTTTCCCTGATTCCTGCGGTGTTTTCCCTCATTCCTGTGTTTTCCTTCATTCCTGTGTTTGTTTCCCCTGATTCCTTTGTTGTTTTCCCTGATTCCTGTGCTGTTTTCCTTGATCCCTGTGTTTTCCCTAATTGCTGTGGGGTTTTTTCCCTGATTCCTGTGTCTGTTTTCCCTGATTCCTGTGGGTATTTTCCCTGGTTGCTGTGGTGTTTTCTCTGATTCCTTTATTGTTTCTCCTGATTCCTGTGTTCTTTTCCCTGATTCCTGTGTTCTTTTCCCTGATTCCTGTGTTCTTTTCCCTGACTCCTGTGCTGTTTTCCCTGATTCCTATGTTACTTTCCCTGATTCCTGTATTTGTTTTCCCTGATTCCTGTGGTGTTTTTCCCGATTCCTGTGTTTGTTTTCCCTAATTTCTGTGTTTTCCCTGATTCCTGTTTGTTTTCCCTGAATCCTTTGTTGTTTTCTGATTCCTGTGCTGTTTTCCCTGATTCCTGCGGTGTTTTCCCTGATTCCTCTGTTTATTTTCCCTAATTTCTGTGTTTTCCCTGAATCCTTTGTTGTTTTCTGATTCCTGTGCTGTTTTCCCTGATTCCTGTGGCTTTTTTCTCCAATTCCTGTGGTATTTTCCCTGACTCCTTGTTTGTTTTCCCTGATTCCTGTGGGTGTTTTCCATGATTCCTGTGGGTTTTTTTTTCCCTGATTCTTGTGCTGTTTTCCCTAATTCCTGTGGGTTTTGTTTTTTTCCCTTATTTCTGTGTTTTCCCTGATTCCTTTGTTGTTTTCCCTTTTTGTGCTCCCTGATTCCCGTGCTGTTTCCCCCCTGCAGCTCCAGTGACAAACCAGCCCGTGACCCCCAAGGCCCTGACAGCCGGGCAGAACAAACCTCACCCACCCCACATTCCCGGCCATTTCCCAGAGTTCCCAGATCCTCACACCTACATCAAGACACCAGTGAGTGAAAACAACTTTTTTTTTTTTTTGGTGCTGTTTGGGGCTCTCTCTGAATTCCAGGAGTTGGGGAGGTGTTGCTGCAGTGCTGCTGCCGTTCTATCCAAAATATTCCTGCTGACCTGATACATTCCTTCCTTGTGGGTTGTGGGCATCCCTTGCCATCCAGAAATCAGCCAGAACCCCTGGATTTCTCATTTTTGTGCTGGCTGGGATCTGTTTGATGTCCAGAACCCCAGAAGTGTTTTTTTTATTATTACTTCAGTGCTGGTGCCATTTATCCAAAGTATTGTTTTTCCTGGCTTTGAATATTCCTTGTTTGTGGGTTGTGGGCATTCCTTGGGATGGGATCCTTCCCACTGCCTGCTCCCAGAGCATTCCCAGTGCAGGATCCCTGGATTTTTGCCTGCTGGACTCCAACTGTCCAAAACACTGGAGATGGTGAAGAGCAGAGCCTGCAGCTGCTCCATCCCTGAGATGTTTGGGAGTGGAGATGCTGCTCCATCCCTGGGATGTTTGGGAGTGGAGATGCTGCTCCATCCCTGGGATGTTTGGAAGTGGAGATGCTGCTCCATCCCTGCGATGTTTGGGAGTGGAGATGCTGCTCCATCCCTGGGATGTTGGTTTGGAGGTGGAGCTGCTCCATAACTCCTCCCATCTCTGTGAAGTTTGGAGGTGGAGCTGCTCCATCCCTGGGAAGTTTGGGAGTGAAGCTGCTCCAACCCAGGGATGTTTGTTTGGACGTGAAGCTGCTCCATCCCTGGAATGTTTGGAAGTGGAGCTCCATCCCTGGGATGTTTGTTTGGAGATGAAGCTCTCCATAACTCCTCCATCCCTGAGAAGTTTGGAGGTGGAACTGCTCCAGGACTCCTCCATCCCTGTGAAGTTTGGGAATGGAGGAGCTGCTCCATCCTTGGGATGTTTGTTTGGAGGTGGTGCTGCTCCATCCCTGTGAGGTTTGGAGGAGGAGCTGCTCATTCCCTGTGCAGTTTGGAGGTGGAGCTGCTCATTCCCTGTGCAGTTTGGAGGTGAAGCTGCTCCATCCCTGTGAGGTTTGGAGGTGGAGGAGCTGCTCCATCCCTGTGGGGTTTGGAGGAGGAGCTGCTCCATCCCTGTGCAGTTTGAAGGTGGAGGAGCTGCTCCATCCCTGTGAGGTTTGGAAGTGAAGCTGCTCCATCCCTGTGAGGTTTGGAGGTGGAGGAGCTCCATCCCTGTGCAGTTTGGAGGTGGAGCTGCTCCATCCCTGTGAGGTTTGGAGGTGGAGGAGCTGCTCCATCCCTGTGCGGTGTGGAGGTGGAGCTGCTCCATCCCTGTGCAGTTTGGAGGAGGAGGAGCTGCTCCATCCCTGTGAGGTTTGGAGGTGGAGCTGCTCCATCCCTGTGAGGTTTGGAGGTGGAGGAGCTCCATCCCTGTGCGGTGTGGAGGTGGAGCTGCTCCATCCCTGTGCAGTTTGGAGGAGGAGGAGCTGCTCCATCCCTGTGAGGTTTGGGAATGGAGGACCTGCTCCATCCCTGTGATATTTGGAGGAGGAGCAGCTCCATCCCTGTGCGGTTTGGAGGTGGAGCTGCTCCATCCCTGTGAGGTTTGGAGGTGGAGGAGCTGCTCCATCCCTGTGAGGTTTGGAGGTGGAGCTGCTCCATCCCTGTGGGGTTTGGAGGTGGAGCTGCTCCATCCCTGTGGGGTTTGGAGGTGGAGCTGCTCCATCCCTGTGGGGTTTGGAGGTGGAGCTGCTCCATCCCTGTGAGGTTTGGAGGTGGAGCTGCTCCATCCCTGTGGGGTTTGGAGGTGTAACCCTGCCCGTCTCCCGCTGCTGTCCCTCGTGCAGACGTACCGCGAGCCCGTGTGCGATTACCAGGTGCTGCGCGAGAAGGCGGCGTCGCAGCGCCGGGACGTGGAGAGGGCCCTCACCCGCTTCATGGCCAAGACTGGCGAGACCCAGAGCCTCTTCAAGGACGATGTCAGCACCTTCCCACGTCAGTCACCCCATGGTTTCACCTCCCTGCAGGGTTTGGGAATCATCCCGTGGTGGTGCTGGCCTTGCTGAGTGTGGGAATCCTTAAAATCAGAGGGTTTGGGGGAAGGATTTAAGGATGGCCACAGTGGGAGGTTGGGAAAGGAGGGGTTGGGGGTTAAAGTGCGGAGGAAAAGAAGAAAGCAGCTCCTCGAGGTTCCCTTTCTTTTCCTGGTGGAGAAGTTAAATCCAAATCTCATCCCAAATCCAAATCTCATCCCAAATCCAAATCTCATCCCAAATCCAAATCTCATCCCAAATCCAAATCTCATCCCAATCCTGGCTCCATCCCTGTAACCTCCCCCAGGAATTTCTTCTCCCTGACATTTTCCTGCTGCTGGAAATTTTCCTCTCTCTGCCTGCAGAGCAGTGATGAGGATTCCCACTTTTCCTAACGCTTGCTGGCCCCACAGCTTCATTTAAGAGGAGCCCAAATCTCCCAGATAATTGGGATTTTATGGTGGAGCCCAGGAAGGATTTTCTGTGTTGGAACACTGCTGGAAACATGAAGAGATTCAGAAAATGGGGAAATAGAGAGTGCCGTCTTTTAAGGATCAGAAAATTGGGAAGGAGAGAGTGCCATCTTTTAGGGGTCAGAAAATTCGGGTTTGAGGAAAGGATTTAAAGATTGCCACAATGGGAGGTTGGGGAAGGAGGGATTTGGGGTTAAAATGGGGAGGAAAGGAAGAAAGAAGCTCCTCGAGGTTCCCTTTTTTCTCCTGGTGGAGAAGTTAGATCCAAATCTCATCCCAAATCCAAATCTCATCCCAAATCCAAAGTAGAGAGTGCCATCTTTTAAGGATCAGAAAATTGGGAAGCAGTAGACTCTGTCATCTTCTAGGGATCAGAAAATTGGGAAATAATAGAGATTGCACCTTTTAGGGATCAGAAAATTGGGAAGTAGAGAGTGCCATCCTTTATGGATCAGAGAATTGGAAATAGAGAGTGCCATCTTTTAGAGATCAGAAATTTGGGAAGCAGTAGGGGCTGCCATCTTTTAGGGATCATAAAATTGGGAAATAATAGAGATTGCACCTTTTAGGGATCATAAAATTGGGAAGGACAGAGTGCCATCTTTCAGGGATCAGAAAATTGAGAAGTAGTAGAGACTGTCATCTTTTAGGGATCAGAAAATTGGGAAGGTGAGAGTGCCATCTTTTAGGGATCAGAAAATTGGGAAATAATAGAGACTGCCTTCTTTTAGGGATCAGAAAATTGGGAAGGTGAGAATGCCATCTTTCAGGGATCAGAAAATTGGGAAGCAGTAGAGACTGCCATCTTCTAGGGATCAGAAATTGGGAAGGTGAGAGTGCCATCTTTCAAGGATCAGGATTTCCTTCCTGATCCTTAGGAAGTGTAAGGAAAAGTATCAAAAAAAAAAAAGGAAAAGGAAAATGAAATGCGTCCAAACCCAGAACCAGCGAAATGTTTGATCTCCATAACTTCGCCCCTCGTTTCTGAGGGCAGGAGTTTCTCCCAGCTTGCTGACTGTGTCTCCTGTTTTCCCTGCTGCCAGTGATTGCTGCCAGGCCCTTCACCGTGCCCTACCTGACGGCGCTGCTGCCCTCGGAGCTGGAGATGCAGCAGATGGAGGAGACGGATTCCTCGGAGCAGGACGAGCAGGCGGACACTGAGAACCTCCCGCTGCACATGAGCACGGTGGGGCCACCCCGGGGGGCTCCCGGGGCCATTCCTGCACCTTGGAAACCTGCCTGTGCCTCCTGGGAGTGGGAAATGATGGGAAATAAATGGGAAACGGAACTGAGCGGTGTCAGGGTTCTGCAGCTTGGGAAACCTGGCTCTGCCTCCTGGGGGATGGGAAGTGGGAAATGGGAAATGGGAAATGGAAATGGAACTGAGCAGTGTCAGGGTTCTGCAGCTTGGAAAACCTGGCTCTGCCTCCTGGGGGATGGGAAGTGGGAAATGGGAAATGGGAAATGGAAATGGAACTGAGCAGTGTCAGGGTTCTGCAGCTTGGAAAACCTGGCTCTGCCTCCTGGGGAATGGGAAATGGGAAATGGGAAATGGAAATGGAACTGAGCAGTGTCAGGGTTCTGCAGCTTGGAAAATCTGGCTCTGCCTCCTGGGGAATGGGAAATGGGAAATGGGAAATGGAAATGGAACTGAGCAGTGTCAGGGTTCTGCAGCTTGGAAAATCTGGCTCTGCCTCCTGGGGGATGGGAAGTGGGAAATGGGAAATGGGAAATGGAAATGGAACTGAGCAGTGTCAGGGTTCTGCAGCTTGGAAAATCTGGCTCTGCCTCCTGGGGAATGGGAAATGGGAAATGGGAAATGGAAATGGAACTGAGCAGTGTCAGGGTTCTGCAGCTTGGAAAATCTGGCTCTGCCTCCTGGGGAATGGGAAATGGGAAATGGGAAATGGAAATGGAACTGAGCAGTGTCAGGGTTCTGCAGCTTGGAAAATCTGGCTCTGCCTCCTGGGGAATGGGAAATGGGAAATGGGAAATGGAACTGAGCTTGGAAACCTGGCTCTGCCTCCAGGGGAATGGGAAATGGGAAATGGGAAATGGAACTGAGCTTGGAAACCTGGCTCTGCCTCCAGGGGAATGGGAAATGGGAAATGGGAAATGGAAATGGAACTGAGCAGTGTCAGGGTTCTGCAGCTTGGAAAACCTGGCTCTGCCTCCTGGGTGATGGGAAATGGGAAATGGGAAATGGAACTGAGCTTGGAAACCTGGCTCTGCGTCCTGGGAAATGGGAAATGGGAAATGGGAAATGGAACTGAGCTTGGAAACCTGGCTCTGCCTCCTGGGAAATGGGAAATGGGAAATGGGAAATGGATCTGAGCAGTGTCAGGGTTCTGCAGCTTGGAAAACTTGGCTCTGCCTCCTGGGGAATGGGAAATGGGAAATGGAACTGAGCAGTGTCAGGGTTCCTCAGCTTGGGAAACCTGTCCCTGTTTCCTGGGAAATGGGAATTGGGAAATGAGAAATGGAAAATGGAACTGAACAGTGTCAGTGTTCCCCAGCTTGGAAAACCTGGCTCTGTCTCCTGGGAAATGGGAAATGGAACTGAGCATTGTCCTGGTTCTCCAGCTTGGAATTCTGGCTCTGTTCCTTGGGAGATGGGGAATGGCACTGAGCACTGTCCTGGTTCCCCAGCTCCCCGCAGAGTCCAGCGCAGAGCGAGGCTGAGCTGGAGCTTTCAGGGCACCCCGAATTTTCATTTTCCCAGGGGATTTTCCTGTCTCACAAACCAGGAGTCCTGGCCTCTGCTGCAGCTCCTTGTGGGCTTGGTTGTTGATTGTCCCTCCTGCCCACAGCCTCAGGGCTTAGAACCTGCAATCCTGGAGCAGTCTGGGACCATAAAAATCCTGTCCCACGGGCGGGGACACCTTGCCCCAGCCCAGGATGCTCCAGCGACTTGGAGCAACCACGGGTTCTGCGAGCAGGAGGATTTCCAAGCCTGACTTTGTGACTTTTTTGCTGTTTTTTCCGTGTCAGGACGACGCAGGGCCCGAGAAGGAGAACAGCTCCGTGCTGCAGCAGAGCAGCTCCCTGGCGGGCAGCAGGAACGGCGAGGAGAGCGTCATCGACAACCCCTACCTGAGGCCCGTCAAGAAACCCAAAATCCGCAGGAAGAAGTGAGGGGGGGACGTTCCCCAAATCCCCCTGGGGAGCTCCCCCGGGGCTCAGGAGAGGCTGCCCAGCTGAGGAGGGGTCTCTGGGCCCCACTCCCACCCTGCTCTCCCTCTGCTCACTGGTCCAGGAGAACCAGCTGGGAATTGTCTGGGGGGCTTTGGGCTCCGCTCCGGGGGGATTTCATTTCTGAGGAGCTGAGAGAGCCGGGGCTTGGAGGGGCTGGGTTTGGATTTGGAGAACGCAGGGGCTGGGTTTGGACTTGAATTTGGATTTGGATTTGGATTTGGATTTGGATTTGGATTTGGATTTGGATTTGGATTTGGATTTGGATTTGGATTTGGATTTGGAGGACACAGGGGCTGGGTTTGGATTTGAATTTGGATTTGGATTTGGAGAACACAGGGGCTGGGTTTGGATTTGAATTTGGATTTGGATTTGGATTTGGATTTGGATTTGGATTTGGATTTGGATTTGGAGGACACAGGGGTTGGATTTGGATTTGGAGGACCAAGGGATTGGATTTGGAGTGCCCAAGGGTTGGATTTGGAGGACACAGGAGCTGGAGCTGAGGGATCCAGGGCTTGGAGGGACACAGGGGTTGGATTTGGACTTGGAGAACCCAGGGGTTGGATTTGGATTTAGAGGACGCAGGGATTGGGTTTGGATTTGAATTTGGATTTGGAGAACACAGGGGCTGGATTTGGAGGACCAAGGGATTGGATTTGGATTTGGATTTGGATTTGGATTTGGATTTGGATTTGGATTTGGATTTGGATTTGGAGGACCAAGGGACTGGATTTGGAGGAACCCAGGGGTTGGATTTGAAGGACACAGGGGTTGGATGTGGGGACCCAAGGACTGGATTTGGCTTTGGAGAACCCAGGGGTTGGATTTGGATTTAGAGGACACAGGAATTGGATTTGGATTTGGATTTGGAGGACACAGGGGTTGGATTTGGATTTGGAGGACCAAGGGATTGGAGTGACCCAGGGACTGGATTTGGAGGAACATAGGGTTGGATTTGGATTTGGAAAACTCAGGGGTTGAATTTGGGGGACACAGGAGCTGGAGCTGAGAGACCCAGGGATTGGAAGGACACAGAGTTGGATTTGGAGGACACAGGCGTTGGATGTGGGGACACAGGGACTGGATTTGGAGGGAAACAGAGTTGGATTTGGGGGACACAGGGCTGGATTTACATGAACACAGGGGTTGGATGTAGGGACACTGGTTGGATTTGGATTTAGAGGACACAGGGGTTGGATTTGGAGCTCCCAAGGGTTGGATTTGGTGGGACACAGGGGTTGGATTTGGATTTAGAGGACATAGGGGTTGGATTTGGATTTGGAGGATCCAGAGTTGGATTTGGAGGACACAAGGGGTTGGATGTGGGGACCCAGGGTTGGATTTGGATTTAGATTTGGAGGACCAAGGGATTGGATTTGGATTTGGAGGACACAGGGGTTGGATTTGGGGACCAGGGATTGGGATTGGGTTTGGATTTGGAGGACCCAGCCTTTATTTCCCCCCTTTATTCCCTTTATTTCCTGCCTTTATTCCCTTTATTTCCCCCCTTTATTCCCTTTATTTCCTCCCTTTATTTCCCCCCTTTATTTCCCCCCTTTACGTCCTTTATTTCCCCCCTTTATTTATTCCCTTTATTTCCTCCCTTTATTCCCTTTATTCCCCCCTTTATTCCCTTTATTTCCTCCCTTTATTCCCTTTATTTCCCCCCTTTATTCCCTTTATTTCCCCCCTTTATTTCCCCCCTTTATTCCCTTTATTTCCTTTCTTTCCTCCCTTTATTCCCTTTATTTCCCCCCTTTATTCCCTTTCTTTCCCCCCTTTATTCCCTTTATTTCCTCCCTTTATTTCCTTTATTTCCCCCCTTTCTTTCCCCCCTTTATTCCCTTTATTTCCACACCACTGTTGTCATTGTTTGCTGCTTCTCGAGGGCTTTGCTTTCATTTCCCTCCAGCATTTTCTTATAGAAAATAAAGAAGAAAAATCCTCTTTATTTTAGGCTAAAAGAAAACCAAAAAAGCTTTTCTTTGGTTTCTTTGGAAAAACCATTTGGGTTTCCTTTAACCCAAAATCTGGGCTCAGTTCCCATCAGAAAAAGCTCCTGAGGTTTGGTCCAAAATCTTCCAAAAATTCCAACTTCACCTCCGTGGTGTTAAAAGGATCCTCCCCTCTTCCCCAGGGCAAAAATTTAATTAAAAAAGGTTTTTTTTCAATGATTTCCTGCCAAAAAAAAAATCTGAAATTAAATCTCAGACTCCCCCCTGTGTGTGCCACTGTCACTTCTGCTGGTGCCTTGCTTGTACAGAGTGAAAAATGTACAGAAAACTGTAAATGTTTGTATATATCCACAAATTTTATCTTTTTTTTAACTTTTCTTTTTGTGGTTTCTGCGAGGAGAAAAATCCCTTGCTGGGTAGGGGAAATAAAAAAAAAAAAAAGTGGAATGAAAATTGTAGTTTTTATGTTCATAATAAAAGAAAATTTATGTCCTTACGAGCAAATTGTGATTTTTGTGTTCGTCAGAAAGGAATAATAATTATTATTTAGTAAAGGTATTTAGTATTATTATGTTCCTTTATCAATTTAATAAAAAACAATAATTTTAAATTTAATAACTATTAATTTAAGAAAATAATATAATAATAATTTATTGTGTTCATAATTTAAAAAAATTATGTCCTTATGGGCAAATTGTGATTTTTGTGTTCGTCAGAAAGGAATAATAATTATTATTTACTAAAGGTATTTAGTATTATTATGTTCCTTTATCAATTTAATAAAAAACAATAATTTTAAATTTAATAACTATTAATTTAAGAAAATAATATCATAATAATTTATTGTGTTCATAATTTAAAAAAATTATGTCCTTATGGGCAAATTGTGATTTTTGTGTTCGTCAGAAAGGAATAATAATTATTATGTAGTAAAGGTATTTAGAATTATTTAATAAAGGTATTTAGTAAAGTTATTTTGTATTATTATGTTCCTTTATCAATTTAATAAAAATTAATACATTTAAATTAAATAAATTTAAATTAAATAAAGGAATATAATAATAATTTATTATGTTCATAATAAAAGTAACTTTATCTGAGATTTTCTCTAATTTAAATTAAATTAAATCAATTTCATTGAAAAGAATTTCATTCATAATTAAAATTCAATTGTTAATTAAATTACTTTGAATTAAATTATTGATTTCATTTAATTTAAATTAACAATTAGGTTTGGAAATACAGAAATTAAAGGTTTGAGGGGAAACAGCTGCCTCAACACCAGGAACTTTCTGTTTCAGGCCACGTTTATTTTTGTCTCAATATTCTCAGTTTCCAGCAATTTTTATTTTTTTTTTTAATTAAGAATATTTTCATTTCAGCAGGGAAGGAGCCAAAATGCAAAAATCCACCTGTCCCAACCTGGCCCCTTTCCCTCGGTGTTTTCAGGGTGATATTTTGGGCAAAAAACATTAAAAAATTCTCTGAGTGTTAAAATTTGAAATGTAGGGAATTCTTGGAAAATTATTGGGTTTTTAAAATTATTTGGGATATAAAATTATTTGGCATATGAAAATATTTGATATATTAATTTTTTTTTGTGTATACAATTACTTTGTATATAAAATTACTTTGTTTATAAAATTATTTGGGATATAAAATGCTTTGGTTTATAACATTATTTTGTATATACAATTATTTGGGATATAAAATTAATTGGTATATTAAAATATTTGGGATATAAAAATATTTGGGATATAAAATTATTTGGGATATAAAATTATTTGGTATATAAAATTATGTGGTTTTAGAATCTAAAGTTTAAAATTAAATATAAGATTTAATTTGAGGCTTTAAAAAACCTTTTAAATACTAAAAGTGAGAATATAAATTCATAGTTTAGAGACATGTTAAACTAAGTAAAAGAAAGTTTAGAATTTGAATTTTTACCTTAAAATTTATTTTATATATTTCTATATTTTTATATATTATTATTTTCAGCTCACGACCGTAATTTTTTTAAAAAATACCTCCAACACATTTAAAACACATCCAAATATTTTAAAACACCTTCAAAACAAATTCTGGATTTCAGTTTCTTCCCAACGAGCTGGGACGGGGCTGAGAGGATTGAGATGAGCAGAGCAAATTAAAACCATTAAAAAGCATTAAAAACATTAAAAAGCATTAAAAACATTAAAAACCATTAAAAACATTAAAAACCATTAAAAACATTAAAAACCATTTAAAATACTTGATTTATTCAGCCTGGAGCTGCAGTGATGTCTCCAAATAAAGATATTTTTGATATTTTTTCCTCAGCCGTGGTGCAGCTTCAGGTACGCCTCCCTGCCCTGGTTTTTCTGGAAATTTTTATCCACAGTCATCTAAAAAAAAAAAAACCAAAAAAAAACCAAATTTTCCATTAAAAACAACGAAAAATGTGCCAGGAAATGAAAGGGTGAGACCCAAAATTGGGATTTAAATGAGATTTTTGTACCAGTTTAGCCCCACGAGGCACTGGAGGCCCCACTCTGCTCATTTTGGGGGTGGAAATTGGAGAAAATTCTGATTAAAAGGGGATTTTTTTGGGGGGGTTTTGCAAACAGGGATTGATTGAGAGAAAAATCACTTTGTGTTTTGTGCTCTTGGGCAGGGGAAAATAACAAAAAAATTGAGGAAATGTGAAGGAAAAAAAGGAAATTTTCTCTCGCAAGAAATAGGAAAAAACAAAATTGTGGAAAATGGGAATTGAAAGGGAATTTTTGTCCCAGAAGCTTTGAGGTAGGGAAGGATAAAAAAAAAAATGGCGGAGGAAATGGGGAATAAAAAGGAAATTTTCTGTCTCAGAAGCAGGAAAGGGAAATAAAATGGCGAAAATATGGAGTGAAAAGGAAATTGGGGAATTTCCTCTCTCAGAAGCACTGGGGTAGGAAAGGAGTATAAAATGGAGAAAATACGAATTTAAAAGGAAATTTCTTGTCTCAGAAGCAAGAAAGAACAATAAAATAGCAAAAATATGGAGTGGAAAGGAAATTCCCTCTCAAAAGCAGGAGAGGACAAGAAAAAAATGTAATTTAATTTAAATTAACGATTGGGTTTGGAAATTTCCTCTCTCAAAAGCAGGAGAGGACAAGAAAAAAATGTAATTTAATTTAAATTAACGATTGGGTTTGGAAATTTCCTCTCTCAAAAGCAGGAGAGGAGAATAAAATGGTGAAAATGGGAAGTGAAAAAAAGGAAAATTTCAAAAGCAGGAGAGGAGAATTAAATAGTGAAAATATGGAGTGAAAAGGAAATTTCTTGTCTCAGAAGCAGGAAAGAACAATAAAATGGTGAAAATGGGAAGTGAAAAGGAAATTTCCTCTCTCAAAAGCAGGAGAGGACAAGAAAAAATGTAATTTAATTTAAATTAACGATTGGGTTTGGAAATTTCCTCTCTCAAAAGCAGGGGAGGACAAGAAAAAAATGTAATTTAATTTAATTTAATGGTTGGGTTTGGAAATACAGAAATGAAAGGTTTGGGAGGAAACAGCTGCCCCAACAGGAAAAAAGTGAAAATGGGAAGTCCAAAAAGGAAATTTCCTGTCTCAGGAGCAGGAAAGGACAACAAAAAATGAAAATATGGAGGAAAAAAGGAATTTCCTGTGTCAGGAGCAGGAAATGAAACAAAAAAGTGAAAATATGGAGGAAAAGGGGAATTTCCTGTCTCAGGAGCAGGAAAGGACAACAAAAAAGGGAAAATATGGAGGAAAAAATGGAATTTTCTGTCTCAGGAGCAGGAAATGAAAATAAACCAGTGGAAATATGGAGGAAAAAAGGGAATTTCCTGTGTCAGGAGCGGGAAATGAAACAAAACAGTGAAAATATGGAGGAAAAAAGGGAATTTCCTGTGTCAGGAGCGGGAAATGAAAACAAAAAGTGAAAATATGGAGGAAAAAAGGGAATTTCCTGTGTCAGGAGCAGGAAAGGACAACAAAAAAGTGAAAATATGGAGGAAAAAGGGAATTTCCTGTGTCAGGAGCAGGAAAGGACAACAAAAAAGGGAAAATATGGAGAAAAAAGGGAATTTCCTGTGTCAGGAGTAGGAAATTAAACAAAAAAGTGAAAATATGGAGGAAAAAAGGGAATTTCCTGTGTCAGGAGCAGGAAAGGACAACAAAAAAGTGAAAATATGGAGGAAAAAAGGGAATTTCCTGGGTCAGGAGTAGGAAAGGACAACAAAAAAGGGAAAATATGGAGGAAAAAATGGAATTTTCTGTCTCAGGAGCAGGAAATGAAAATAAACCAGTGGAAATATGGAGGAAAAAAGGGAATTTCCTGTCTCAGGAGCGGGAAAGGACAACAAAAAAGTGAAAATATGGAGGAAAAAAGGGAATTTTCTGTCTCAGGAGCAGGAAATGAAAACAAAAAATAAAATATGGAGAAAAAAGGGAATTTCCTGTCTCAGGAGCAGGAAATGAAAACAAAAAGTGAAAATATGGAGGAAAAAAGGGAATTTCCTGTCTCAGGAGCGGGAAAGGACAACAAAAGAGTGAAAATATGGAGGAAAAAAGGGAATTTTCTGTCTCAGGAGCGGGAAAGGGCAACAAAAAAGTGAAAATATGGAGGAAAAAAGGGAATTTCCTGTGTCAGGAGCGGGAAAGGACAACAAAAAAGGGAAAATATGGAGGAAAAAAGGGAATTTCCTGGGTCAGGAGCAGGAAATGAAAACAAAAAATAAAATATGGAGAAAAAAGGGAATTTCCTGTCTCAGGAGCGGGAAAGGACAACAAAAGAGTGAAAATATGGAGGAAAAAAGGGAATTTTCTGTCTCAGGAGCGGGAAAGGACAACAAAAAAGTGAAAATATGGAGGAAAAAAGGGAATTTCCTGCCTCTGGGCCTTCCTCACCTTCTGCACCTGCATCTTCACCATCCTCTGCACCGGCTGCGGCAGCGCTGCCCCGTTGGGAGCCCCGAACCGGGAGGGCCACGAGACCTTTTTGGTTTGGGGCTCCCGGATGTCGTAGGAGCCAGGCCTGGGGAGCAGCAATTGTTTGTTTATTTAAATAAATAAATTTAAATAAATTTTATCTGCATTTTCGGGCTGGTTTGGTTGAATTGAAACGTCCCGGTGTTGGGCCAAAGTGTCCCAGCGATGAGCAAAATATTTGAATGTTGTCCAAAATATTCTAATATCCAAAATATTCCAGTGTTAAGCGAAATATTCTGATGTTAATCGCAGTGTTCCGATGTTAACCAAAATGTTAAATAAAATATCCCAGTGTGAATCAAAATATCCCAGTGTTATCCAAAATGTCCCAATGTTAACCTAAATATTAAATAAAATATCCCAGTGTAATCCAAAATATCCCAGTGTTATCCAAAATGTTCCAATATTAACCTAAATATTCCAATGTTAATCTAAATATTCTAATGTTAATCACAATGTTCCAATGTTAACCAAAATATTAAATAAAATATCCCAGTGTAAATCAAAATATCGCAGTGTTATCCAAAATGTCCCAATATTAACCTAAATATTCCAATATTAACCAGAATATTCCAGTGTTAATCAAAATGTCCCGGTATCATCAAAAATGTCCCAATGTTAACAAAAAAAATTCCAATATTAAGCTAAATATTCCAATGTTAATCACAATGTTTGAATGTTAGCCAAAATATTAAATAAAATATCCCAGTGTAAATCAAAATATCCCAGTGTTATCCAAAATGTCCCAATGTTAACCTAAATATTAAATAAAATATCCCAATGTAAATCAAAATATCCCAGTGTTATCCAAAATGTCCCAATGTTAACCTAAATATTAAATAAAATATCCCAGTGTAATCCAAAATATCCCAGTGTGATCCAAAATGTTCCAATATTAACCTAAATATTCCAATGTTAAGCTAAATATTCCAATGTTAATCACAATGTTCCAATGTTAGCCAAAATATTAAATAAAATATCCCAGTGTAAATCAAAATATCCCAGTGTTATCCAAAATGTCCCAATATTAACCTAAATATTCCAATATTAACCAGAATATTCCAGTGTTAATCAAAATGTCCCGGTATCATCAAAAATGTCCCAATGTTAACAAAAAAAATTCCAATATTAAGCTAAATATTCCAATGTTAATCACAATGTTTGAATGTTAGCCAAAATATTAAATAAAATATCCCAGTGTAAATCAAAATATCCCAGTGTTATCCAAAATGTCCCAATGTTAACCTAAATATTAAATAAAATATCCCAGTGTAATCCAAAATATCCCAGTGTGATCCAAAATGTCCCAATATTAACCTAAATATTCCAATGTTAAGCTAAATATTCCAATGTTAATCACAATGTTCCAATGTTAGCCAAAATATTAAATAAAATATCCCAGTGTAAATCAAAATATTGCAGTGTTATCCAAAATGTCCCAATATTAACCTAAATATTCCAATATTAACCAGAATATTCCAGTGTTAATCAAAATGTCCCGGTATCATCAAAAATGTCCCAATGTTAACAAAAAAAATTTGCAATATTAACCTAAATATTCCAATGTTAACCAAAATATTCTAATATTAATAAAAATATCCCAATATTAACAAAAATATTCCAATATTAACCAATATTTTTTGAGATAAAAAGCTTATTTTTTGGAGATAGAAAAACTTCTTTTCAGAGATAAAAAGTCTTATTTTTGGGACATAAAAATTTTCTTTTCAGAGATAAAAAATCTTCTTTTTTGGGACACAAAAAATTTATTTTGGGAGCTAAAAAACATCTTTTTTGGAGACAAAACCTCTTTATAAAATTTTTTAAAATTACTTTATTTTATCTTATATTTTATATATTATATTATATTATATTATATTATATTATATTATATTATATTATATTATATATATTATATTATATATATTATAATATATTTTATTATAATATAATATAATATAATATAATATAATATAATATAATATAATATAATATAATTATATTGTATTATATATTGTATTATATATATTATATTATATTATATTATATTATATTATATTATATCATATTATATTATACTATATAATATAATATCATATATTATATTATATGAATTATATATATTGTATTATATATTATATTGTATTATATATTATATTATATTATATTATATTATATTATATTATATTATATTATATTATATTATATCATATTATACTATATTATATTATATTATATTATATTATATCATATCATATCATATCATATCATATCATATCATATTATATTATATGTTTTTATTTTTATTTTATATTTTATATTTTTTAATTTAATTTAATTTAATTTAATTTTTTTTTTTTTTTTTTTTTTTTTTTTTTTTTTTTTTTTTTTTTTTTTTTTTTTTTTTTTATTTTCTATTTTACAAAGGGTTTTCCTTACCCGGGGTAGCGGTCCCGGTCCCGCAGGCGGGTGGGGAACCGGGGGCTGCTGGAGCTGAACGGGACCGGGGCCGGGCCGGGCCGGGCCGGGCGGGGCTCAGCCGGGAAGGGCCCGTAGGCGGCGGGGCCGGGGGTCACGGTCTGGGAAAGCGGCCAAAAACTGGGAAAATCAGCCAAAAACCAGGGGAAAAGAGGCCAAAAACCAGAGGAGTTCAGGGAGAATTCACCTCCAAAATTCCACTTCATTCCCATCCAAAATTCCACCTCATTCCCACCCGGAATTCCACCTCATTCCCATCCAAAATTCAGTCTCATTCCCTCCTGAAATTCCATCTCATTTCCATCCAAAATTCCACCTCATTCCTCCCGGAATTCCACCTAAATTCCCTCCCAAAATTCCACCTCATTCCCACCCAAAATTCAATCTCATTCCCTCCTGAAATTCCACCTCATTCCCACCTAAAATTCCACCTCATTCCCTCCCGAAATTCCACTGAAATTCCCTCCCAAAATTCCACCTCATTCCCTCCCAGAATTCCACTGAAATTCCCTCCCAAAATTCCACCTCATTCCCATCCAAAATTCAATCTCATTCCCTCCTGAAATTCCACCTCATTCCCACCCGAAATTCCACCTCATTGCCATTCAAAATTCCACCTCATTCCCATCTAAAATTCCACCTTATTCCTCCCAGAATTCCACCGAAATTCCCTCCCAAAATTTCACCTCATTCCCACCCAAAATTCCACCTCATTCCCACCCAAAATTCCACCTCATTCCCACCCAAAATTCCACCTCATTTCCTCCCGGAATTCCACCGAAATTCCCTCCCAAAATTCCACTTCATTGCCATCCAAAATTCCACCTCATTCCCTCCCAAAATTCCACCACATTCCCACCCGAAATTCCATCTCATTCCCTCTCAAAATTCCACCTCATTCCCATCTAAAATTCCACCTCATTCCCACCTAAAATTCCACATCATTCCCTCCCGAAATTCCACCACATTCCCACCCGAAATTCCACCTCATTCCCACCTGAAATTCCACCTCATTCCCTCCCAAAATTCCACCTCATTCCCACCTAAAATTCCACCTTATTCCCACCCAAAATTCAACTTCATTCCCTCCCGAAATTCCACCCCATTCCCTCCCGAAATTCCACCTCATTCCCTCCCAAAATTCCACCTCATTCCCACCTAAAATTCTACATTCACCCCCAAAATTGCACATTGCCATCCAAAATTCCACGTGCCCATAAAAATTCCACCTTCCTGCCCCAAAACTGCAGATTCACACCCACAATTCCACGTTCCCACCTGAAATTCCACATTGCCACCAAAATTCCACCATATTCCCAGCCAAAATTCCAACATTCCCACCCAAAATTCCAACATTCCCACCCAAAATTCCAATATTTCTACCCAAAGTTCAATATTCCCGCCCAAAATTCCACCACATTCCCACCCGAAATTCCACATTCCTGTGGCAGCACCCAGGGCATGGCACAGCCAGGCTGGGGAATATTTTGGCTGCTTTTCCCCGCTTTTTTTGGCTGCTTTTCACCTCTTTTCGGCCGCTTTTCTCCCTTTTTTTTTTGCTGCTTTTCCCCTGTATTTTTTCTGCTTTTCCTCTGTATTTTTTTCTGCTTTTCCCCTGTATTTTTTCTGCTTTTCCCCTGTATTTTTTTTTCTGCTTTTCCTCTGTATTTTTTTCTGCTTTTCCCCTGTATTTTTCTCTGCTTTTCCCCTGTATTTTTTCTGCTTTTCCCCTGTATTTTTTCTGCTTTTCCCCTGTATTTTTTTCCTGGTTTTCCCTCTTTTTGGCTTTCCCCTCACCCGGGCCCTCTGCTGGAATCTCGGGGCCGTCCTGGCTCCCATCACGTAGCCCAGGGCGCTCATGGGCCGGGTGCTCCAGGAGGATTGCAGGACGTTGTTCTGCAATTTGAGACCCAAAATAATTTATTTGACGTTATTCAAAACCATCCTTGGCAGGGCAGAGTCAGCTGAGCAGCAAATGTTATTCCTAATAGGGTTATTCCTAATTATTCCTTTAATTTCTGTCTATTCCAGAACCTCGAGGATTGGTTGGGAAAGGAGATAATTCATTTTTTCCAGGAAAATTTCCTGTTTCCATCCTGCAGTGGGTTTAAACGAGCAGCAGATACTACTCCTATCAAAGTTATTCCTAATAATTCATTTAATTTCTGACTATTCCAGAACCTCGAGGATTGGTTGGGAAAGGAGGTAATTCCTTTTTCCAGGAAAATTTCCTTTTTCCATCCTGCAGTGGGTTTGCAGGGCAGGAGTGCATGATACTGCTCCTATTATTATTCCCTTAATTTCTGATCATTCCTAATTATTTCCTTATTTTTATTCCCTTAATTACTCCCTTAATTTCTGACTATTCTGAACATCAAGGATTGGCTGGGAAAGGAGAAAATTCCTTTTTCCAGGAGGATTTGGACAACTTGCAGTGGATTTGCAGGGAGGACTACATGGTACTACTCCTAATAAACTTATTCCTAATTATTCCCTTAATTTCTGACCATTCCTAATTATTTCCTTATTTTGTTCCTTTAATTATTCCCTTAATTTCTGACTATTCCAGAACATCAAGGATCGGGTGGGAAAGGAGAAAATTCCTTTTTCCAGGAGGATCTGGGACATGGTCCAGCAGGTTTGCAGGGAGGATTTCATGGTACTATTCCAATTAAACTTATTCCTAATTATTCTATTAATTTCTGACTATTTCTAATTATTTCCTTATTTTGTTCCCTTAATTTCTCACTATTCCAGAACCTCAAGGATTGGTTGGGAAAGGAGAAAATTCCTTTTTCCAGGAGGATTTGGGACACCTTGCAGTGGGTTTGCAGAGCAGAATTATCTGAGCAGCAAATTAACCTAATAGAGTTAATCCTAACAGTTCCCTTTATTTCTGACTATTCCAGAACCTCAAGGATCAATTGGGAAAGGAAATAATTCCTTTTTCCAGGAAAATTTCCTTTTTCCGTCCTGCAGCAGGTTTTCAGGGAGGACTGCATGGAACTATTCCAATTAAACTTATTCCTAATAATTCCCTTAATTTCTCACTACTTCAGAGCCTGAAGCAAAGGAGACAATTCCTTTTTCCAGGAGGATTTGGGACATGTTCCAGCAGGTTTGCAGGGAGGATTTCATGGTACTATTCCAATTAAACTTATTCCTAATAATTCCCCTAATTTCTGACTATTACAGAACCTCAAGGATTGGTGGGGAAAAGAGATAATTCCTTTTTCCAGGTGGACGTGAGGCACCTTGCAGTGGGTTTTAATGGGCAGTAGTGCAGCATGAAAAGCAGATTCTATTCCTAATAAATTTATTCCTAATAATTTAGGAATTTCTTAATTTCTCACTACTGCAGAGCCTGAAGCAAAGGAGACAATTCCTTTTCTCCAGGAGGATTTGGGACATCTTCCAGCAGGTTTTCAGGGAGGACTGCATGGTACTACTCCTAATAAACTTATTCCTAATGATTCCCTTAATTTCTGACTGTTCCAGATCCTCAAGGACTGGTTGGGAAAGGAGATAATTCCTTTTTCCATCCTGCAGTGGGTTTTCAGGGCAGGAGCGCAGCATGAAAAGCAGATACTTTTCCTATTAAACTTACTCCTTATAATTCCCTCAATTTCTCACTATTGCAGATCCTCAAGGACTGGTTAGGAAAGGAGACAAAAATTCCTTTTTCCAGGGGGATGTGGGACATCCCGCAGCGGCGGAATTATCTGAGCAGCAAATTATTCCTAATAATTCCCCTCAATTTCTCACAACTGCAGAGCCTGAAGCAAAGGAGACGATTCCTTTTCCCAGGAGGATGTGGGGCATCTCCCAGCGGGTTTTCAGGGCAGGAGCGACCCCGTAACTTGTCTAAAAACCCCAGAAGGCAGGAGGAGCTCACCTCCGGCCCCAGGTAGGAGCCTGGCCCCAGCAAGGGGCTGCCCCTCACGCCCAGCACCTCGATGCCCAGCCTGTCCGGGGCAAAGCTGGAGGGGAACATTTTCCGGTCCTGAGTGGTCCCAAAGGAGATGAGCTTGGACATAGCTGGGGGACAGGCACAGGGAAATGCCAGAGAAACAAGAAAAAAAAATAAAGAGAAAAAAAAAAAAAAAAAGAGAAAAAAAAGGTAACCATGAGCTGCCTTCTGCCTTAATCCCCCTGCCCTGGGGTATTTGGGAGGGATTTGCTCTTTGCCTCAAAGCCACGAGGGGCTGAGAGGAATGAGGGACTTGTCTTTCCAAAAAGATTTGTTTTTCACAGGAAAATGGACTTGTTTTTCACAACCAGTGACAGATTTGTTTTTCCAAACAGATTTGTTTTTCACAAGAAAATGGATTTGTTTTTCGCAAAGAACGACAGATTTGTCTTTGCCATGGATATTTAAGAGGGGTCTGCCCTTCCCTCTGCCTCGTTCCTCTCAGACCCTTCTTCAAAGCCACGAGGGGCTGAGAGGAATGAGGGATTTGTCATCCCCGATTTATTTTTCACAAGCAAGGACAGATTTGTTTTTCCAAACAGATTTGTTTTTCCAAACAGATTTGTTTTTCACAAGAAAATGGATTTGTTTTTCACAAAGAACGACAGATTTGTCTTTGCCCTGGATATTTGGGAGGGGTCTCCCCTTTGCCTCTGCCTCGTTCCTCTCAGACCCTTCTTCAAAGCCACGAGGGGCTGAGAGGAATGAGGGATTTGTCTTTTCAAACAGATTTATTTTTCAAAAGTAATTTGTCTTTCCAAACAAACTGTGGGTCTGCTGGTAGGTAAAACCAGCACCGAGAGAGAAAAGAAATTATGGGAAGGATTCCCATGGATGGAAATCCAACCATGGATTGGATTCAACCCATTCCCATTCTTGATGAATGGGAAAAAAAGATATTTACCTTTATAAATAAGCTGTAGGTTTGCTGATAAATTAAATTGGATATTGAAAGTTGAAATAAACAATGGGAGAAAACCCTAAATTCCATAAGAATTAAAAATGAAAAGGGAGGGTTGTACATTAGAGGGGAATCTTTGGTGTCAGGTGTTTTGGGAAGTCTGAACCTCTCAGGTACCTCAGAAATGGGGAAAGAGAGAGGAAAATTGGGATATAAAGGAGGCTGCATCCTCCAAAAGTTGGAGACCCCAGGTGAACACCCCATGGCCTCTCCTTTTATTGGAATAAAGCAAAACAACTCCTCTGTCTCCATTTTGGCCACAAACCTCTGATGTTTGTGGATTAATTTTCCTGACAGGGCGGATTTTTCTTCTTTTGGCCACAAACCTCTGATGTTTGTGGATTAATTTTCCTGACAGGGCGGATTTTCCCCATCCCATTCTGAGCAGGGAACTGGGATCTGGGAAGCTCCTGGAGCAGCTGATGGTGGGATGGGGGATGAAGGAGAAGCAATGCCAGCCCCTCCAGGTGCCCCTGCCTGGGCCAGCTCTCACCTCTGGGCTCCTGCCTCGCTGCCATCCCGGCCTGGCACAGCTGCGGGTGTTATGGGCACCGGGGAGCCGGGGCAAAGCGGGGATTGGGCATCAGGGGGCCGGGAAAAAGCCGGGATTGGGCATCGGGGGGCCGGGGAAAAGCCGGGATTGGGCATTTCCCTCGGGAACGGGCCGGGCGGGCTCCGGGAGCAGCTCTGCCTTGTGAGGTCACAGCGCTGGCGGTGTGACAGCGGCTCTGCCCCGGTTCCCCTGGCACTGCCAGGGAGGGGCAGCGAGAAATGCCGGCTGGGAGGGAGGCCAAAACCTGCCCGAGATACACATTGGAATGGCGGCTTTTTGCAGGTGTTAAAAGGGATTTTATATGCGTGGCGTTAAAGTAACTTTGCTATAAAAATATGGTTTTCATTTGTGTTGTTAATTAAGCTTGGACGTAGTAGTGAAAGAGATGATATAAGTATGTGTTATAGATGCATAATATTGGCTTTTTGCTAATATTTATATGGATTTTATATGTGTGGTGTTAAAGTAACTTTGCTATAAAAATATGGTTTTCATTTGTGTTGTTAATTAAGCTTGGACGTAGTAGTGAAAGAGATGATATAAGTATGTGTTATAGATGCATAATATTGGCTTTTTGCTAATATTTATATGGATTTTATATGTGTGGTGTTAAAGTAACTTTGCTATAAAAATATGGTTTTCATTTGTGTTGTTAATTAAGCTTAGACGTAGTAGTGAAAGAGATAAGTATGTGTTATAGATACATAATATTGGCTTTTCGCTAATATTTAAATGGATTCTATATGTGTGGTGTTAAAGTAACTTTGCTATAAAAATGTAGGTTTCATTTCTGTTGTTACTTCAACTTAGACATAGTAGTGAAATAGATGCTATAAGTATGTGTTATAGATACATAATATTGGCTTTTCGCTAATATTTAAATGGATTCTATATGTGTGATACTAAAGTAACTTTGTTATAAAAAGATAGTTATCATTGCTGTTGTTACTTAAACTTAGTAGTGAAATACATAACTATGCGTAATAGATACATAATATTCGCTTTTTGCTAATATTTAAATGGATTCTATATGTGTGGAGTTAAAGTAACTTTGTTATAAAGACAGTTTTTATTTTGGTTGTTAATTAAACTTAGTAGTGAAATGGCTGATATGTGTTATAGATACGTATTATAATATTGGCTTCTTGCTAACATTAAAGTGGATTTCGTATGTATGATTTTGAAGTAACTTTGTTATAAAAATACAGGTTTCATTTCTGTTGTTACTTAAACTTAGTAGTGAAATACATAACTATGCGTTATAGATACATAATGTTGGCTTTTTGCTAATATTTAAATGGATTCTATATGTGTGGTGTTAAAGTAACTTTGTTATAAAAATATAATTTTCATTTGTGTTGTTAATTAAGCTTGGACGTAGTAGTGAAAGAGATAAGTATGTGTTATAGATACATAATATTGACTTTTTGCTAATATTTAAATGGATTTTATATGTGTGGTGTTAAAGTAACTTTGCTATAAAAATGTAGGTTTCATTTCTGTTGTTACTTCAACTTAGACATAGTAGTGAAATAGATGCTATAAGTATGTGTTACAGATACATAATATTGGCTTTTCGCTAATATTTAAATGGATTCTATATGTGTGATGTTAATTTTGTTATGAAGATAAATTTTTTATTTCAATTGTTAATTAAGCTTAGACATAGCAGTGAAATAGCTGATATGTGTTACAGACACACTGTAATATTGGCTTTTTGCAAGTATTAAAATGGATTTTATATGTGTGGTGTTAAAGTAACTTTGTTATAAAAATATGGTTTTTATTTCTGTTGTTAGTTAAGCTTGGACATAGTAGTGAAATAGTGAATAATGAATTTTGTGTTAAAATGCCCGCTTGGATGGGATAACAGCCCAAAAGCACAGCCAGGAAACACAGGCTCTAAAAAGGCAGAGCAAGGAGGGGCCATGTGAAATAGCTCCTGAATATGTAAATTAGTTTATTGATATGCATAAAAACTATGAATATTCAACAGAATGATTTAACTAAGAGGTATTTAAGGGGAATCCCCGAGGATAACAGGGTGCTCTTGGCTGACCCCATAACGTTTGTCCTTGTTTCCCATTGTCCTTTATTGAACTTCTTAATTTTCACAGGAGAGTGAAAGTGTTTTTCACATCTTTGCTCTCCTGTTGTCCTTTATTAAACTTTTACATTTTCACAGTTTTTCACAGGTGTTTTTCACTGTTTCACACTTTGCTCTATGGTCCTTGTGCCCTATTGTCCTTTATTTTCCTTTTAAACTTTTCCACAGGAGAGTGAATGTGTTTTTCACACCTTTGCTCTATGGTCCTTGTCTCCCGCTATCCTTCACTGAACTGTTTACATTTCCACTGGAGACTGAGCCTGTTTTTCACACCAACATCCTGAGAGTATCAGGAAGTGACAAAACACAAAAGAAGAAACGAGTGGAACCAGGAAGTTGTTGGTTTTGGGTGAAGGTTTATTGAATCATTGTCATTGTGTGCAATGGGATCAGAGGGATCTTTGGGCTGGATCAGGATCAGGATTGGGATCAGGATCTGTCACTGCAGCTCCTCCTGCACCTCCAGCAGCTGCAGGGACGTGAGGACTGTGCTGTGAAAAGAAAGCAGAATTTTCCTTGGTGTGACACATGAGTAATGCCATGGCTGACTCTCACAAATTAAATATCAATTAAATTAAAGTAAATATCATGTATATCTCTTAGGAGAAGTTTTATAGATTTATAGTTATGTTTTATCCTCTCCTTGTGTTGTTATTATGGGGTGGCCTGTTGGGACATTTGGGAGGGTGGGGTTGTTACTATGGCAACAGCTGATTTCCAATTAAGAATTAAGGAAGTGAAACTCCACCACTGGATAGGGAAGAAGGAGTCAATAGACAAAACTTTGGGAAGGGCTAAAGGGTTAAAAGGCAAAACCTCCATTGTGTAAACAAGCACATGCCATGGAAAAAAATCCTTTAAATTTTCTCTATTCAGTCTTCTGTTATATTTTTGATAAAGTTTTAATAAACCTTTTTTTGGAACTAATATTTAATAATTTAATAAATATAATATTAATAACATTTAATATATAAACATGGTAAAATTTAATATTTTAATAAACCTTTTTCGGAAGCAAACTTTAATAAAACTTTTTTGGAAGTGAGTATCGTTTTTCACACTGGGGAAGGGACGATGTTTGCAATGCCCCCTTGCCCACCCCTCTGTGTCCTTTGGGGCACACAGCCCGTGTTCCATGTCCCTCCCTGTCACTCACAGCACGCTCACAGCCCCAGGCCCCTCTTCAGCGTGGAGATCAGGGGGTATTTGCCCTGGTGGCAGAAGTTGCCAGTGAAGTCATCCAGGTCGATGGTCCACACCATGGCCCCTCCAAAGTTGTTCTTCTTCAGCCAGTCCACCTGGGGGGAGGAAAATCTCAGTGAGCGCCAGGAATTGATCCCACAGGAGAATCCAGCCCCATCCCAGCACTGCCCCCAGACCTTGAGGCCAAAGCTCCTCTCGTTGTCGTAGCCGACCCATTCGCTGCCCTTGTAGGTGTAGGGGACATCCTGAGGCGCATCCCAAGCCTGGGTGGCTCCAGAGCTCAGGAAGGTGCAGATCTAAGGAGAAAGAACAGTGGGAATGTCAGCCAGGTTAGTAACCCAAACCTGGGTGCTCAGGAAGGTGCAGATGTGCAAGAAAGAGCAGTGGGAACATGAGCCAGGTTAGGAATTTCGTGCTGGAAGTGCCAGCAGTGTCAGGGCTGCCCTTGCAGGCCGCCATGAGTCCCTCACACACCTCGTAGTAAGCCAGGAGCCCGGCCTCCCCGGTGTAGGGCCCTGCAGGGCCAGGCCCGGAGCTGGGGGCACCGATGGCCGTGTTGGATGGGTTCTGCAGGGTGAAGCTCTTTCCATATGTTGGGAATCCCACCAGCAGCTTCTGGGCTGGGGCGCCGTTGTTCTTCCAGTAGTTCATGGCGTATTCCTGGAAAAGGCAGCAGGGTTCAGGCTGTGCTGTGGCACGGGGAGCCCCGGGCCGGAGGCCCCAAAGGCACTCACAACACTGAGGGTGCTGCCGCTGCTGAACAGGGGGCTGTTCTCGCCCGTGGAGCCGTCCCAGGGCCCGTGGAAGTCGTAGGTCATGACGTGGATGTAATCCAGGTACCTGTGGGGAGCAGGGCTCTGTCCTCACCTGAGGGCCCGGAGCTGGGGCTGCCATCACCCCACAGCCCCTGAACTTGGGAAACCCTCAGGGGCTTTCACTGCCTGTCCACAGGGTGTCAGGTTGAGTTCTGACTCTGTCAGTGTTGTTTTAGTTTACTACATTGTTTATTTTATCCTTTTATTTCCTTCGCTATTAAAGAACTGTTATTTCCCACCCAGGGAACCCACCCCAGGACCAGCAGGGACCCCAGGTTTGTCACTCACTTGCCCAGCTCAGCAATCTCGTAGCCAGCCTGGATGGTGGAAAGTCCTCCAGCCACAGCAGCAGTGACCATGAGCCGGGGCCTGTTGCTCTGCTTGGCTTCCTGCTCGAAGGCTGCCACCATTTCCTGAGGGACCCAAGGCACAGCGATCACCTGGGGGCTCTCAGGGCTGAGGCTTTGCAGCCGCCCAGGGCTCAGAGGCAGAGCTGTGGCCAGCAGGGCCTGGAGCCAAGCCCACCTTAACCAGGACGGTGAAGAGGGACTTGTCCTGGGCAGGGCTGCCCCTGGAGCCGGGGTATTCCCAGTCCAGGTCCAGCCCGTCGAACTGATACTGGCGCAGGAACCTGACCACGGAGTTGATGAAGGTCTGGCGGTTCTGGGGCGTGGAGACCATGGTGGAGAACCTGGGCAAGCAGAGCAGGAGAGAGGTGAGGTTGGAATCCAACCTCTTCCTGCTTTCCCTCCCTCTCCCAGGAGTCATAATTGGAAATAGCTGGTTGGACTCACTTCTGTGTGCCGAAATTCCATCCTCCAATGGCCAGCAGGGTCTTCAGGTTGCGGTTCCTGCAAGAAAGGGACAGGAACTGGAGTGACCCCAAGGGTTTGGTCAGTGCAGCCTGGGTCACTTTTGTGGGAAAGGCCAAGAGCCACTGCCCCCATGCTCAGAGGATGGGGCTGTCCCCATGTCCTGCCTTGGCCGTGTCTCTGTCCTTCTTCACTCAGCATCCTTGTCACCAAAAAGGACAGGGAGGGAGCAGAGAAGGGCACAGGATGGCACAGGAGGGAGCAGAGAAGGGCACGGGAGGGAGCAGAGCCCTGCTGGGGCTCCCAGCACTCACTGGTTCTTGAGGCCATTGAAGGACTTGTAGAGGGTCTCGTCGTTCCACTCGTAGGTGGTGATCTCGTTGTTGTTCATGCCGGCGAAGGCGTAGATCAGGTGGTTGCACAGGTTGGGGTCGATGTTCTCGGGGGTGTACCTCCCCTCCCCAGGCCTGTACTGGGCCCAGTTGGTGAAGTAACAGGTCAGCACATAGGCAGTGCCTGCGGGGAGACAGCGGCCATGGAGGGGCTGCAGTGCCTGGCATGGCCCGGCCCTGGGCACGGCATCCCCACTGTGGGCACAGCTCCTGTGCCAGACTGCAGGGCAAGATCTGTTCTGTTGTCATCTGGGTGGCAGCTGGCTTTTGGCAAGCAGGCAGTTTGCCTTATCTCTCCCACAATCACTTCTCACTATGGACAGACATCTGCTGATAACAGCTATTGATTGATAAGAGCTACACTGCCTGACTGATAAGGACTACAACATCCCACTGGGAGCTGCTCTGCCCAGAAAGAGGAGCCAAGCATTGCCACCCAGATATAATCTGGAGATTCTGCAACACCAGCACAGCTTCTCCACTGGATTTACCAGAGGAGCAGCAGCTCCCTCTTGTTCCACTGGTTCTGACTCTGTCGGTGTTGTTCTAGTGCACCGCACTATTTATATTATCCTTTTATTTCCTTTCCCTATGAAAGAACTGTTATTTCCTCTCCCATATTTTTTACCTGACAGCCCCTTAATTTAAAATTTATAGTAAATTAGAGGGGTGGGGAGGGTTCACATCCCCCATTTCAGGCGAGGCTCCTGCCTTCCTCAGGGCACCTACCGAGCTGGGCGTTCAGCAGCAGGGCCAGACCTGCAGGGCACAAGGAAACAACAACACACGGTCACTGCTGGGCCTGGGCAATGCAAACCCTGCAGCAAGGCTCAGGCACAAGAGTTTGGCTAACATTTCACCAAGCACTGCATTTCTCCAATGATTTCAGGTAAAAGCACCAAAAAGAACCCAAACAGATGCGAAAGGAATCGTTGAGCTTTGAGATTGAAGTCTAAAAGCACATTTCCATTGCAGCCTGCAATGAACTATGTCCATGCTCAGGCAGAAGAGTTTCACTAAAATTTCACCAAGCACTTAATTTCTCCAGTGATTCCATGAAAAAGCACCAAAAAGAACCCACACAGATGCCAAAGGAATCATTTGGATTTCAGGTTTATATCTAAAAGCACATTTCCATTGCAGCCTGCAGTGAGCTCTGTCCATGCTCAAAGCAGAGCAGATCCCCAGCCCCAGCAGCGTTAAAGAAGAGAAATTTCCCTCCCCAAAGGAAATTGAGAAATCTCTGACAGAAAAGAGAGAGAGCAGCGTTTTCATGCCTCCAGCCCCCGGGCAGGCAGCAGAGCAGCAGTGCCAGAGCCCCCAGCCCTGCTCAGGAGGGCACAGAGCTCCAGCCCAGCAGCACTCACCGGTGAGCAGAGTGAGCTTGGCCATCCTGGACCAGACTGATGTGCTCGGGCTCTCTCCCTCTTTTATACCCTGCTCCTCTCTGCTGCCAGCGTGGGACCCACAGCGATGGACAAACATTACGCAACTTGGCAGGGAGCAGTGTCACCAAACCTGTCACCAGCACAATGGGCCCCGGCTCTCCAGCTGCAGGGGTCACTGCCGTGGGGCTGTGCCACGTCCTGGAGCTGCGAGGGCAGATAAAGAGCGGGATTAGATTGTGGGGTTGTTCAAATGTTGTTCTAACAGCAGCTCTGTGTCCCCCGGTGGCTGCAGGGGTGACCTTGTGCTGTCCCTGAGCCCTTCCCAGGGGCTGGCACTGCCCAAGCCCAGCCTGGGTGTCCCTGGTGGCAGCGGCCCCAGGCAGGGCTGAGCGGGGCTCTGGCTCCAGCCCGGGCACTGCTGGGGGCTCTGCGCTCACCTGGGCTGTGGGACAGAGGGACCCTGGGGCTCTGAGCTCACCTGAGCTGTGGGACAGAGGGACCCTGGGGCTCTGAGCTCACCTGGGCTGTGGGACAGAGGGACCCTGGGGCTCTGAGCTCACCTGGGCTGTGGGACAGAGGGACCCTGGGGCTCTGAGCTCACCTGGGCTCTCCTCTGGCAAACAGAGGAAGGTTCTTTATTTCTTGGAGGGTAAACTCCACAAGGCACTCTCCGGAGTATGAACCCAGTTAATTTTCCTCTCAAATTTGTCCCCTCATTTTCCCGCTCATCTCTTTCACAAACTGAGACACCCCTGTGTTGCTGAGCATTCCCTTTTTTCCCTAAGTGAAGCTCCATCAGCTGAATGCCTCAAAATATCCTTTCCACATTTGATCTTCTGTCCCAATGGAGACTCCAAGCTCCCTCCCTGTGTGAGGAGCCTGGGGACTGGATTTCTTCCCTTTTCCCTCTGTCGGACAGAGGGACCTTGGTGCTCTGAGCTGTGTCTTGCCCACCCAGGTGAGGTGGGGTCTCCTCTGGAAGCAGACATGAGGAGTCCCATTACTAAAGAAAAACCACATTGGTTTTTACTGAGTCATTCTCCACCTGATAAAGCAAAATTCTTCTGTAAGAAGCGTTGTTTTTGTCATCTTCTTTCCCTAATCTCCTGACACCCATGGTCACAAGAACAAGTGGGAGGACAACGCAGCAGAAGCTGATTCTGATTCACTTCGTTTGCAGCAAGCCTTGTGCCACACCTCTGTTTTGGTAATTCCAGTGTTGGTGTTCCCAGCAGCCAATGGAATGGGCAGGATGAGAGTTTTACCGGGAAGATGCAGCTGGAAAAACCAGAGTGGTGAAATCTCTCTGCAACCCAACACTGGAATAGATGGAAGGTCCCTGTCTGCTCTTTCTAATTGGAATTCTTTCAGCAAGGACCAATTCTTGTGCCCTTCGTTACTTCCCAGCACTCCAATGGAACCCACAGCAAAACACCTTTGTTAGAACAGAAGGGCAGGATAAGTCCTGAAGGAAAACTCCTGATTTGTTACCCCCACATGAAAACAAATCAGTGTCCTTGATCCTGCCCCAAATGCTCTCGTGTCTATACCCAAACACCTTCCCTGGGTAACAGAGCTGAAAATGCTCCAGAGGTCACTGAGGGCAGGATTTTCCAGACCTATCCCAGCTGAATTTGTCTTTATCAACCAAGAAAAACATTGGAAAAATACTCCTTGAGGATGTTGTCCTGTTATCAGCTGTGTCCCACCCCGTGCCTGCAGCAAATACCAAGGCTCAGGTTGGCACATTTTAATCTGCAGATCAGCCAGCATCTGATACCAGATTGTTTTCCAGGTTTCCAGTCATCCAAGGCTGGGTGACCTCCTGGAAAGTCACCTTCATGTCACCCCACAGGGAATTAAACCTCCCAGTGCAGGGACAGAGCCGTGTCCCCATTCCTGAGTTGGGAAAAGGGAAGAAATCCAGTCCCCAGGCTCCTCACACAGGGAGGGAGCTTGGAGTCTCCATTGGGACAGAAGATCAAATGTGGAAAGGATATTTTGAGGCATTCAGCTGATGGAGCTTCACTTAGGGAAAAAAGGGAATGCTCAGCAACACAGGGGTGTCTCAGTTTGTGAAAGAGATGAGCGGGAAAATGAGGGGACAAAGTTGAGAGGAAAATAAACTGGGTTCATACTCCGGAGAGTGCCTTGTGGAGTTTACCCTCCAAGAAATAAAGAACCTTCCTCTGTTTGCCAGAGGAGAGCCCAGGTGAGCTCAGAGCCCCAGGGTCCCTCTGTCCCACAGCCCAGGTGAGCTCAGAGCCCCAGGGTCCCTCTGTCCCACAGCCCAGGTGAGCTCAGAGCCCCAGGGTCCCTCTGTCCCACAGCCCAGGTGAGCTCAGAGCCCCAGGGTCCCTCTGTCCCACAGCCCAGGTGAGCTCAGAGCCCCAGGGTCCCTCTGTCCCACAGCTCAGGTGAGCTCAGAGCCCCAGGGTCCCTCTGTCCCACAGCCCAGGTGAGCTCAGAGCCCCAGGGTCCCTCTGTCCCACAGCCCAGGTGAGCGCAGAGCCCCCAGCAGTGCCCGGGCTGGAGCCAGAGCCCCGCTCAGCCCTGCCTGGGGCCGCTGCCACCAGGGACACCCAGGCTGGGCTTGGGCAGTGCCAGCCCCTGGGAAGGGCTCGAGGACCGCACAAGGTCACCCCTGCAGCCACCGGGGGACACAGAGCTGCTGTTAGAACAACATTTGAACAACCCCACAATCTAATCCCGCTCTTTATCTGCCCTCGCAGCTCCAGGACGTGGCACAGCCCCACGGCAGTGACCCCTGCAGCTGGAGAGCCCGGGCCCATTGTGCTGGTGACAGGTTTGGTGACACTGCTCCCTGCCAAGTTGCGTAATGTTTGTCCATCGCTGTGGGTCCCACGGTGGCAGCAGAGAGGAGCAGGGTATAAAAGAGGGAGAGAGCCCGAGCACATCAGTCTGGTCCAGGATGGCCAAGCTCACTCTGCTCACCGGTGAGTGCTGCTGGGCTGGAGCTCTGTGCCCTCCTGAGCAGGGCTGGGGGCTCTGGCACTGCTGCTCTGCTGCCTGCCCGGGGGCTGGAGGCATGAAAACGCTGCTCTCTCTCTTTTCTGTCAGAGATTTCTCAATTTCCTTTGGGGAGGGAAATTTCTCTTCTTTAGCGCTGCTGGGGCTGGGGATCTGCTCTGCTTTGAGCATGGACAGAGCTCACTGCAGGCTGCAATGGAAATGTGCTTTTAGATATAAACCTGAAATCCAAATGATTCCTTTGGCATCTGTGTGGGTTCTTTTTGGTGCTTTTTCATGGAATCACTGGAGAAATGAAGTGCTTGGTGAAATTTTAGTGAAACTCTTCTGCCTGAGCATGGACATAGTTTATTGCAGGCTGCAATGGAAATGTGCTTTTAGACTTCAATCTAAAAGCTCAACGATTCCTTTCGCATCTGTTTGGGTTCTTTTTGGTGCTTTTACCTGAAATCATTGGAGAAATGAAGTGCATGGAGAAACTTGAGCGAAACTCTTGTGCCTGAGCTTGTGAGCAGAGCCTTGCTGCAGGGTTTGCATTGCCCAGGCCCAGCAGTGACCGTGTGTTGTTGTTTCCTTGTGCCCTGCAGGTCTGGCCCTGCTGCTGAACGCCCAGCTCGGTAGGTGCCCTGAGGAAGGCAGGAGCCTCGCCTGAAATGGGGGATGTGAACCCTCCCCACCCCTCTAATTTACTATAAATTTTAAATTAAGGGGCTGTCAGGTAAAAAATATGGGAGAGGAAATAACAGTTCTATTAATAGGGAAGGAAACAAAAGGATAATATAAATAGTGCGGTACACTAGAACAACACCAACAGAGTCAGAACCAGTGGAAGAAGAGGCAGCTGCTGCTCCTCTGGTAAATCCAGTGGAGAAGCTGTGCTGGTGTTCCAGAATCTCCAGATTATATTTGGTTAGCAATGCTTGGCTCCTCTTTCTGGGCAGAGCATCTCCCAGTGGGATGCTGTAGTTCTTATCAGCCATGCAGTGACATTCAATAGCTGTTATCAGCAGGTGTCCCCTCTCGAGGGTGGAGATAAGGCAAACTGCCCACTTGACAAAAGCCAGCTGCCACGCAGATGACAACAGAACAGATCTTGCCCTGCAGTCTAGAATGAGCGGGGGATGCCGTGCCCAGGCACTGCAGCCCCTCCATGGCCGCTGTCTCCCCACAGGCACTGCCTATGTGCTGACCTGTTACTTCACCAACTGGGCCCAGTACAGGCCTGGCCTGGGCAAGTTCACCCCTGAAAATGTCGACCCTTGCCTGTGCAACCACCTGATCTACGCCTTCGCCGGCATGAACAACAACGAGATCACCACCTACGAGTGGAACGACGAGACCCTCTACAAGTCCTTCAATGGCCTCAAGAACCAGTGAGTGCTGGGAGCCCCAGCAGGGCTCTGCTCCCTCCCGTGCCATCCTGTGCCCTTCTCTGCTCCCTCCTGTGCCATCCTGTGCCCTTCTCTGCTCCCTCCCGTGCCATCCTGTGCCCTTCTCTGCTCCCTCCCTGTCCTTTTTGGTGACAAGGATGCTGAGTGAAGAAGGACAGAGACACAGCCAAGGCAGGACATGGGGACAGCCCCATCCTCTGAGCATGGGGCTAGCAGCTCAGGGGTGCTGTGGACATCCATTCTATGATTTTATGACATACAATAACTCAGGTTCCTGCCTCTTGCCCTGCAGGAACAAAGACCTGAAGACCCTGCTGGCCATTGGAGGATGGAATTTCGGCACAGCCAAGTGAGTTCAAACCATTTCCAGCCCTAAATGGCAATGTAGGAACAAAATGAGAAGGGGAAGGGGCTCCATGGGAACCCCACCTCTCTCCTGCTCTGCTTGCCCAGGTTCTCCACCATGGTCTCCACGCCCCAGAACCGCCAGACCTTCATCAACTCCGTCATCAAATTCCTGCGCCAGTATCAGTTCGACGGGCTGGACCTGGACTGGGAATACCCCGGCTCCAGGGGCAGCCCTGCCCAGGACAAGTCCCTCTTCACCGTCCTGGTTAAGGTGGGCTTGGCTCCAGGCCCTGCTGGCCACAGCTCTGCCTCTGAGCCCTGGGCGGCTGCAAAGCCTCAGCCCTGAGAGCCCCCAGGTGATCGCTGTGCCTTGGGTCCCTCAGGAAATGGTGGCAGCCTTCGAGCAGGAAGCCAAGCAGAGCAACAGGCCCCGGCTCATGGTCACTGCTGCTGTGGCTGCTGGACTCTCCACCATCCAGGCCGGCTACGAGATTGCTGAGATTGGCAAGTGAGTGACCAGCCTGGGGTCCCTGGTGGGATTTGAGAGATTTCCTGAGAGTGATGAGGTGAAAGAGCCCCTGAGGGTGGGGTGATGGCAGCTGCAGGCCCTCGGGTGAGCACAGAGTCCCTCTCCCTGCAGGTACCTGGATTACATCCATGTCATGACCTACGACTTCCACGGCTCCTGGGAGAGGAACACTGGAGAGAACAGCCCCCTGTTCGCTGGCCCTGCCGACAGCGGCGACTACAAATACTTCAACGTCGTGAGTGCTTCTTTGGGACACCCACAGCTCCCAGATCCTGGGTGAGATTTCGAGGAATTCATCCTTCAAATCCTAGCAAAGATCTGAGAGGGAATGGTTTCTTGCAGGAATACGCCATGAATTATTGGAAGAGCAATGGTGCCCCAGCTGAGAAGCTCCTGGTGGGATTCCCAACCTATGGAAAGAGCTTCACCCTGCAGAACCCATCTGACACCTCCGTTGGAGCTCCAGCATCCGGCCCTGGCCCCGCTGGACCCTACACCAGGGAGGCTGGAACTCTGGCTTACTACGAGGTAGGGATGTTCCATCACATTCCTCGCTCAAATCATTTGAAGGAATTGGTCAGGAAGCTCCCGTGGAGTTTCCATTTGAAGGAATTGATCAGGAGGGTCCCATGGAGGTTTCATTTGAAGGAACTGATCAGGAAGCTCCCGTGGAGTTTTCATTTGAAGGAATTGATCAGGAGGCTCCCATGGAGTTTCCATTTGAAGGAATTGATCAGGAGGCTCCCATGGAGTTTCCATTTGAAGGAATTGATCAGGAGGCTCCCATGGAGTTTCCATTTGAAGGAATTGATCAGGAGGCTCCCATGGAGTTTCCATTTGAAGGAATTGATCAGGAAGCTCCTGTGGAGGTTTCATTTGAAGGAATTGATCAGGAAGCTCCCGTGGAGTTTCCATTTGAAGGAACTGATCAGGAAGCTCCCGTGGAGTTTTCATTTGAAGGAATTGATCAGGAGGCTCCCATGGAGTTTCCATTTGAAGGAATTGATCAGGAGGCTCCCATGGAGGTTTCATTTGAAGGAATTGATCAGGAAGCTCTTGTGGAGTTTTCATTTGAAGGAATTGATCAGGAAGCTCCTGTGGAGTTTCCATTTGAAGGAATTGATCAGGAAGCTCCCGTGGAGTTTTCATTTGAAGGAATTGATCAGGAAGCTCCCATTTGAAGGAATTGATCAGGAGGCTCCCATGGAGGTTTCATTTGAAGGAATTGATCAGGAAGCTCCTGTGGAGTTTCCATTTGAAGGAATTGATCAGGAAGCTCCCATGGAGGTTTCATTTGAAGGAATTGATCAGGAAGCTCCCATTTGAAGGAATTGATCAGGAGGCTCCCATGGAGCTCTCTGCGTGGCTCAGGCACAGAGCTCTCCATGGAATCACCAGGAGGGAGTTGTGCACTCAGGGAATGGGGAGGCAGCACAAAACCAGAGGATGAAGCCAAGGCAAGGGCAGAGCCTGGGCTTTTCCCTTTTTGTGGATAACATTCCTGCTTCCTTCTCCTTAGATCTGCTCTCTCCTGAGCTCTGGAGCCACCCAGGCTTGGGATGAACCCCAGGATGTCCCCTACGCCTACAAGGGCAGCGAATGGGTCGGCTACGACAACGTCAAGAGCTTTGGCCTCAAGGTCTGGGGGCAGTGCTGGGATGGGGCTGGATTCTCCTGTGGGATCAATTCCTGGCGCTCACCAGGACTTTCCTCCCCATAGGTGGACTGGCTGAAGAAGAACAACTTTGGAGGAGCCATGGTGTGGGCCCTGGACATGGATGACTTCACTGGGGATTTCTGCAAGGAAGGCAAATACCCCCTGATCTCCAGCCTGAAGAAGGGCCTGGGGCTGCAGAGCAGCGGTGAGTGGCTCCAGAGAGCAGGAGCAGCTCCTTGGTGGAGATTCCCGAAATTCCTACAGGGGTGTGGGAGGGATGAAACATTTTCAACCCTTTTCCCACCCAAATTCCAGATTGTGTTCCCCATCTGAGCCCCTTCCTCCCATCACTGAGGGTCCCACCACCAGCAGCAGGAGCAGCTCCTTCATGGAGACCCCCAACCTTCCTATGGAGGTGTGGGAGGGATGAAACACCAGGAACGTTAAAACAAACCTGCTCCTTGTGGAGCAGCTCCTTCATGGAGACTCCCAAAATTCCTATGAAGGATGGGGTGGAATCAAACACTTCCAACCCCTTCCTGCCTAAATTCCAGACTCTGTTCCCCTTCCTCCCACCCATTTGAGGCTCCCACCACCAGCAACAGGAGCAGCTCCTTCATGGAAGGACTTCTTATGGAGGTGTGGGAGGGATGAAACACCAGGAACATTCAAATAAACCTTTTCCTCGTTGAATTCTTGAATTCCAGACTGCGTTCCCCCCTCTGAGCCCCTTCCTCCCATCACTGAGGCTCCCACCACCACCCGCAGCAGGAGCAGCTCCTTCATGGAGACTCCCAACCTTCCTATGAAGGATGGGGTGGAATCAAACACTTTCAACCCTTTCCTGCCTAAATTCCAGATTGTGTTTCTCCCTCCTCCCATTTGAGGTTCCCACCATCAGCAACAGGAGCAGCTCCTTCATGGAGACTCCCAAAATTCCTATGAAGGATGGGGTGGAATCAAACACTTCCAACCCTTTCCTGCCGAAATTCCAGACTCTGTCCCCCCCTCCTCCCATTTGAGTCTCCCAACACCACCACCAGCAACAGGAGCAGCTCCTTGATGGAGACCCCCAACCCTCCTAAGTAGGTGTGAGAGGGATGAAACACCAGGAATGTTAAAATAACCCTATTCCTGGTTGAATTCTCGCATTCCAGACTGCGTTCCCCCCTCTGAGCCCCTTCCTCCCATCACTGAGGTTCCCACCATCAGCAACAGGAGCAGCTCCTTCATGGAGACTCCCAACCTTCCTATGAAGGATGAGGAGGAATCAAACACTTCCAACCCATTACTGCTTAAATTCCAGACTCTGTTCCCCCTCCTCCCATTTGAGTCTCCCAACACCACCAGCAAAAGGAGCAGCTCTTTATGGAGGAGCTTCCTATGTAGGTGTGGGATGAAACACCAGGAACGTTAAAATAACCCTATTCCTGGTTGAATTCTTGCATTCCAGACTGCGTTCCCCCCTCTAAGCCCCTTCCTCCCGTCACTGAGGCTCCCACCACCACCTCCGGCGGCTCTGGCGGCTCTGGCGGCTCCGGCGGCTCTGGATTCTGTGCCGGGAAACCCAACGGGATCTACGCAGACCCCAACAACAAGAGGAACTTCTACAGCTGCCTGAACGGCCAGACCTTCGTGCAGAGCTGCGAGCAGGGGCTGGTCTTCGACCCCGCCTGCTCCTGCTGCAACTGGCCCCAGTGATTGCCAACCCTTTCGCAGCCAGTCCATCCCTCGGATTTCATTGTGTGCAATAATCATGATTAAACAAAGCTTTCTCAGAGCAATCCTCTCTGTTGTAACTCTATTTTTTTTTTTTTTTTTTTTTTGCATTTTCATGGCTCCCAGGGAATCCTGGAGTGCGTGGCTGTTAAAATTCCCGACAGCAGGTGTCAATGTTGCCTGCTCTTCTTCCCGGCCGTGGTGGAGGGAATTTTCCAGGAGTTTTTTAGAGATTTTCCGGCAACATTCGGAGAAGAAAAGCGGCTGCAAGCCTGAAAGCTGAGTTGTTGTTCATCTTTGTCACAAATCCATATCTGAGGCAAAGAGGAATTTTTTAAGCATTTTTTAATAGAAATAGAGCACTTTGATAGGTAAAAAACCCCCAAAAACAGGATAAAGGCAGAGTTTGTTTCTCCAGGGTTTCAAAGCCTGTGGGAGACATGGAATCACGGAATCCCAGCGTGGGCTGGGTTAGAAGGGACCTTAAAGTTCATCCCATTCCACCACAGGCCATTCTTCCTGTTTGGGACAGGCAGGAAAGCTCCTCTCTCTCTGAGTCCCACCAGCTCAGTGGATAAATATAAATATAAATATAAATATAAATATAAATATAAATATAAATATAAATATAAATATAAATATAAATAAATATAAATATAAATATAATATAAATATACACATAGAAATACACATAGAAATAGAAGTATACATAAAAATATAAATAGAAATAGACATAGAAAATTAGTATAAATATAAGTAGAAATAAACATAGACATAAACATAAGAACATAAATTGTATAGATAAACACATCAATACCTATACCCATAAATACAGATATAGATATAGATGTGGATGTAGATGTAGATATTGATAGAAATAGAAATATACATAGAAATAGAAGTATACATAAAAATATAAATAGAAACAGACATAGAAATATTAGTATAAATATAAGTAGAAATAAATATAAATATAAATGTAAATATACACAGAAATACACATAGAAAATACACATAGAAATAAAAGTATACATAAAAATATAAATAGAAATAGACATAGAAAATTAGTATAAATATAAGTAGAAATAACTATAACTATAACTATAACTATAACTATAACTATAAATACAAATAGAAATAGAAATACACATAGAAGTATTAGTATAAATATAAGTCTACATTGATATAAATAGTATCAACAAACACAACTATACCTATACCCATAAATATGGATAAATAGAAATAGAAATAGAAAGACACATAGAAATACACATAGAAATATTAGTATAAATATAAGTATATATTGATATAAGTAGTATCAATAAATACAACTATACCTATACCCATAAACATGGATAAATAGAAATATAATTATAGCTAGAAATAGAAATATACATAGAAATAGAAATACACATAGAAATATGAGTATAAATATAAGTAGAAATAACTATAACTATAAATGTCTCTATTTTCAAGCTCAAACCCCAGCTCCATCTTCCCCTGGATCTCCACAGCCCCGGCAGCAGCGCCGATTCCCGGCTCCCCGCGCTGCCCTCCGGGGCGGTTCCTGCCTCCGTCCCTCCCTCCTTCCCTCCCTCCTTCCCAGCAATGCCGGCTCTGACTCACCGCCTTACGAAATCCTGCAGCCGCCCCCCTTTGGCTCCTCCAGGCCCCTTTGTCCCCCTCTTGTCCCCGGGGATGTTCGAGGAGCGCCCAGAAATTTTCCCCTGATGGTTCCATGCCCTGCTGCCCCCTCTCCCATTGTCCGTCCCTCCCGTCTCTCACATCTTTCCCCGCTCCTCGTTTTCTCCGCTCTGTGAACAAACCCCGAGCTCTCTCGGGTGTTGCGAAACAGCTCCAGCTCAATTTGTGCCCGTCCTGTTCCCCAAATAACCCCGGCCCTGCTGGGCTGTGGGAACCCAGCCCGTTCCTGGCTGACTCAAGGCCCTGGCATGGGGCTGAGACCTTGGCACGGAGTCAAAACCACCTGTGCCTTTGATTTTAGCCCATGGAAACAATTCCCAACTCTGTGTGAGGAGTTACCTGCCACAGGGGTTTGAGTAGAATGGTGGTGACTTTGTCACAGGGTGAAAAAGGAGAATTTGGGGGTTTTTAGAATGGGGGTTTAGGAGGCAAGATGGAGGAATCTGGGTGTGCGCTGTCGTCGTCGTCTCCTTCTCCTTCTCCTTCTCCTTCTCCTTCTCCCAGGATTCTCTGCCCCCCAGCCCCATCCCAGCCCATCTAATCCCAGTTTAACCCCTTGTGCTGAGGCAACATCTGCCTGTCCCCCCTAATCCCAGCTCCAGAGCTGGAGCCATCTGGGCAGGGAGGCTGGATCAGCTTCCCATGAAATATTTACCACAGACAACCCAGCTGACCCCACGTTTCTTACAAAAAAAAAAAACTCCCAAAAAATAAAATAAAAGGGTTTAAAAATGGCTGTGGATCGTCACATCCCCCCCAGCACACGGTGTGAGCTCCTCTCATTCGCATCCATAAATTCCTGCTGGTTAAAATAAAGGATTATTTAGTGACTACAAGAAAATGGTCTGGGAGGAAATGAGGTGCAGTGCAAAGGACCAAAACAGGCCAAAACCAACCTGACAGGTGTTGCAAAAGCAGGGGAAAAAATCAAGGAGGAAGACACAACTTGGAGGGGAAGATATGAGTGACCTGGCATGGATAATTAAAACAAAACAAAAAAAAAAAAAAAAAAAAGGATTTTTAATAATTTAATGACATTTTGAGCCCAGCTTGAGCAACCAAATAGCCTTTAAATAAAACATTCCCTGCTGGAGCAGGTGCCCTTCAACCTCCCTGGGTTTAAAATAGCTCTGGAGTCAGGCTGAGCCCCCAGTTCAGCTTTCCTGAGCGGGGTTTAAGGTGACCTTCACTGGGGCAGGGACATCATCTCTGTCCCCACGCTGGCTCAGCCACTTGGCCTTGTTTGGAAATAGCAGAAATTTCCCTTCCAAATCTATCTGGATGGGGTTTATCTCCCAACACCCTTTTATCCCCCTCAAGGGTTTTTATTTGGGACAGAATTTCCTGTTCCCTCAGCAATGCTTCAGTCGGCAGAGCAGGAAAAAACCTGAAATGAAAAATTAAGGGAAATGAATTAAAAACCTGAATGAAAATTAAGGAACGAAGGCAGAAATTGGGAATATCTCGAGGGGGAGGGTTAGGGGATCATGGCTTTTGAGGGTGTATTAGTTTTTTGAGGTTGGGATTGAAGGTGTTTGAATGTTTGGACTGAGGTATTTATTATTTTTTATTAATGAAAAAGTCCTATAACTATGAGTTTTGTAGTTTTTTATTAGTAAGGTAAAAATGCTTAACTTTTTTGTTATAAGGTCTTTTAAGATGAGACTATTTAATTAAGAACTGATACTTAGATTATTTTCCCCACTAACCTAATAATGGATCTTTTGAAGTTTGTAATGTGGACTTTTCCTTCCCTGGACTGGATCTCTCCCATTCCTTCCTCTCTTCCAGGCTGGGTTCATCCCTGTCTCCCTGCATGTTCTTCTCTTCTCTCCTATTTCCCAATCTTTTATTTCTCCCACAGGGCAGAAAACAAAACTGGGACATGGAACAGGATCTGTTTTCCTGCTGACAATTCCCTATTTTCTGCCAGATGTTCCCTATTTTTTCCCAGATATCTGGGACTGAATCTCTCCCACTCCTTCCCCTCTTCCAAGCATCCCTGACGTTCCTCTCTCCTCTTTCCCAATCCTTTATTTCTCTCACAGAAATAAAGGACAGAACCCCTTGGTTCTGTCCATTACTGGGACACAGAACAGAACCCCTTTTCCTGCTGACAATTCCCTATTTTCTGCCAGATATTCTCTATTTTTTCCCAGATATCTGGGACTGAATCTCCCCCACTCCTACGCCACTTCCAGGCTTGATTCACCCCCTCCTCTCCCTGGATGTTCCTCTCTCCTCTTCAATTTCTCAACCCTTTATTTCTCCCGCAGAAATAAAGGACAGAACCCCCTGGTTTTGTCCATTACTGGGTCATGGAACAGGGTCTGTTTTCTTGCTGACAATTCCCTGTTTTCTGCCAGATATTCCCTATTTTTTTCCCAGATTCCCTGGACTGGATTCACCCCTCCAACCCCAGCCCCTCTCCAGCAGCCCCCCGACATTCCCGGGTCTCCCCAGGGCTGGAATCCCGTCAGGAGCTCCATCTTTGGCAGCCTGGCTGTGTTCCAGAGCCCCTGGTCCCATCCAGAACATGGAATGGGATCTCTTTTCCCACTGACAATTCCCTATTTTCTGCCAGATTGCCTGGACTGGATCTCTCCCACTCCTTCCTCACTTCCAGGCTGGATTCACCCCCTCCTCTCCCTGGATGTTCCTCTCTCCAATTTATCCATCCTTTATTTCTCCCACAGAAATAAAGGACAGAAGCCCTTGGCTCTGTACATTAGGAACAGGATTTGTTCTCCCACTGACAATCCTGGCAGAAAATAGGGACTGGATCTCTCCCACTCCCAAGCATCCCTGACTTTCCTCTCTCCTATTTCCCAATCATTTATTTCTCCCACAGGGAAGAAAACAAAACTGGTACACAGAACTGGATCTGTTTTCACACTGATAATTCCCTATTTTTGGGCAGGAAAATAGGGATTGGATCTGTCCCACTCCCAAGAATCCCTGACGTTCCTCTCCCCTCTTCCATTTCCTAATACTTTATTTCTCCCACAGAAATAAAGGACAGAACCCCTTGGCTCTGTACATTAGGAACAGGATTTGTTCTCCCACTGACAATTCTCTATTTTATGCCAGGAAAACAGGGATTGTCTCTCTCCCACTCCTTCCCCACTTCCAGGCTGGATTCACCCCTCCAACCCCAGCCCCTCTCCAGCAGCCCCCCGACATTCCCGGGGCTCCCCGGGGTGGAATTCCGTCAGGATCTCCATCTTTGGCAGCCTGGCTGTTCTCCAGCCCTCCCTGGCAGCTTTTTCCTCCCACGTCATTTGTTTTGGAGCTCCCTGCTGCTCCCGCTGACGTCCGCGGGGCCGCGTCAGGCGAGGGAAGCGCGGCCCTTTTTTGGGAATTTGGGATTTGGGAACAGCTGGGATCTGTCAGCTCCAGGGATAAACACTCCAGGGTTCTTGTTTTATCCCCCCTGTGCTCAGCACAGTATTTTCCTTTCTCTTTAAGAAGCGTTTTGCTGCTGAGGTTGGGATTATTCGCCAGAATTCTTTTTAAATTTGATTTTTTTTCCTCCCCATTTCAAGCCTCTCCAAAGCAGTTGTGGCTCGTTTGGAAAGGGAAAAGATAAAACATCCTTTGGTTCCCCAAAAATTTGGGAGTTTTGAGTCCCGGGGGAGAACTGGGGAACTTTTGGGGGGGTTCAGAAGGTTTGTGGGGGAGTAAAGGAGAATTGGCGACTTCAAATGCTTGGGAAAGGGGGATTAGAAAAATAGAAGGGTGAAAAAAGGGGGATTAAAAAAGGGGGATAAAAAGGGAGGTAAAAAATAAAGGGGGGTAAAAAAGGGGATAAAAGGGGGGTAAAAAATAAAGGGGGTAAAAAATAAAGGGGGATAAAAATAAAGGGGGATAAAAATAAAGGGGGATAAAAATAAAGGGGGATAAAAATAAAGGGGGATAAAATAAGGGAGGTAAAAAATAAAGGGGGATAAAAATAAAGGGGGATAAAATAAGGGAAGTAAAAAAATAAAGGGGGATAAAAATAAAGGGGGATAAAATAAGGGAAGTAAAAAATAAAGGGGGATAAAAATAAAGGGGGATAAAAATAAAGGGGGATAAAATAAGGGAGGTAAAAAATAAAGGGGGATAAAAAGGGGATAAAAGGGGAATACAAAATAAAGGGGGATAAAAATAAAAAGGGATAAAAAATAAAGGAGGGTAAAAATAAATGGGAATTAAAAATAAAAATAAAAATAAATGGGTCTTAAAAGAGGATAAAAAAGAGGGGTAAAAATAAAGGGGGGTAAAAAGAAGGGAATAAAAAAGAGTGGGACAAAAAAAGGGGCTAAAAATTAAATGGGAGTAAAAATAAAAGGGGATAAAAATAAATGGGGATAAAAATAAAGGGGTATAAAAAATAAAAGGGGATAAAAAAAATAAATGTAGCTTAAAAGGGGAGTAGGAGTTGGCCCCAGCTGAAGGACACAGGGAGATGCTGGAAAATCCCTTTATCCCAAACTGGAGAGAGCCAAAAATGAGGATCACCCCCAGGGCTTTCATCATCTGGAGAAGGAAAACCCCAAATTCAAGGCAAGGCCCTTTTTCCTTGACCTGGCTGCAAATCCCTCCTCTCATGTGGGTGGTGGGAGATAAGGCAGGTCCTGCTCTTAAATATGAAAAAAATCAGCAAAAAATAAAGAAATCAACAGGGAAAAAAATCAGATTACAGAGGCCCCAGCTGAAGGACACTGGGAGATGCTGGAAAATCCCTTTATCCCAAACTGGAGAGAGCCAAAACCGAGGATCACACCCAGGGCTTTGATCTTCTGGAGGAGCTGGAACCTGCTGGGCAGGGCAAGGAGCAGAGTGGGACCAGCAGGAGCTTCTCACCCTGGGCCAGATGTGGTCAGAGCCTTTTTCATCCCACGTGTGCTGCCTTTCTTTGCATAGCCCAGGTGTCATTAGTTGTCATTAAGGCAATTATGCCGAATTTTAGCAGCCCACAGAGTAATTGGGGGGCAATTTTTAGCATCCCCAGGGGCCCTGCTGATGATTTTCTCAGGTCAGGTGTGGCTCAGGTGACACCTTTGAAGTGGACCTTGTTGTGCTGCTGCTGTTGGGGTAAGGCTGGAGGAGAACAACTCCAATTTTCCAATTTTTCCCTTCCTTTTTGTTAAAAAAAGGATTTTTTGTTTCTCTTGTTTCAGCTCTGAAGCAAATTAAACCTGAGGAGTGGTTGGGAAAAATCCGGGTTCAGGTGGGACACACCAGGTCCATGGGGAAAATCAGGGTATTTAATGCCTTATAAAATCCATTTTTAAAAAATGTCATGGCTTCTAAAATCCATAAATTTCCTGTGGTTTTACTCTGGCTGTACTTGGAACAGGAGGAGCAAAGGGGACTCAGCTTTGGGGTGAGGAAATTCTGAGCATCACCTTCTGCTCCACAGGGAAAATCAGGGAATTTCAGGGAATCCACAGGGAAAATGAAGGAATTTCGTGGCTTCTAAAATCCATCAAATCCCTGTGGTTTATCTCTACCCCAAAACAGCACCAGCCCAAAGGGAAATTTAGATTTTTTTTCCTTATTCTCTTCTTCCCTCAGCTCATTCCTGCATTTCAGGCCTTGTTGAGGATCAGCAGGAGCAATTCCAGATTTTTCCACAGCCAAAACCTCCTCTTAATTAATTAACCAACCCACACAGGGGGGCAAAAAAAGCCTCAAAAATAAAAAAAAAGCCTCAAAATTAGGAGATTTGAGGAGCTCAGGGCTGAAATTCCTGAGCAGAGCACTTGGAGCACAGCACGGCCTAGCCAGGAAAATGGAAAAAAATCCCATTTATGGTTGACAAACATAGCCAGAGGCCAAGGAAAATCCTTCAGGGGTTTTGATCCAGCAGGGTGAGGGGGTGGGAGATATTTTTATTTGGGTTTTTTTCTGCTCACCCCTCAAAATTGAGACATTTGAGGAGCTCAGAGTTGGGATTCCTGAGCAGAGCGCAACAGGGCCTTGGGGGAATAAAGTGAAAAAAAAAAAAAAATCTCATTTATGGTTGAACAGCGTGGCCAGAGGCCAAGGAAAACCCTCCAGGGCTGTGGATCCGGCAGGCTGAGGGGGTGGGAGATATTTTTAGCTGGTTTTTTTCTGCTCCAGAGGCCTTTGGGGCCTGTGAGAGCAGCTCAGGAGCTCTCCTGAGGATGAGGAGGAGGAGGAGGGAGTGGGAGGTTGGAATTTGAGACCCTTTTAAAGCTCTGTTTGCCTTTCCAGCCTCGGCAGGCTCCAAGGGCACGGCCATGGGGTTGTCTTGGCAAGGGCAGAGGGCGGGGAGAGCCTTGGAGCCATTTATAGGGGATTTTATAGAGGATTTTCCCTGCTCTGCTGGGCCATTCCCGTTTTAATGTCCCTGATCCCAAATAGGAACAACCCCTCAGTGGGATCAGAGCCATTTATGGGGGATTTTTATGATTTATGTAATCCTCAGCTCAGATCAGGGGCCTTGGAGCCGTTTATTTGTGGGGTATTTTTATTTTTCCCTGCTCTGCTGGGCCTTTCCACCAGCCCCTTTCTTCCTCCACTTTATTTTCTTAATTCAATATATTTAATTCTCCCATTCCCTGTCCAGCCCTCTTCACTGAATTTCTTTATTCAATGTTTTTAGTGATGGAAGGATTTATAAGGCTCAGCTCAGATCTGTGCCTGGGTTTGCTATTTGGGATATCTGGAATGGCTTTTTCTTATTGTTTGGGATGCTCTTCACCATTTCCTCTTTCATTTGAAAATAATCTAATAATATTTAATAATAATTAATATTGCAATACTAAAATTATTACTAATTTAATAATTATTGTGTAGTTATAATATTTAATAATACTTCATTAATAATTAAAACAACTTTGCGTGAGAAGTTACAAGCCACAGGGGTTTGAGTAAAATGATGGTGAATTTGTCACAGGGTGAAAAAGTAGAATTTTGGGGTTTTAGAATGGGCGTTCAAGAGGCAAGATGGAGGAATCTGGATGTGCCTTCTCCTTTTCCTTCTCCTTCTCCTTCTCCTTCTCCTTTTCCTTTTCCTTTTCCTTCTCCTCCTCCTCTTCAAGCCCAGCAGGGTCAGAAATTCCCTTCCCAGCTGCTGCAGCTTTGGTGTTCCTTGGCCTTGTTTTGGTGGCAGGGATTGGGGTTGCCATGGAGCTGCACCCCGCGTTCCCCTCTCTTCAAAACGGGCAAAAAAATGCAGATTTTGGGCAATGTGCTGCCCTGGCAGCTCCTCCCAGCCTGGCTGAGCTGCACTTTGGCAGCCCAGTTACCCTTAAAAATATATATATATATAAAAAATAAAATTCCTGTCTTGTGGTTTCAGCCAGAGGTCTGGGGTTTTTTCTTTGTTGGTTTTATTTTTGTACTTCTCGTTTCTAAGAAAAGAAAAAAAATCTGTTTTTCGTAGTTGTGTGTCAGCAGGGAAAGGGGAAATCCTTCAGTCCAGCCTGCCTTAGAAGGAAAGGTGTGAGACAGACCCGAGGAGGGAGGTTTGGCCTGAAAAATTCAGGGAGAGGGGAGAAAATTTAGTCTTTTACCCCACCAGTGCTGTGTCCTGATTGCTTTTTGGCCTGAAAAATTCAGGGAGAGGGGAGAAATTTTGATCCTTTATCCCACCAGTGCTGTGTCTTGATTGGTTTTAGCCTGAAATATTCAGGGAGAGGGGAGAAATTTTGATCCTTTATCCCGCCAGTGCTGTGTCTTGATTGGTTTTAGCCTGAAATATTCAGGGAGAGGGGAGAAATTTTAGTTCCTTCACATTCCTGCTGTGTCCTGATTGTTTTTTTGCCTTGGAACAGTGGGTGCCATCTCCCAGGCTTGGTTTTCTCCATCCTGGAGAATAAATTTCCCACAAATTTTCCCAATTTTCCCTGGATTCCTGTCTGTGGGTGTCTCTGTGGCAGTGCCAAGGACTTGGCGTGTCCCTTGTCCCACCATGTTGTGTCCTGATTATTTTTTGGCCTAAAAAATTCAGGGAGACGGGATGAATTTTAGTCCTGCACATTCCTTCTGTGTCCTGATTGGTTTTACGGCCTTAAAAATTCTGGGAGATGGGAGAAATTTTGATCCCTTATCCCATCACTGCTGTGTCCTGATTGTTTTTAGCTGGAAAAATTCTGGGAGAGGGGAGAAATTTTAGTCCTTTATCCCACCACTGCTGTGTCCTGATTGGTTTTATGGCCTTAAAAATTCTGGGAGATAGGAGAAATTTTGATCCCTTATCCCATCACTGCTGTGTCCTGATTGTTTTTAGCTGGAAAAATTCTGGGAGAGGGGAGAAATTTTAGTCCTTTATCCCACCACTGCTGTGTCCTGATTGGTTTTATGGCCTTAAAAATTCTGGGAGATAGGAGAAATTTTGATCCCTTATCCCATCACTGCTGTGTCCTGATTGTTTTTAGCCAGAAAAATTCTGGGAGAGGGGAGAAATTTTAGTCCTTTATCCCACCACTGCTGTGTCCTGATTGGTTTTATGGCCTTAAAAATTCTGGGAGATGGGAGAAATTTTGATCCCTTATCCCATCACTGCTGTGTCCTGATTGTTTTTAGCCAGAAAAATTCTGGGAGAGGGGAGAAATTTTAGTCCTTTATCCCACCACTGCTGTGTCCTGATTGGTTTTATGGCCTTAAAAATTCTGGGAGATGGGAGAAATTTTGATCCCTTATCCCATCACTGCTGTGTCCTGATTGTTTTTAGCCGGAAAAATTCTGGGAGAGGGGAGAAATTTTAGTCCTTTATCCCACCACTGCTGTGTCCTGATTGGTTTTTTTGCCTGAAACAGGAGGTGCCATCTCCCAGGCTTGGTTTTCCCCATCCTGGAGAATAAATTTATTTTATTGTAAATTTCCCCTGATCTCTCTGTGTCTCTGTGGCAGTGCCAGGGACTCGGTGTCACCGCACCTGTCCCCAGGTGTGCGCAGGAGGGAGGGAGTGCCTGTTTTGACTGCGCTCCGTGTTTGTCCTGGGAGTTTCCAGAGGGGAAAGGGCAAGGCCTGGCTGGGCAGCCGCACCCTGATAAGGAGCAATCACCGAGGGCAATTTGCCCGTGCCCGCCTGTGCCCCCACGTGCTGTTTGCCCTGGGCTGGGGCAGATTTTATCGCAGCTTGGGGTGGGGCACAGAGGGCACGGCTCACCTTGGTCCCTGCTCTGTTCCCAGGGCCCTGCAGAGCTTTGATCTCCTGAGCCAACGCTGCTGCTGCTGCTCCCAGGGCCAGCTTGACCTGGAAAAATAAATGTATTTTACATTTTGTATTTTGTATTTTATATTTTATATTTTGTATTTTGTATTTAATATTTTATATTTTGTATTTTATATTTTATATTTATTTTATATTTTAAATTTTAAATTTCATATTTTGCATTTTATACTTTACATTTTATATTTAATATTTTACATTTTACATGTTATTTTATATTTTATATTTTATATTTTATATTTTATATTTTATATTTTATATTTTATATTTTATATTTTATATTTTGTATTTTATATTTTATATTTATTTTAAATTTTAAATTTAAATTTCATATTTTGCATTTTATACTTTACATTTTATATTTAATATTTTACATTTTACATGTTCTTTTATATTTTATATTTTATATTTTGTATTTTATATTTTGTATTTTATATTTTTTTATATTTTAAATTTTAAATATCATACTTTGCATTTTATACTTTACATTTTATATTTAATATTTTACATTTTACATGTTCTTTTTTTATAATTTATAATTTATAATTTATATTTTATTTTTATATTTATATTTATATTTATATTTATATTTAATACTTTACATTTTACATTTTCTATTTTACATTTTACATTTTAATTTTACATTTTACATTTTACACATTACATTTTATATTGTATATATTAATGTAAATATATTATTATGTATTATATAATATATAAATTTGTATGTATTATATAATATATTCTATACATTTTACATTAATATATAATGCATTATATTTTATATATTATATTTTACATTTTATACCTTATATTTTACATTTTACATTTTACACTTTACATTTTACATTTTATACTTTACATTTTACATTTTATACTTTACATTTTATATTTTACACTTTACACTTTATACTTTACATTTTACACTTTACACTTTTACATTTTACATTTTACATTTTATACTTTACACTTTATATTTTATATTTTACACTTTACATTTTAAAAAAAAAGGAAAAAAAATTAAATTCAGCAAGTCGCCCTCCTGCTGACAGCACTTTGCCTTGTTTGGGGTGTTTTGGGGACAGGGATTTTTTGGTGGTTACCAGGATTATTGCAAATATATCCATTATTTTTACAGTTCTGGACCATTCCCAGCAATTTTTTCCCTCCTAAACTTAAAGAAAAGCAGCTCAAATGGACCAAGATAAGCTTGAAATCCTTCCCAAAGCCTGGGGTGGCTGCAGGGACCCACCAGGGGAGGTGGCCAGGCCTCTTTCATCTGTGGTGCTGATTTAAAAAAATAAACAAATACATCCATTATTTTTACAGTTCTGAACCATTCCTAGCAATTTCCCCCCCTAAATTTAAAGAAAAGCAGCCCAAATGGACCAAGATAAGCTTGAAATCCTTCCCAAAGCCTGGGGTGGCTGAAGGAACCTGCCCAGGCCTCTTTCATCTGTGGTGAGGGCTTCAAAACAAAAAAGGGAAAAAAAATAGGAAAAAAAAAAATTCAGCAAGCGGGACGCAGCTGATGAGCAGGATTTGAGAGTTAATGAAATGTTAATTATGTTAATTGTGAATTCTGGGGCTGTTTTCCTGCTGGGCGCAGGGCTGCAGAGTCCCCCTGTGTGGGCCGCTGCCTCTGCTGGGGTTCCAGGACGTTTGGGGTTGGGGTTTGTGCCTCGTGCCCTACAAGCTGCGGACTGGGGGTGTCGTCACCCTAAAAAATAACAAACCAAAACCACAAGGAGCCCAAGCGCGGCGTGGGAACTGAACATGAAACACGCTGAGCTGCTGACTTGCAAAGCCTCAGTCCCTGAGAGCAGCTCGGGTTTAACCCTTGGTTGGGCGCCAAATGTTCTCCCTTTTTTTTTTTTTTTTTAATGTATTTAAATTTATTTTCATTTTTATTTTATTGTAAAATTTCCGGCTCGACTGGTTTGGAGCCTCATTTGGGTGGCCAGGAGGGTTTGGGAGCCTCTGTGAGCTCCTGGTTCCTGTCAGACCAGTTCCAGCCCCAGCCTGGCCAATGCCTGAGCAGAAATTTGCTGAGTTTGCCTTGTTGGTTTTTTGTTGGGTTTTTTAAAATTGAAATCAAAATGCTCTCAGCTAAATGCAGGGCGGAAAAGTAACCCAGCCAGAACAGCATCAAACTCAGAGAAAATAAGAAAAGGAAAATAGGAGGGAAGGAAAATGGGAAGGAAGGAAAATGGGAAGGAAGGAAGGAAAATGGGAAGGAAGGAAGGAAAATGGGAAGGAAGGAAGGAAAATGGGAAGGAAGGAAGGAAAATGGGAAGGAAGGAAGGAAAATGGGAAGGAAGGAAGGAAAATGGGAAGGAAGGAAGGAAAATGGGAAGGAAGGAAGGAAAATGGGAAGGAAGGAAGGAAAATGGGAAGGAAGGAAGGAAGGAAGGAAGGAAGGAAGGAAGGAAGGAAGGAAGGAAGGAAGGAAGGAAGGAAGGAAGGAAGGAAGGAAGGAAGGAAGGAAGGAAGGAAGGAAGGAAGGAAGGAAGGAAGGAAGGAAGGAAGGAAGGAAGGAAGGAAGGAAGGAAGGAAGGAAGGATAGAAAAATAACAGAAAATTACAGAAAGAAAGAGAAAATAAGAAAGAAAGAAATCAAATTTGATTTTCTGGTGGTTCCTTTGCTCTGGAACTCTTCTGAGAGGCTGCACTGAGCCTCAAGCTCTGCCTTAAAACCCCAAGGGCAGAAATGAGGACACAAAACCCGCTTGGGGGGCCCCGAGCCCACAGGAAATCCCCTCTTGGAAGGGTTTAACGGGGCCAAGCTGATTTAGGAGCCTGGTGAACACAGGGGCGATCAGGAGTAAATGGGAATTTGGGGAACGGTGCCACCACTTCCCCCATCCTGGTGGGACCAGGGGAACCTGCCCGGTGGGGCTGCCTCATCCTCATCATCCTCATCATCATCAGTGCCTAATGAGCACGGTTAGCCCCTAATGGTTAATTAATAGCCTGGTTATTAGAGCTGCTCTGGGCCAGGCTGCAGCAGAGCTCCTGCTCCGAGTGACTCAGGGCTGGAGGATTTCATCCCGAAATTCTTTAGGCTGGGGGGAACCAGCCCTGATCCCAGCTGGGATGGCCAAGCTCAGCTCAGTGAAATATGTTTTATATTAATTTGTATTTTTAATTTATAATTTTCAAAATTTCAATAATTTCATTTATTAATTTAATTTTAATTAATAATTTTCATTTTTAGTTTTAATTTATTAAAATTATTTTTTTAAAAATTAAATTAGTTTTATTAATTTAATTTTAATTAACTATTTTTAATTTTTATTTTTAATTTATTTTTATTTTTAAAATAATTTTAGATATTAATTTAATTCTAAATAATTATTTTCATTTTCATTTTTAATTTATTAAAATTAATTTTAAAAATTTTATCCATTATTTGAATTTCTTTTAATTAATTATTTTTAAATGTTGTTTTTAATTTATTAAATTTTAGATTTTTAAAATTAATTTAGTTTCTTTATTAATTTAATTTTTTAATTGATTTTTTTTTTTTTTTTTTTAATTTGGTTTTTCTGGCTGCTTTTGCACATGGGGGATATTTCCCACCAGGATGGTTTTGCTGGATTCCCATTTCTTTTTTTCTTGATTCCCATTTTTCCTGCTGAACCATGTGCCCAGATGTGTTGAGAGCTCGGGGTGTTGTCCAGCCTCTTCCAGGGGGCTCTGGGATATCCAAAATATCCAAATATCCAATCCCCTGCCCCTGCAGCCTGTGCTGGGCCCTCCCAGGCCTCTCACATCTTAAAAAAAAATAAATAAAAAAGAAAAGAAATAGGAAAAAAAATCCTTAGACTTTAATCCTTGGGTTTATTTCAAAGCTTACAAAGGCAAATCTGGTTTGTGGTGAGAGATTTGCCTGATTTCTTCTGCTCTGGGGTGGCAGATGGGGAGGGGAGGATTTGGGGACCCTTTGGCTGTGTCTGCTCTCAAACCTGACCCAACCCTGGGCACGAAATGGGGTCAGGAACTCTGAATTTCCCTTTCCCATAATTCCCAAATTTCCATTTTCCTTCCCCTTATTCCTGTCCCATTCCCAATTCCTGTGCACAGCCCTGGGTGGGAAATCCCTTGTGCAGAGCAGGAATAAACCCAGAGCAGGAATAAACCCAGAGCAGGAATAAACCCAGAGCAGGAATAAAACCAGAGCAGGAATAAAAGCAGCTGCAGGCTGCAAGCAAAACGCCTCAATTTAAAAAAAAAATCCTATTACAGCCCAGAATCCTGGGAAATATTGGAAATTTAAGACCTGGAGGTGCTGGAAAACCTCAGTGCCATCCTCATTTTTAGGGGTACAAATGGGTGATGCTGCACCTTGGTCAGGATAATTTTCCAGAGGGACAGAACCCCAAGGGTCAGCAAATCCAGGATAATTTTTCAGGGAAGACTCAAAAGGCCAGGATAATTTTCTAGAGGAAAAGGATCAGAAGTCCAGGATTATTTTCCAGAGGGACAGAAAAGGGTCAGCAAATCCAGGATAATTTTCCAGTGGGACAGGAATAGGGTCAGCAAGTACAAGATAATTTTCTAGAAGGACAGAACCCCAAGGGTCAGCAAATCCAGGATAATTTTCTAGTGGGACAGAAAAGGATCAGCAAGCCCAGAATAATTTTCCAGTGTAAACCCAAGGATCAGAAGTCCAGGATAATTTTCTAGTGGGACAGAAAAGGGTCAGCAAACCCAGGATAATTTTCCAGAGGGACAAGACCCCAAGGATCAGCAATCCAGGATAATTTTCTAGTGGGACAGGAGAGGAGCAGCAAGTCCAAGATAATTTACAGGACCCCAAGGGTCAGAAGTCCAGGATAATTTTCCAGAGAGACAGAACCTTGAGGAGCCCCAGAGAGGTGGGATTCCTCATCCCAACTGCTCCCAGCACTTCTGTTGAAAATAATATCTAAAATAATCTTCTGAATACCCATGAAAAGTTTAACCAAATAAAACCAAACCCTTCTGTCATATACAGTGATAAATCAAAAGCACAAATTAAAGCAAGAGATTCAGACTAAATGTAAGAAAACCTTTTCCATCTCAACAACAACCACCCCCCAAAAAACCCTCCGAGCTCCAACCTTCAAAATCCACAAAACCCAAGCAGACAAAACCCCAAAGGACCTGATCCAGTCTCACAACTGCACCTCAAACATCAAACCCCGCTAGAAACCTCCCACCCCAGCGTGTCCATTCCCTCTTGTGCTGACCTGGAGATGCCAGGTGAGCACCTGGAACCTCATTTGGGGAGCAGAGGGCGTTTTTCTGGGGAGCAGAGCAGAGCTTTGTGTCCAGGTCCTCCTCCAGGAGCTCAAGGTTGGTTTGGAACTGGAGTGGGTTGGTTTGGAACTGGGGGAGGCTGATTTGGAACTGGGGGAGGCTGATTTGGAAATGGGAGAGGTTGGTTTGGAATTGGACAGGGTTGGTTTGGAGTTGGAGGAGGTTGGTTTGGAATTGGACAGGGTTGGTTTGGAATTGGACAGGGTTGGTTTGGAGTTGGAGGAGGTTGGTTTGGAGTTGGACAGGGTTGGTTTGGAGTTGGAAGACGTTGGTTTGGAATTGGACAGGGTTGGTTTGGAATTGGACAGGGTTGGTTTGGAGTTGGACAGGGTTGGTTTGGAGTTGGAAGACGTTGGTTTGGAATTGGACAGGGTTGGTTTGGAATTGGACAGGGTTGGTTTGGAGTTGGAGGAGGTTGGTTTGGAACTGGAGGACGTTGGTTGAACCCATCCTGGAGCTCAGGCAGGGAATATCTCACCCAGGATCCCACCCCTGCCTCCATCTGAGCTCTCCCATGGATGATCAAAGGCAGGAGCTCGCCCTCCCACTGCTCTCTAGCTCGGGGCCAGTTTCAGCAGGAGCTCCTGTGGTGGCTTCCAGGTGCTCCTGCATCTCCCACAGCATCAGGGTTCCTCCTGTCCCTCCCTCTGGGCTGGCTGGGAGCACCTGGAGGCTCTGTGGCTGCTCCAGCCCTGCCTGCCCTGGCTTGTCCTGGCGTGGGACACGGCCCTGGTGCCACCTCCTCCTGCATCCTGCTCTTCCTCCAGCCTGGAGTGGGGCTGGGAGGTCCCCGGTGTCCCATTCAGCCTCCTCGGGTGGGGTGGGGGTGGCACTGTCACCCCTCAACTCCTCCAGGGGACATCTGGAACCTTCTCCCTTCTTCAGGATGTTCAAGGGTGGCACTGTCACCTCTTGTGTCCTCCAAGGGACACCTGGAACCTTCTCCCTCTTCTTCAGAAGGTTCAGCAGGTTCAGGAGGTTCGGGGGGGCTGGCACTGTCACCCCTCATGTCCTGCAGGGACAACTGGAACCTTCTTCAGGAAGTTCAGGAGGTTCAGAAGGTTCAGGAAGTTCAGAAGGTTCAGGGGGTGGCACTGTCACCCCTCACCTCCTCCTGTGTCCTTATCCCTGTCCCTATCCCTGTCCGGGTCCCATTCCTCTGTCTCTGTGTCCCTGTCCTGTCCCTGTGTCCCTATCCTGTCCCCCGTCCCTCTGTCCCTGCCCCTCTCCTTGTCCCTGTCCCTGTGTCCCTATCCCTGTCCTGTCCTTTTACCCTGTCCCCCTGTCCCTTTATCCCTGTCCTGTCCCTGTCCTGTCCCTGTGTCCCTGTCCCCTGTCCCTACCCTGTGTTCCTATCCTTGTTCCTCTGTCCCCCTGTCCCTGTGTCCCTCTGTACCCCTGTCCCTGTGTCGCTCTGTCCCTGTCCCCTATCCCTATTCCTGTGTCCCCTGTCCCTGTCCTGTCCCTATCCCTGTCCCTGTCCCTCTGTCCCTGTGTCCCTGTCCTGTCCCTGTGTCCCTCTGTCCCTGTCCCCTATCCCTATCCCTGTCCCTCTCTGTCCCTGTGTCCCTCTGTCCCTGTGTCCCTCTGTCCCTGTCCTGTCCCTATCCCTGTCCCTCTCTGTCCGTGTGTCCCTGTCCTGTCCCTGTGTCGCTCTGTCCCTGTCCCCTATCCCTATTCCTGTGTCCCTGTGTCCCTGTCCTGTCCCTGTGTCCCTGTCCTGTCCCTGTGTCCCCCTGTCCCTGTGTCCCTCTGTCCGTGTGTCCCTGTCCTGTCCCTGTGTCCCTCTGTCCCTGTGTCCCTCTGTCCGTGTGTCCCTCTGTCCCTGTGTCCCTCTGTCCGTGTGTCCCTGTCCTGTCCCTGTGTCCCTCTGTCCGTGTGTCCCTGTCCTGTCCCTCTGTCCCTGTGTCCCTGTCCCTCTGTCCCTGTGTCCCTCTGTCCCTGTGTCCCTGTCCCTCTGTCCCTGTGTCCCTCTGTCCCTGTGTCCCTCTGTCCCTGTGTCCCTGTCCCTCTGTCCCTGTGTCCCTCTGTCCCCCCCGATCCTCCCCCGGTAACCGCCCCCCCCCCTCCACCCCCGCGCGCTGTGACGTCACCGCGCTGAGCTCAGCCGCTATTACCATACCGCTCCATTTGCATTCCCTCATTTGCATGCGGCGCGGCCAATGGAACGCCGAGGCCGCGCCGTGACGTCGCGCGCGAGCCGCCCTATATAAACCGCCCGCAGTGCCAGCGGCCGCCAGTCCGAGCGCCGCGGAGCCGCCGGGAAGGTCGCGGGTGTCGCCGCGTCCCCGCCGGGATGAGCCAGCGCCACAGCCAGCGCCGCGGGCCCCGGGCCGACATGGTGCCCGAGATCGCCGCCGCCGTGGGCTTCGTGTCCGGCCTGCTGCGGACGCGGGGCTGCGTCAGCGAGCAGCAGCTGCAGGTCTTCAGCGGGGCGCTGCGGGAGGCGCTCACAGGTGAGCTCGGGGAGAGGGCGGTGACGGAGCCCGCTGGCGGCCAGGGGGACACCGGACCGCTTCCCCCGTGTGCCTTCCAGGACCTGGTGTCCTTTTTAGTGCCGTCTGTGCTCCTTCCAGGACCTGGCCTCCCTTTGAGTGCCCCCTGTGCTCCTTCCAGGACTTGGTGGCCGTCCCGAGTGCCCCCCAGTTGTTGCTCCGAGGAGCTGGTGTCCCTCTCGTCTTAGTCCCGGGACCTGCTGTCCCCTCCTGAGTGGCCCCCGTGTCCCCTCCGGGACGGGGTGTCCCCTCCCGAGTGGCCCCGGTGTCACTGCTGGGTCCTGTTGTCCCTCCTGGGCTGTCCCCCGTGTCCCCTCCAGGATCTGATGTCCTTTTCCGTGTCGCTCCCGGGACCTGGTGTCCCCTCGGGGACTCCCCCCTGTGTCCCCTCCAGGACCGGGTGTCCCCTCCCGAGTGCCCCCCCGTGTCCCCTCGGGTCGGGCACCCCTCGGGTCTGTCCCGTGCCACTCTCGTTGCCATCTGTCCCTTTGTGTCCCTTTGTCCCATCCCAGCGCCGCTCCCGGCGGTGTCCCCAGTGCTGCCCGGTCCCTGCCGTGCCGGTGCCGCTGTCACCGCCCGCGTCCCTCCCTGGGCGGTGCGGGGCTCCCTCCCTCCGGCCCGGGGCTCTTATCAGCCCCAGGAGGGGTGGCCGGGCTGTGATAAGGGGTAGCAGAGTGCTGAGCTGTGGGATGGGGCAGCTTTGGGGTGCCCTATCTGCCCCCGCAGCCCCTGGCACTGTCCTGATGGGGGTTTTTGGGGTGAAGAGAAGCATTTGGGGTGCCCAGTGCTTCCCTCTCCCTGCCACCCTTGGAAAAGGGATTTGGGTACCGAACTTTTGGTACCGAACTCTTTGGTGCGGAACTTTTGGCGCAGTTTTAATTTCCTGCCCTGCCCGGTTTAATTTCCTGCCCTGCCCGGTTCCTTTTGTGCTCCCGGCGTTCAGGGAGGCTCTGCCCGGGTGTTTGTTGGGATTTGGGTTTTAAACTCTGAATTTGGTGAGAGCTGAAGGCTCTAAACCCCACCTGGCTGCTGGGAGGGAGCACTGCAGACAGCGCTGGTTCCCTGAGGGACCCTTTCAAGGGGTTTTCTTTAGGATTTGGCCTTTAAACCTCAAATTTAGTGGGAGCTAAGGGCCCTAAACCCCACCTGCCTGCTGGGAAGGAGCCTTACCTAGGACACACCCTTTCTCGCTGGGTTTTCTTTAGGATTTGGCCTTTGAACTCTGAATTTAATGGTGGCTAAAGGCCCTAAACCCCTCCTACTTTCAGGATATCCTTTTGCACATTTCTTTTCCCTGCTTAGAGTGTTACAAAGACCCCTGCTTCCCCGAGAAACCCTTCAAAAGGGTTTTCTTTAGGATTTCTCCTTCAAACCCCAAAGTGGTATCTAAGTGCCCTAAACCCCACCTCCTTTCAGGATATCTCTGCTCACAGCTGTTTTTCTTTTCCCAGAGCACTACAGACACAATTGAGAAAAAAGGGTTTTCCTTAGGATTTGGCCTTTAAACCCCAAATTTAGTGGGAGATAAAGGCTCTAAACCCCACCTGCTCTTGAGATATCTTCTCTCACCTCTCTTTTTCCCTCCCCAGAGCACTACAGACACCATTGAGAAAAAAGGGTTTTCCTTAGGATTTCACCTTCAAACCCCAAATTTAGTGGGAGATAAAGGCTCTAAACCCCACCTACCTGTAGGATATTATTTTCTCACAGGTGTTTTTGTTTCCCCAGAGCACTCCAGACACCACTGGTTCCCCGAGAAACCCTTCAAAAGGGTTTTCTTTAGGATTTCTCCTTCAAACCCCAAATTTAGTAGTACCCAAGTGCCCTCAACCCCATCTACCTTTGGAATATCCCTGCTCACAGCTCTTGTTCGCCTCCCTGGAGCACTACAAACACCATTTAGAAAAAAGGGTTTTCCTTAGGATTTCTCCTTCAAACCCCAAATTTAGTGGGAAATAAGGACCCTACGCCCCACCTACCTGTAGGATATTATTTTCTCACAGGTGTTTTTGTTTCCCCAGAGCACTACAGACACCATTGAGAAAAAATGGTTTTCTTTAGGATTTCGCCTTCAAACCCCAAATTTAGTGGGAGATAAAGGCTCTAAACCCCACCTACTCTTGAGATATCTTCTCTCACCTCTCTTTTTCCCTCCCCAGAGCACTACAGACACCATTGAGAAAAAAGGGGTTTCTTTAGGATTTTGCCTTTAAACCCCAAATTTAGTGGTATCTAAGTGCCCTAAACCCCACTACCTTTGGGATATCTTCTCTCACAGGTGTTTTTGTTTCCCCAGAGCACTCCAGACACCACTGGTTCCCCGAGAAACCCTTCAAAAGGGTTTTCTTTAGGATATCACCTTCAAACCCCAAATTTAGTGGGAAATAAGGACCCTACGCCCCACCTACCTGTAGGATATTATTTTCTCACAGGTGTTTCTGTTTCCCCAGAGCACTACAGACACCACTGGTTCCCCGAGAAGCCCTCCAAAGGCTCCGGCTACCGCTGCATCCGCATCAACCAGAGGATGGACCCTCTGCTGAGCCGCGCGGCGGGGCAGGGCGGGCTGGGCGTGCCCCAGCTGTTCCAGCTGCTGCCCCGCGAGCTCACGCTCTGGGTGGATCCCTACGAGGTCTCCTACAGGATCGGCGAGGACGGCTCCATCTGCGTCCTCTACCAGGCCGCCAGGCCCCACCACGCCAGCCCCTACGGAGGGATGCTCACCTGCAAGAACCAGATGATGCTGGGCCGTAGCAGCCCTTCCAAAAACTACATCATGACTGTCTCCAGTTAAAAAAAAAAAAAACCAAAAAAAAACCAACAAAAAGACACCACCCCCCACCCACACCCGCCCCCACAAAACGCGACAAAAAGAAAAAAAAAAAAACAAAATTTTTTTTTTTTTTCTCCTCCTCCTCCTTGTCCTTACACTGCCGAGACACAGGCTACTGTAATACCTCAAGCTGAGGATCTGTTTTTAAGATGAAGAGCTTATTTATATTTTTTAAAAAAAAACCTCCAGAAAATCCAAAATTAAAATTTCGGGCGCCGCTCTGAGCCGAGGCGACGCCCCAGGTGCCTTTTCTAAAGCTGTTGCAAGCTTGTGAGTTTCTCTCTTTTTTTTTTGTATTATTATTATTGTTATTATTGTGAAACTGAGATCTGCCTAATGGTGATTTTGGGGCTGGCTTTGGAACGGGGGATGAGGGGGTGAGGCCAGGCTGGGCAGTGTGGCTGCTTTGTCACCTTGTCACCACCCTGTTGTCACCTTTGCTGCTGGTGCTGCATCTCCAGGTGCTGCAGTGCTGGGTTTGTGGCCTGGATTTGCTGTCACTCGGGGCTGGGGACATTGGGGTCACCCTCCTGGACGTGCTGCAGCTCTGCCCTGCCCTGTCCCAACCCCTGGAAGGGCTCACCTGGCACCTGGAGCAGGGCAGAGACACCTGGCAGTGTCCCCAAGGTGACCCTGGTGGCACTGAGGGGACGTTCCTGCAGCTGTCACCACCCCAGACCAGGTGCCTTTTCTAAAGCTGTTGTGAGCTTATTTCTATTATTATTATTATTATTATTATGAAGCTGAAATCTACCTAAGGATGATTTTGGGGCTGGCTTTGGAATGGGGGATGAGGGGGTGAAGCCAGGCTGGGCAGTGTGGCTGCCGTGTCACCTTGTCACCACTTTGCTTGTCACCATTGCTGCATCTCCAGGTGTTGTTGTAGTGCTGGATCTGAGGCCTGGGTTTGGTGTCACCTCAGGGCTGGGTGACCCTGGGGACATTGGGGACATTGGGATGTCCCTCCTGGATGTCCTGTCCCAACCCCTGGAAGGGCTCACCTGGCACCTGGAGCAGGGCAGAGACACCTGGGAGCGTCCCCAAGGTGACCCTGGTGGCACTGAGGGGACGTTCCTGCAGCTGTCACCACCCCAGACCAGGTGCCTTTTCTAAAGCTGTCGCAAACTCGTGAGTTTCTCTTTTTTGTTGTTGTTATGAAGCTGAGATCTGCCTGATTTAATGTCGGATGATGGTTTTGGGGCTGGCTTTGCTCACCCTGGAATGGGCAATGAGGGGGTGAAGCCAGTCTGGTCACCTTGTCACCAACCTGTTGTCGCCTTTGCTGTTGCTGCTGCATCTCCAGGTGGAGATTTGGGGCCTGGATTTGGTGTCACTCAGGGCTGGGGACATTGGGGACATTGGGGTCACCCTCCTGGATGTGCTGCAGCCCTGCCCTGTTGGGTGACCCTGGGGACATTGGGATGTCCCTCCTGGATGTCCCGTCCCAACCCCTGGAAGGGCTCACCTGGCACCTGGAGCAGGGCAGAGACACCTGGCAGTGTCCCCACGGTGACCCTGGTGGCACTGAGGGGACATTCATTCCTGCAGCTGCCACCACCCTGGACCTGTGGATTTTCTGCCCTGGTGTCCCCTCTGTGTCCTTGTGTCCCTCCCCTCCTCGTCCTGCAGGGCTTGGTGTGTGTGTCACCCCCTTTTTGGTGCCTTTTCTCCCCAAATCTGCGTTTTTGGGGGGCTCTCCCTGCTCTCTGTGGGTGTTTTGGGAAAGGGATTTGGGTCCCCTCTCTTTGGTACAAAACTTTGCACGATTTAAAATTTCTGCTCTCTGCGTTTCCCTTTGCATTCAGGGAGGCTCTGCCCGGGTGGGTTTTGGGGATTTGGCCTTGAAACCCCCAAATTTATCGGCAGCTAAAGGCCAAAAACCCCACCTTGATTTTGGGAAGGAGCTACAAACACCTGTGAGAAACCCTTGAATGTGAATTCCTAAAGAAAACCCTTTAAACCCCAAATTTAGCGGCACCTAAAGATCCTAAATCTCTCCTTGATTTTTGAGAAGGAGCTACAAACACCACTGAGAACCTTTAAATGGATTTTATTTAGGATTTCACCTTTAAATCCCAAATTTAGTTGCACCTAAATGCCCTAAACCCCATTTGATGCTGGGAATGAGCATTGCAAACACCTTTAAAGGGTTTTTTTCTTTAGGATTTCACCTTTAAATCCCAAATTTATTTGCATTATATTATTTTATTTATTTTATAATATATTTTTATTGGTACCTAAAGTCCCTATACCCCATTTGATGCTGGCAATGAGCACTACAAACACCTTGAAAGGTTTTGTTTTTAGGATTTCACCTTTAAATCCCAATGTTGTTTGTGCCTGAGATCAGAGTTTGGAGTTGCATCACTTCTCTCCTCCATTCTAAAATTCAGATTTTTGGGGTTTTTTGCAAGTCCAAAATTGGAAAATGAGCCTCAATTCTCAAATGTTTATATTTTTATTTAAATGCCAGGTTGAAATCAGCCCGGATTCTCAAATATTTATATTTTTTTATGGATATGTCAGGTGGTTTGTGCTTGAGATCGCAGCAGAGTCTGGAGCTGCACCGTTCCTTCTTCACTGGAATTTCTCCCCCTTCTAAAATTCAGATTTTTGGGGTTTTTTTGCAAGTCCAAAATTGGAAAATCAACCTCAATTCTCAAATATTTATATATATTTTTTGGTGGAAATATCAGGTTGTTTGTGCCTGAGGAGATCAGAGCAGGGTTTGGAGTTGCATCATTCCCTCTTCACTGGATTTTCTGCCTTCTAAAATTCAGATTTTTGGGGTTTTTTGCAAGTCCAAAATTGGAAAATGAGCCTCAATTCTCAAATGTTTATATTTTCATTTAAATTCCAGGTTGAAATCAGCCCGGATTCTCAAATATTTATATTTTTTTACGGATATGTCAGGTGGTTTGTGCTTGAGATCGCAGCAGAGTCTGGAGCTGCACCGTTCCTTCTTCACTGGAATTTCTCCCCCTTCTAAAATTCAGATTTTTGGGGTTTTTTTGCAAGTCCAAAATTGGAAAATCAACCTCAATTCTCAAATATTTATATATATTTTTTGGTGGAAATATCAGGTTGTTTGTGCCTGAGGAGATCAGAGCAGGGTTTGGAGTTGCATCATTCCCTCTTCACTGGATTTTCTGCCTTCTAAAATTCAGATTTTTGGGGTTTTTTGCAAGTCCAAAATTGGAAAATGAGCCTCAATTCTCAAATGTTTATATTTTCATTTAAATTCCAGGTTGAAATCAGCCCGGATTCTCAAATATTTATATTTTTTTACGGATATGTCAGGTGGTTTGTGCTTGAGATCGCAGCAGAGTCTGGAGCTGCACCGTTCCTTCTTCACTGGAATTTCTCCCCCTTCTAAAATTCAGATTTTTGGGGTTTTTTGCAAGTCCAAAACTGAAAAATCAGCTTAAATTCTCAAATATTTATATTTTTTTAATGGAAATATCAGGTTGTTTGTGCCTGAGGAGATCAGAGCAGGGTTTGGAGTTGCATCACTTCTCTCCCATTTCTGTCATTCCCTCTTCACTGGAATTTCTTCCCCTTGTAAAATTCAGAATTTTTTGCAAGTTCAGGACTGAAAAAATCAACCTAAATTCTCAAATATTTTTATGTTTTTCTATGGAAAAATCAGTTTTGTTTGTGCTTGAGGCGATCAGAGCACTCTGGGCTTGCAGCGTTCCCATCGTTGCATTTCTCCCCTTTCTAAAATTCAGATTTGATTTCCTTTTTCGAGTCCAGAACTGAAAAAATCAACGTCAATTCTCAAACATTGATATATTTTCATTTAAAGATCAGTTTGTTTGTGCTTGCCAGCGCTCTGTGCTTGCATCACTTCCCTCTTCACTGGAATTTCCACGTCAGCAGGGCAGGAAGGAAGCTCTGAGGGGAATTTTCACTTGTGCAATAGGTGACCTCACCCACAGCCAAAAAATCAAAAAAACCAAATTATTTCCCAGTAAAACACATCCCAATGCCTTAATTTTAACCCAAAAACCAAATTATTTCCCAATTAAACACATCCCAATGCTGTAATTTTAACCAAAAAATCAAAAAAACCCAAATTATTTCCCAATCAAACACATCCCAGTGCTTTAATTTTAACCCAAAAACCAAATTATTTTCCAGCAAAACACATCTCAGTGCTGTAATTTTAACCAAAAAACCAAAAAAACCCAAATTATTTTCCAGCAAAACACATCCCAGTGCTTTGATTTTAACCCAAAAACCAAAAAAACCAAATTATTTCCCAGTAAAACACATCCCAATGCCTTAATTTTAACCCAAAAACCAAATTATTTTCCAGAAAACACATCCCAATGCTGTAATTTTAACCAAAAAATCAAAAAAACCCAAATTATTTCCCAATCAAACACATCCCAGTGCTTTAATTTTAACCCAAAAACCAAATTATTTTCCAGCAAAACACATCTCAGTGCTGTAATTTTAACCAAAAAACCAAAAAAACCCAAATTATTTTCCAGCAAAACACATCCCAGTGCTTTGATTTTAACCCAAAAACCAAAAAAACCCCAAATTATTTCCCAATTAAACACATCCCAATGCTGTAATTTTAACCCAAAAACCAAATTATTTTCCAGAAAACACATCCCAATGCTGTAATTTTAACCAAAAAATCAAAAAAACCCAAATTATTTCCCAATCAAACACATCCCAGTGCTTTAATTTTAACCCAAAAACCAAATTATTTTCCAGCAAAACACATCTCAGTGCTGTAATTTTAACCAAAAAACCAAAAAAACCCAAATTATTTTCCAGCAAAACACATCCCAGTGCTTTGATTTTAACCCAAAAACCAAAAAAACCCCAAATTATTTCCCAATTAAACACATCCCAATGCTGTAATTTTAACCCAAAACCCAAATTATTTCCCAGTGAAACACATCCCAATGCTTTGATTTTAACCAAAAAACCAAAAAAAACCGAAATTATTTTCCAGCAAAACACATCCCAATGCTTTAATTTTAACCCAAAACCCAAAAAAACCCAAATTATTTTCCAGCAAAACACATCCCAGTGCTTTGATTTTAACCCAAAAACCAAAAAAACCCAAATTATTTCCCAATTAAACACATCCCAATGCTTTGATTTTAACCCAAAAATCAAAAAAACCCAAATTATTTCCCAATTAAACACATCCCAGTGCTTTAATTTTAACCCAAAACCCAAATTATTTTCCAGAAAACACATCCCAATGCTGTAATTTTAACCAAAAAATCAAAAAAACCCAAATTATTTCCCAATCAAACACATCCCAGTGCTTTAATTTTAACCCAAAAACCAAATTATTTTCCAGCAAAACACATCTCAGTGCTGTAATTTTAACCAAAAAACCAAAAAAACCCAAATTATTTTCCAGCAAAACACATCCCAGTGCTTTGATTTTAACCCAAAAACCAAAAAAACCCAAATTATTTCCCACTTAAACACATCCCAATGCTTTGATTTTAACCCAAAAACCAAATTATTTCCCAGTAAAACACATCCCAGTGCTTTAGTTTTAACCCAAAACCAGAAAAAAACCAAATTATTTCCTAATTAAACACATCCCAGTGCTTTAATTTTAACCCAAAAACCAAATTATTTTCCAGCAAAACACATCCCAGTGCTGTAATTTTAACCCAAAAACCAAATTATTTCCCAATTAAACACATCCCACTGCTTTAATTTTAACCCAAAAACAGAAAAAACCCAAATTATTTCCCAATTAAACACATCCCAATGCTTTGATTTTAACCCAAAAACCAAAAAAACCCCAAATTATTTTCCAGCAAAACACATCCCAATGCTTTAATTTTAACCCAAAAACCAAAAAAACCCAAATTATTTCCCAATTAAACACATCCCAATGCTTTAATTTTAACCCAAAAACCAAAAAAACCCAAATTATTTCCCAATTAAACACATCCCAATGCTTTAATTTTCAGGGGGATTCCTCACTTTGAGTTTTGTGTTACTTTAATAAAAATGCAGCATCCAAATTTGTTTTTTTTTTCCCTCCCTCTCCCCAGAGAAATTTTCCATGGGAGAAATTTATTTTCCAGAAAATTTCCAGGATTTCCCCACCAAAGGAACCCTAAACCAGTCTCATCTCCAAGGTGTTTTTTTTTTAATTTTTTAATTTAAAATAAGCTTCAAAACCAACCAGATTTGGGTAGAAACCACTTCAAGCTGTGAATTCCTGAGCTCTCCTGGTGTGGATTGTGAGAAAATGTCTTTGAGGGGATTGGTTGCTGTCATTAATTATTATTATTATTATTATTATATTTTAATTTTAATTTTTAATCGAGCTGGACTGTTGAACGGGATCTGCTTCTTGTTTCTTTGGGTTATTTTGTTGGGGATTTTTTGTTTAGTTTTTCTTTTTTGTGGGTTTTTAATTTGGTTTTATTTTGTGTTCTTGGGGTTTTTCTGTTTGTTTTGGTTTTTTTTTTCTGTTGTTTTTTTGTTGCTAGGGTTTTGGGTTTTTTTCTTTTTTTTTTGAGGTTTTTTTGGGTATTTTTTGTATTTTTGGGGGCGTTGTTCTGGGGTTTTTGTTGGTTTTGGGGCTGTTTTTTTCTGGTTTTTTGGGTCTTTTTTTGTTAGTTTTTTTGAGGGGGGATTTGTTTTGTTTTTTGTTGCTAGGGGGTTTTATTTTTTGCATTTTTTTAGGTTTTTTTGTTATTGGTTTTGAGGGGCTGTTTTGGGGTTTTTGTGGTTCTTTGGGGTTTTTTGGGATTTTTTTGTTTTTTGAGGGGGTTTTGTTTTATTTTGGGTTTTTTGTTGCTAGGGTATTTTATTTTTTGTTTGGGTTTTTTTTGTGTTTTTGTGGGGGTTTTGGGGTTTTTGTTGTTTTGGGTTTTTTTTGTTTTGATTTGGGCACTGTTTTGGGCCTTTTTTTTTTGTGTTCTTTGGGTTTTTTTGTTTTACTTTTTGGGGATTTTTTTGTTTTGTTTTTTGAGAGTTTTTAAATTTTGTTTTGTTGTTTTTTTTGTTGCTAGGGTATTTTATTTTTTGTTTGTTTTTCTTTGTTTTTTTGTGTACGTTTGTTTTGGGGTTTTTGTTTTTGGGGTTCTTTTGGGGTTTTTGTTTGTTTTGGGTTTCTTTGGGGTTTTTTTGTTGGTTGTTTTTTTTTTTTTTTGTTTATGATGGGATTTTATTTTGTTTCGTTTTTGTTGCTAGGGTTTTTTAGTTTTTGTTTGGTTTTTTTTCCAGGGAATTAATTTGGGTTTTTTGTTGATTTTTTTGGGTTCTTTTTTTTTTGTTTTTTTAGGGTTTTTGGGGCTTTTTTTTTTTGTTGTTGTTGTTGTTTATTTGGTTTGGGTTTTTTTTTTGTTTGGTTTTTTTTGGGTTTTTTTTTTTTGTTTTCCTCCTTTTTTGGTGCAAACGCTCGGAATCCTGTGAGGATCCCTGATGTCCAGCACATTTTATCCCCCCCAATTTCCAGCCCCGATGCTTTTTGTTACTTTAATAAAAACGCAGAAATCTCAACCCAAAAATCTCTGCCTCGTTCCTGGGAGCTCGGGGGAAATTCAGGATTTGGGATTTCAGCCTAAACCCCACGCTGGGAATTCCGTGGGGTGAATTTCCCGTCTCACCCAGCACCAAAAGCTCCTTGGTCACGGTGTGACTGCAACCGAGGTGCCAAAACCAGGAATTAAAGCTGGGAATGACTCAGAGAGGCCCTGGGTGTGCAGCCCTTCCTCCTCCTCCTCCTCCTCCTCCTCCTCCTCCTCCTCCTCCTCCTCCTCCTCCAGCTGCTCCCAGCCTGGGACACGGCACGTTCTGCTTCCCTCTGTGTGAAATTCTGTAAAAATTCCTTTTTTCCCCTTATTTTCCCATCCATTTTCTCCTTATTTTCCCCTTATTTTTCCCCTTATTTTCCCCTTATTTTTCCATTCATTTTTCCATCCATTTTTCCCTTATTTTTCCACCAATTTTCCCATCCATTTTTCCATTTATGTTTCCCTTATTTTCCCATTCATTTTCCCATTCATTTTCCCCTTTTTTCCCATCCATTTTCTCCTTGTTTTCCCCTTATTTTGCCATTCATTTTCCCATTCATGTTTCCCTTATTTTTCCATTCATTTTCCCATCCATTTTCCCCTTCTTTTTCCACCAATTTTCCCATCCATTTTCCCTTATTTTTCCATTTATGTTTCCCTTATTTTCCCATTCATTTTTCCCCTTTTTTTCCCATCCATTTTCTCCTTATTTTTCCATTAATTTTCCCTTATTTTTCCATCCCTTTTCCCATCCATGTCTCCCTCCGTTTTTCCCTCCATTTTTCCATCCATGTTCCCCTTATTTTTCCATCCATGTTTCCCTTATTTTTCCCTTATTTTTCCATTCATTTCCCCTTATTTTTCCCTCAGTTTTTACCCTTCCATTTTCCCCATCCATTTTCCCCTTATTTTTCCATTCTTTTTCCCATCCATTTTCCCCTTATTTTTCCATCCCTTTTCCCATTCATGTTTGCCTCAGTTTTTCCCTCACTTTTTCCCATCCATGTTTCCCCTTATTTTCCCCCTTATTTTCCCCCTTAATTTCCCCCTTAATTTCCCCCTTATTTTTCCCTCCATGTTTCCCTTATTTTCCCCCTTATTTTCCCCCTTATTTTCCCCCTTAATTTCCCCCTTAATTTCCCCCTTAATTTTCCCCCTTAATTTCCCCCTTAATTTCCCCCTTATTTTTCCCTCCATGTTTCCCTTATTTTCCCATCCATGTTTCCCTTATTTTCCCCCTATTTTCCCATTCATTTCCCCCTTATTTTCCCATCCATTTTCCCATTCATTTTTCCCTTATTTTTCCATTCACGTTCCCCTTATTTTTCCATCCACTTTTCCAACCGTCCCCCAGCCCAGCTGTTAAAAATCCCCACAACCAAAGCCAGGAGGGTCCAGAAAAAAAAAACCCTAAAAAACCCCGGTGTTGCCTCCGTCCTTCCCCACTCCCGCTGAGCCTTTTCCATGGAGATTTTCCCCTTTTCCATGAAAATTTTTCCCTTTTCCCGGTGAAAGCTCCGTGCCATACCCGGACCAACAATTCCAGCCTGGATTCCGGCTGGAAATCCATCCCGGACAGGAGGAGAAGCGCTTGGTGCAGGCACTGCAAAGGTTTTATTGATGGCTTTGGGGTTTACAGTTCATGCTGGTGAAATTACGGGATTTTTTTGGGGGGTTTTTTTAAAAATGATCTTCGCATGCAGGAACGACGCAGAGGGTCGGGGTGAGCCCCCAAAAGCTCAGCTGCCCCTTCAGTCCTCAAACTCAGCCACCTGAGGGGCCGAGTTGGGGAATTTTGGGGGATTTGGGATTTTTAGGGAATTCCAACGTGGCTCTGTGATTGGTTTTGGGGTTTTCATTGGGATGTCTGAGCTCAGGGGGTGACAACTCCAGGATTTTCCCCACCCTGCCCTGATCCAGGGGTTTGGGAGGAAGATTTGGGATCCCTCTGTTCCTCAGGGGTTTCCCTCTGATCCCAAGGTGGGTTTCTCTCTTTTAGGGTTTCTCCCCGTTAATTCTGGAGCAGATTGATGGAAAAGGGGGGGAAAAGGAAAGGGAAGGGATGGATTTGCTCCTCCAGCCTGGAGAGCTTTAACCCTTCACTCCTGCAGATCCCAAGCCCTTGGGTGCTCATCCCAGGGGGCTCAGACCCGGATTTGGGATTGGGATTTCCCCATGGAAAAAGGGTCTGATTCCCCACGGGATTTCCCCATGGGATTTCCTCATGGAACAAGGGTTTGATCCCCATGGAAGGATGCTCCTTTTAGGGGGTTCAGATTCAGATTTGGGGTTGGGATTGGGATTTCCCCGTGGAAAAAGGGTCTGATTCCCCTGGAAGGATTTCCCCATGGAAAAGGTGTCTGATCCCCATGGAAAGATGTTCCTTCCAGGGGGTTCAGATCCGGATTTGGGATTGGGATTTCCCCATGGAAAAAGGGTCTGATTCCCCTGGGATTTCCGCATGGGATTTCCCCATGGAAGAAGGGTCTGATGCCCCTGTAAGGCAGCTCCTTTCGGTGGGTTCAGATCCAGATTTGGGATTGGGATTTCCCCATGGAAAAAGGGTCTGATCCCCATGGAAGGATGCTCCTTTTAGGGGGTTCAGACCTGGATTTGGGATTGGGATTTCCCCATGGAAAAAGGATCTGGTCCCCATGGGATTTCCCCACAGGATTTCCCCATGGAACCAAGGGTCTGATCCTCCTGGAAGGATGCTCCTCCCAAATCAGACCTGGATTTGGGATTGGGATTGGGGTTTCCCTATGGAAAAAGGGTCTGAACCCCCTGTAAGGAAGCTCCTTTAAGGGGGTTCAGACCAGGATTTGGGATTGGGATTTCCCCGTGGAAAAAGGGTCTGATCCCCATGGAAGGATGCTCCTTTTAGGGAGTTCAGACCTGGATTTGGGATTGGGATTTCCCCCCAGAAAAAGGGTCTGATCCTCCTGGAAGGATGTTCCTTCTGGGTCTGATCCCCATGGAAAAAGGGTCTGAACCCCATGAAAGTAAACTCCTCCCAGGGAATTCAGACCCAAATTTGGGATCGAGTTTGGGATTTCCCCATGGAACAAGGGTCTGATCCCCATGGAAGGATGCTCCTTTTAGGGGGTTCAGACCTGGATTTGGGTTTGGGATTTCCCCATGGAAAAAAGAATCTGAACCTCCTGTAAGGAAGCTCCTCCCAGGGGGTTCAGACCCGAATTTGGGGTCGGGATTGGGATTTGCCCATGGAAAAAGGGTCTGATCCCCTTGGAAGGATGTTCCTTCTGGGTCTGATCCCCATGGAAAGATTTCCCCATGGAAAAAGGGTCTGATCCCCATGGAAGGATGCTCCTCCCAGGGGGTTCAGACCTGGATTTGGGTTTGGGATTTCCCCATGGAAAAAAGAATCTGAACCTCCTGTAAGGAAGCTCCTCCCAGGGAATTCAGACCCGAATTTGGGGTTGGGATTGAGATTTGCCCATGGAAAAAGGGTCTGATCCTCCTGGAAGGATGTTCCTTCTGGGTCTGATCCCCATGGAAGGATGCTCCTTTTAGGGGGTTCAGATCCAGATTTGGCATTGGGATTTCCCCATGGAAAAAGGATCCGAACCTCCTGTAAGGATGCTCCTCCCAGGGAATTCAGACCCGAATTTGGGATCGAGTTTGGGATTTCCCCCTGTCCAAAGCAGGATGATCCCCACCCCTGCCATGTCCCACCCCACCCTGGGACAGGAGCTGCCCATGTCCCCTTCGTGGGACGCCTGTGGCGGGATCAGAGCCGGGATCTGAGTGCAAAAAGGGACAATTCCGGGAAAACCGGCGACGGCGCTGCGAGTCGGGCGGGGAAGCAGGAACGAGGGGATCCCCATGGGAACCTGTGGGGGACACCAGTCCTGGGGGGGCTCAGATCTCGATGACGGTGGCGCGGCGCAGGCACAGCGGCGCGTCCGGGGGCACCGCGTTGCGTTTGATGGCGTTGCCGTCCAGCCGCAGCACCTGCAGCCGCGAGTAGTTCACCACGTCCACCACGGAGCAGAAGCTGCTGATGGAGAACTCTGTGGGGGGAGAGGAGGTGGTGAGGCCTCGTGGTTTGGGGTTTTGGGGGGTTTTTTTTGGTGTTTTTTTGGGGTTTTGTGGTGGTTTAGGGTTTGGGGTGGGTTTGGGGGTGGTGTTAGGGGGTGGTGAGCTCTGTGCATAGAGAGAAAACAGTTCCTGCTCTAGTGGGGACCAAGGAGAAATGGTCCAAATTTCACCCCAAGAGCAGAAACAACAATGGAATGAAGAGAGAAAAACAAGAAGGATAGGACTTCATAACCTTAAGGTAATTAGACAATTAACTCCAATATTTGATATGCAGCAGAACTTATGAAAGTCACAGACCCCATGAGTGGTTGTGCATTTTGTGACCATTTTGGGTTCATTTTGTGACCATTTTGGGTCCATCTTGGTTTCATTTAATGACCATTTTGAGTCCATCTTGGCTTCATTTAATGACCATTTTGAGTCCATCTTGGGTTCATTTTGTGACCATTTGGGTTCACCTTGGGTTCATTTTGTGACTATTTGGGTTCACCTTGGGTTCATTTTTTGACCATTTTTGGGTTCATGTTGGGTTCATTTTGTGGCCATTTTGGCTCATCTTGGGTTTATTTTGTGACCGTTTTGGTTCATGTTGGGTTCATTTTGTGACCATTTGGGTCATTTTGGGCTCATTTTGTGACCATTTTGGGTCCATCTTGGGTTCACATTGTGACCAGTTTGCCTCATATAGAGTTCATTTTGTGACCATTTTGGCTCATCTTGAGTACATTTTGTGGCCATTTTGGGTCCATTTTGTGATCATTTTGTGACCATCTTGGGTACATTTTGTAACCATTTTGGCTCATCTTGGGTTCACTTTGTGACCATTTTGGGTTCATTTTGTGGCCATTTTGGCTCATCTTGGGTTTATTTTGTGACCATTTTGGGTCCATCTTGGATTCATTTTGTGGCCATTTTGGGCTCATTTTGTGACCATTTGGGTTTATCTTTGGTTCATTTTGGGTCCATCTTGGGTTCACTTTGTGACCATTTTGGTTCACCTTGGGTGCAGCCCTGGCTGGGCTCTTGTGCTGCCCAAGGCGGATCCATTGAGGAGATCCTTTTAATAAATCCCTGCTTTATTCTTTAGCTCTGTCTGGCCTGTTCTACCTCAGCCTCCTCTGTGGAGCCAAATCCCCCACAATTTTCCCCAAAAATGGATTTTCAGTGGGAAATTCTCTGTTCTGAGGGATCCACCTCTGCAAGCTCCTTTGTGTTGAGGCAGGCAGGGGGGAAAAAATGTGAGCTTAGTCCTCAGTGGAGATCTGGGAGAAACCAGTGGAGATTTGGAAGAAAACTCCGTCCCAATGGGGATTTGGGAGGAACCTCCATACGTGGTGGAGATTTGGGAGAAACCAGTGGAGATTTGGGAAAAATCTCCTTCCCAGTGGAAATTTAGGGAGGAACCTCCATCCCTGGTGGAGATTTGGGAGGGAACAGTGGAAATTTGGGAAAAACCTCCTTCCCAGTGGAAATTCAGGGAGGAACCTTAGTCCTGAGTGGAGATTTGGGAGAAACCAGTGGAGATTTGGAAGAAAACTCCCTCCCAATGGGGATTTGGGAGGAATCTCCTTTCTTGGTGGACATTTGGGACAAACCAGAGGAGATCTGGGAGGAACCTCCCATCCCAGTGGAGATTTGGGATGTCCCTGTCCCCATCCCAGCCATCCCCTCTGCTCCTCCGCTGCCAGCGCCAGGCAGGGAAATTCCAGCCCAGCCCAGCACATCAGGAAGCGGGAGATGGAACAAACTCCAAAATACATTTTTTTGGGATTTTTTTTTTCCGTGCAGGATTTGAGCCTAGAGGGCAGCAGAGCTCCAGGAAAAGGCAGCGGGATGCAGGGGGGGAGCGCTGGGATTTGGGGGCTGCACCCATAGAGGGACCCTCGGTGGGCCGGAGGGGCAGGACCGCGCTCCGGATGCTCCAAAGGGGATGGAGCCGCAAATCCCCGATTTTGGGGGGCTGTGAAGGTCAGCGGGACCCGCAGAGGAGGAGGAGGAGGAGGAGCCGGCGGTGGCTCCGCGGCGTTTGTGGGCAGACGGCGGCAGCTCCGCTTTGGAAAGCAAACATTTGGGAATCTGTTCCCGTGTCTGTGCTGCTGGCAGCTCCCCGCTGCGGGGTTCTGTGTTTTCCCTGCAACAGCTGATGGCGGCACTGGCACCTTCCCATCCCCATTCCTGTCCCTATCCAATTCCCATCCCCATCTCCATTCCTGTTCCTGTTCCCGTCCACCATTCCTGTCCCTATCCAATTCCCATCCCCATCTCCATTCCTGTTCCTGTTCCCGTCCCCCATTCCTGTCCCTATCCAATTCCCATCCCCATCTCCATTCCCGTTCCTATACCTGTACCTGTTCCCGTTCCCATTCCTGTCCCCATTTCCATCCCCACCCTATTCCCATTCCCCATTCCAATCCCCATCTTCATTCCCGTTCCCATACCTGTTCCTCTGGGTTTCCCACCACACCAGATGGTTCCTGTGGGTTCCCCACCCCGTTCCCCACCCCTGCTCACCGTCGATCTGGTTCCCCTGCAGGTAGAGGTTCTCCAGGTTGGTGTTGACCCGCGGGATCTTCTGCAGCCGGTTGTAGGAGAGGTCCAGCTCCAGGATGCTGCTGCTGTTGAAGGTGTTGCTGGAGAGCCCTTGGTTGGTCAGGCTGTTGTGGGACATCCTCACGTAGAGCAGCCTGGGGGACACCTGGAAATAGTCGTCGGGGATGGCGTTGATGTAGTTGTACTCCATGTAGAGCTGCTCCAGCAAGGCCGGCAGCCCGTCGGGGACCTTCCTGAGGTTGTTGTAGCTCAGGTCGGCCAGGATCAGCGACTTGAGCCCCTTGAGGGACGCGCCCATCTCGAAGATGAAGTTGTGGCTGAGGTAGAGCGCCGTGAGGTTCTCCAGCCCCTCCAGAGCGTTGGGAGGCACCTTGGAGATCTGGTTGTAGGAGAGGTGGAGCTCGCGCAGCGAGCGCGGCAGCGGGCTGGGCAGCCGGGTCAGGTTGTTGTTGTTCATGTAGAGCCTCTCCAACCTCTGCAGCTTCCCGAAAACCTTCTTGCCCATCTTGTCGCTGCTGATCTGGTTGTTGTGCAGCGCCAGCCACTCCAGCTCGGTGGCGTTGTCGAAGGCGCCCTCCTGGATGGAGGTGACGAGGTTGTTCTGGAAATAGACGTACTTCATCCGCGACGGCACGAAGGGCAGGTAGCGCAGGTTGCGCGTGTCGCAGTACATGGCCGACGAGAAGTTGGGGGGACAGTCACACTCTTGGGGACACCGCCAGGGCGCCGCCTGCTGCGGCTCGGGCTCGGGCTCCGGCTCCGTGTCGGTGGCGCTGGGGTAGGAGTAGGCGTACGCGGGGCTCTCCTCCTCGTAGTAGGGCACGTAGTTGTAGGAGGAGGCGCGGGACTGCCGCAGGTAGTACTGGAGCCACGCCAGGTCCTCCTCCTCGTTGTACTGGCCCAGCGAGGACGCGCAGAGCCCGGCCAGGATGAGGATGAGGGTGGTGGGCCGAGGCATGGCGATGGAGGGACCTGAGAGGGGACAAAGGCGAGGGAGGGTGAGGTGGGGAGGAAGGCAGGGCTGGAGGAGCAGGAAATGAAGGAATCCTGCCCAAAAATCCCTGGCTGTGGATATTTCTCCTGGGTGGAGTTGTGTGATTTTCACACTTTTCACCTTGGAGAAAATTGTGGCCCTGGTGGAGATTTGGGAGGAACTGGTGGAGATTTGGGGAAAACCTCCCTTCCAGTGGAAATCTGGGGAGAACCTCCCTCCCAGTGGAAATTTAGGGAGGAACCTACATCCCAGTGGAAATCTGGGAGGAACTGGTGGAGATTTGGGAAAAACCAGCAGAGATTTGGGAGGAACCTTCATTCCAGTGGAAATCTGGGAGGAACCCGTGGAGATTTGGGGAAAACCTTCTTCCCAGTGGAAACTGGGGCAGAATCTCCATCCCAGTGGAAATTTGAGAGGAGCCTTAGTCCTCAGTGGAGATTTGGGGGAAACCAGTGGAGATTTGAGAAGAAAACTCCCTCCCAGTGCGGATTTGGGAGGAATTTCCATCCCAGTGGAGATTTGGGAGGAATCTCCACCCCAGAGGAGATGTGCTGGTGAGATCCTGATTTCTGGCTCATTCCATCCCAGTTCCTGGGCAGAGAACAGAGCCTGGGGACGCGTGGATTTTTCTGGGGTCACACGAGGTGCCCCGGCTTGGCTCCGCGTGGGAGGGAGCAGAAGGAATTTGGATCCCCTTGGAGAAGGGATTTGAATTCTCTGCCTGAGAGCGGAATCTGCCAGATCAGGGCGATTCCGGGAGCCTGGGGAGCCTTTTGAAGGAGCTGGAGGCATCTTTTGAAGGAGCTATTTATGCTCCGCTCGCTCGCTGGTGACAGGAATCGCTGTGGGTTTCATCCAGCTCTCCCTTCCCCCACAGAAACGCGGGATGCAGATCCTGGTAAACAAATCCTGCCTGGTTTTGGAGCTGAAACCTCTTCCAAGCTCCCATTTCCCCAGGCACGAAAAGGGGCAGCGCCCTCGGTGTGACCAGGGAGAGGGGACAACACCTGGAAATGATCCAGAGGAGATCAGGGAATGAGGCAAAGCCGTCCCTGATCCCCTTGGCCTCCTCCTGCCGTGGCCAGGTGGGGCTGGGAGCGGGAGGATTCCAGCCCTGGAGCCATCCAGGCTCCTCATCCCGGGATGAATGAGCGCACGGGCTGTTCCTGCAGCCAGGCAGTTTGAAATCCCTCCAGGAATTTGGCTGCTGGGAGCGGGAGAGGATCCGACGTGGCTGGGAGGGTGTCACTGCCAGCTCTGCTCCGGCACGGACTGCAGGGACCAGCAGGGACCAGTAAGGACTAACAGGGACCAGTAGGGACCAGTAGGGACAGCAGGGACCAGCAGGGATAGCAGAGACCAGTAGGGATCAGCAGGGACCACCAGAAACCAGTAGGGACATCAGGGACCAGTAAGAACCAGTAGGGACCAGTAAGAACCATTAGGAACCAGCAGGGACGTCAGGGGACAGAAGGGACCAGTAGGGACTAACAGGGACCAGCAAGGACCAGTAGAAACCAGCAGGGACCAGTAGGGACATCAGGGGACAGCAGGGATCATCCGGGACCAGTAGGGACCAACAGAGACCAGTAGGGACAAGCAAGGTGAGCAGGGACCAGTAGAAACCAGTAGGGACATCAGGAACCAGCAGGGACCAGTAAGAACCAGTAGGGATCAGCAGGGACCAGTAAGAACCAGTAGGGACCACCAGGGACATCAGAGGACAGCAGGGACCAGTAGGAACCAGCAAGGGACAGCAGGGACATCATGGACAGCAGGGACCAGCAAGGACCAATGTCCCCTTTCTGCCGTGCCAGGGGTGGCCCTGAGGTCACCTGGTGGCCCCTGGCCGTGTCCCCAGGCTGCAGCAGGGAGGGGACACCCGGGCTGGCACTCCCAGAGGGCACAGAGTGCCCTGCCCTGCCAGCCTGGCACGGGAACAGAGAGGGATGGGGGGATCCAGGTTGGGGTTTGTCCTTTTTCCCTGCTCCTGCTCGGGACGGGATCCGGGGGTGCTGAGTGCCACGGGGAGCTTGGCAGGGCCAGAGGAGTTCCTGTTCCTCCTCCTCCTCCTCCTGCTGCTGCTCCAGGGCTCTGTGCCTGCTCTCATACCAGAGCCTGCAGCTCCTCCACCCTCTTGGCAGCCCCTTCTTGGGGGCCCTTTTGGGGCAAAACCCCATCCTTGGAGGAAAACCCCCATCCCTGGGGGCCAAACCCTATACATGGGGGCAAAAACCCCATTCCTGGAAGTAAAACCCTTTATCTGGGGGCAAAAACCCCATTTCTGGGGGCAAAACCCCCATTTCTGGGGGGCAAAAATCCCATCTTGGGGGGAAATCCCCATATCTGAGGGCAAAACCCCCATCCCTGGGGGCAAAACCCTATACATGGGGGCTAAAACCCCATTCCTGGAAGCAAAACCCTTTATCTGGGGGCAAAACCCCCATTTCTGGGGGGCAAAAATCCCATCTCTGGGGGGAAATCCCCATATCTGAGGGCAAAACCCCCATCCCAGGGGCAAAACCCTAGACATGGGGGCTAAAACCCCATTCCCGGGGGGTAAACCCCCATCCCTGGAGGAAAAAAACCCATCCCAGGGGCAAAACTCCCACAACTGGGGACAAAACCCCATCCCTGGAGGCAAAATCCCATCTCTGGGGGCAAAACCCCATCCCTGGAGGCAAAATCCCATCTCTGGGGGCAAAACCCTATACATGGGGGCAAAATCCCCATCTCTGGGGGCAAAACCCTATACATGGGGGCAAAATCCCATCTCTGGGGGCAAAACCCTATACATGGGGGCAAAATCCCATCTCTGGGGGGAAATCCCCATACCTGGTGTCAACCCCCCTTTCCCAGTGCCCCCCTTCACCTCTCTGGTGACCCCAAATTCTGTCCCCAGCGTCCCCCGCTGTCCCCCCGTTGATTGTGGGGTTCTCTCCCCTCCCTGGGGCTTCACCCCCAGGTTTGGGGTGGGACCTGGTCCTGATGTTCCCGTCCCCTCCCGGTGTCCCCGTCCTGTGCCAGGGGCTGCACCGGGGTCCACTCCTCGTGCCAAGGGTTTGGGGGCATCCGTGGGGTGATGGAACATGGGATGGGATGGGATGGGATGGGATGGGATGGGATGGGATGGGATGGGATGGGGGGCTCTACCCAGCCTGGATGGACATCAGGGAAGGTGTCCAGATCCCAGAGAAGTGGGCATGGAGGTGGCAGAGGGGCAGGAGGGCAGATGGGATGGGGAGATGGACAGGATGGGAGAGGAGCAGCAGGAAAAGAGGGAAAGGAGACGAACATCAGGGAAAGTGGGCAAAGGCGGAGATGGGCATGAGGAGAAGTGGGCAGGAGAGATGGGCATGAGGAGAAGTGGGCAGGAGGGGAGATGGGCATGTGGAAAATGGGTGGGAAGAGAGATGGGCATCATGAGAAGTGGGCAGGAGAGGGGAGCAGCACGAAAAGTGAGTGGGAAGGGAGATGGCATCAGGAGAAGTGGGCAGGAGAGAGGAGCAGCAGGAGAATCGGGCAGCAGGAGAGGTGGGCACCGGGAGAAGTGGGTGGGAAGGGAGATGGGCACCGGGAGAAGTGGGTGGGAAGGGAGATGGGCACCAGCAGCAGCGGGCAGGAGGGGAAGCGCCTCTCCAACATCCCCATCCCTCCAGCTGTGCCACCCCACGCGCAGCCGGGGCACAGCGATAGAAACCAGCCTTCCAACATAAAAAAACCCCAAATAAACAATAAAAAAAACCCAGAAAAAGCTGCCTGCAAAAGGCCGGGCCGGACTCACCGAGCTGCCGCTCTCCTCCTGTGCAAAGGCTGCTGCGGGCTGTGCCGTGGCACCGGCAGCATCGGAGGGGGGGAGGCTCCCGAGCCGCAGCGCCCGTGCCCGCCCCGGATCCCGAATCTTGCGCTGGCACGGCCGGGGCTCGGCAGGGATTCCGGGATTTATTTTTATTTTTAAAAAAATTTTTTTAATTTTTTTTTTTTTTTTTTTTTGGGATTTTTCAGGGAGTGACCTCCCCGCCGCAGCTTTGCAGGAGAGACTGGCGAGCCCCTGGTGCTGCCTGGCGTTATAAATAACCTGCGATTTCTTTCCTCCCTCTCCCTCCTCTCCCTCCTCTTTCTCTCTCTCTCTCCCCAGCCTTTTCTCTCAGGAGTGTTGGCACTTTCCAGGCTCCCTCTGCTCAACGACTTAGCGGGATTGGGATGTTGTTTGTCAGGGCTCTCCTGCGTTTCTCATCAGGGAGCTGCGAGGAGGCCTCTGGCCAGGTTAGGGAATGTCAGGTTTTGGGGATGGTGGGGGAAAAATGAGGAATTTTTCCTGAATTTTTAACATGACCAGGAGGGGAATGTCAGGTTAGGGAATGTCAGGTTAGGGAATGTCAGGTTTTGGGGATGTGGGGGGAAAAATGAGGAATTTTCCCTGAATTTTTACACTTCCAGGAGGGGAATGTCAGGTTAGGGAATGTCAGGTTTTGGGGATGTGGGGGGGAAAATGAGGAATTTTTACCTGACCAGGAGGGGAATGTCAGGTTAGGGAATGTCAGGTTTTGGGGATGTGGGGGGAAAAATGAGGAATTTTCCCTGAATTTTTACACTTCCAGGAGGGGAATGTCAGGTTAGGGAATGTCAGGTTTTGGGGGTGCTAGGGGGAAAACCAAAAAATTTTTCCTGAATGTTTTACACGATCAGGAGGGGAATGTCAGGTTAAGGAATATCAGGTTAGGGAATGTCAGGTTAGGGAATGTCAGGTTTTGGGGATGTTGGAGAAAAATGAGGAATTTTTCCTGAATTTTTTACACTTCCAGGAGGGGAATGTCAGGTTAGGGAATGTCAGGTTTTGGGGGTGCTGGAGGGAAAAACGAGGAATTTTTTTCCCTGAATTTTTTCCTGGCCAGGAGGGGAATGTCAGGTTAGGGAATGTTGGGGAAAAATGAGGAATTTTTCCTGAATTTTTACATGACCAGGAGGGGAATGTCAGGTTAGGGAATGTCAGATTAGGGAATGTCAGGTTTTGGGGATGTTGGGGGGAAAAAAGGGAGTTTTCCCTGAATTTTTTACACTTCCAGGAGGGGGATGTGGGCCCTGCTCCGAGTGCTCCCCAGGAAGGCTCAGTTTGTGCAGTGCTGCCGTTAAATATTTGGGATAAACATTTCCACGGACGATAAGGCAGCGGCATCCAAAGTAAATAAATTCCCCAGCAAAGGGGCCGCTGTGACAGCGGGGATTTGTCTTCGGATTTGGCAGCCTGGGGTTGCCAAGCTGGCGTTTCTGCAGGCTGGGAAAAATCCATGTGGGATTGGGGGGTCTCATCCATCCCATCAGGATTTGGGATCTCAGTCATCCTCATGGGATTTGGGGTCTCATCCTTTCCTGGGATTTGGGATCTCATTTATCCCATCAGGATTTGGAGTCTCATCCATCCCACCAGGATTTGGGATCTCATCCATTCCCAGGATTTGGGGGTCTCATCCATCCCCTGGGATTTGGGGTCTCATCCACCACCCAGGATTTGGGGTCTCATCTATCCCTCAGGATCTGGGATCTCATCAGTCCCATCAGGATTTGGGGATCTGATCCATTCTCTGGGATTTGGGATTTAATCCATCCCCAGGGATTTGGGGTCTCATCCATCCCTGGGATTTGATGTCTCATCCACCCCTGAGGTTGGAGGTTTCATCCATCCCCTGGGGATTTGGGATCTCATCAATCCCCCAGGATTTGGGATCTCATCCATCCCTGGGATTTTGGAATCTCATCCATCCCCAGGATTTGGGGGTCTCATCCTTCCCAGCAGGATTTGGGATTTCATCGATCCCCCAGGATTTGGGATCTCATCCGTCCCCTAGGATTTGGGGTCTCATCCATCCACCGGGATTGAGGATTTCATCCATCCCCCAGGGATTTGGGGTCTCATTCACCCCCCAGGATTTGGGATCTCGTCAATCCCCCAGGATTTCGAGTCTCTTCCATTCTTCTGGGTATTTGGGATTTCATCCCTCCCCTGGGATTTGGGATCTCATCCATCCACCAGGATTGGGGGTTTCATCCATCCCCCAGAGATTTGGGATCCCATCCATCCCATCAGGATTTGGGATCTCATCAGTCCCATCAGGATTTGGGGATTTGATCCATTCTCTGGGATTTGGGATTTAATCCATCCCCCCAGGATTTGGGGTGTCATCCATTCCAGCAGGATTGGGGGTTTCATCCACCCCCCAGGGTTTGGGATCTCATCCATTCTCCTGGGATTTGTGATCCCGCCCATCCCGCAGGATTTGGGATCTCATCCATCCCCCGGAGATTTGGATTCTCATCCATCCATCTGGGATTTGGGGTCTCATCCATCCACCGGGATTGAGGATTTCATCCATCCCCCAGGGATTTGGGGTCTCATTCACCCCCCAGGATTTGGGATCTCGTCCATCTCCCAGGATTTCGAGTCGCATCCATTCTTCTGGGTATATGGAATTTCATCCCTCCCCTGGGTTTTGGGGCCTCATTCATCCTCCAGAGATTTGGGGTTTCATTCCATCCCCTGGAATTTGGGATCTCATCCATCCCTGGGATTTGAGGTCTCATCCATCCCTGGGATTTGAGGTCTCATCCATCCCCAGGATTTGGGATCTCATCCATCCCTCAGGGATTCAGGATCTCATCCATTCCCTGGAGATTTGGGGTCTCATCCATCCCCCAAGATTTGGGGATCTCATCCCTCCCACCAGGATCTCATCCATCGCTCAGGATTGGGGATCTCACCCATCCTCTGGGATTTCGAGTCTCATCCATTCTTCTGGGTATTTGGGATTTCATCCCTCCCCTGGGATTTGGGGGTCTCATCCATCCACCAGGACTGGGGGTTTCATCCATCCCCTGGGGGAAGGGAAGGGAAGGGAAGGGAAGGGAAGGGAAGGGAAGGGAAGGGAAGGGAAGGGAAGGGAAGGGAAGGGAAGGGAAGGGAAGGGAAGGGAAGGGAAGGGAAGGGAAGGGAAGGGAAGGGAAGGGAAGGGAAGGGAAGGGAAGGGAAGGGAAGGGAAGGGAAGGAGCCCGGAGCTCCCGAATCCTCCCGGCAGCCTGGAATCATTTAGCAGCGCTCAGCAGGTGCCAGCTCCCCCCCGGGCTCCGTTCCTCCTTGTTTTCCATAGGAAATTCCCAGCCCAAACATCCTCCCGGGGCGGAGGAGCCCTGCGGGGATCCTGAGGAGGAGGAGGAGCGGCAGCAGCGATGTGAGCGCGGTTCGGTGGCCGGGCTTGGAGGGACACGCTGTACAGCGGGGACTCGGCCAGAAATCCCGAATGTTTGGGATGGGAAATGTGCCTGGAAAGCACAGCCCGTCTGCAGGCAGGGAGGATGTGGGGAAAGTGGGAAAAGAGGGCAGGGAAAGGGAGGAAAACCCCAGGGAAGGGAGGTGGGGAGGGGTTTGATCCCCTCTGAGCGGTGTGGTGGCAGCTGGAGCAGGAATCTTCCTCCTCTTCCTCCTCTTCCTCCTCTTCCTCCTCTTCCTCCTCTTCTTCCTCTTCCTCCTCTTCCTCCTCTTCCTCCTCTTCCTCCTCTTCCTCCTCTTCCTCTTCTTCCTTGTCTTCCTCCTCTTCCTTCTCTTACTCATTTTCCTTCTCTTTTTCTTCTTCCTCTCTCCAGCTACCTCTGGATTGCTTCATCCATGTAGGGAACCCTCATTTTCTTCATCTTCCTGCTCCTCCTCCTCTTCCTCTTCTTCCTCCTCTTCCTCTTCTTCCTCTCTCCAGATACCTTTTATTGCTTCATCCATACAGGGAACCCTTCTCTTCCTTTTCTTCCTTCTCTTCCTCCTCTTCCTCATCTTCCTTCTCCTCCTTCTCTTTCTCCTTTTCCTCATTTTCCTCCTCTTCCTTCTCTTCTTCCTCTTCCTCTTCTTCATCTTCTTCCTTTCCCTCCTCTCTCCAGGTACCTCTCATTGCTCCATCCATGCAGGGGACCCTCATTTTCTTCATCTTCCTCCTTTCCCTCCTCTTCCTCCCGCTGCTCCAGGCACTCCCTGGCAGCAGAGCTCTGCTCTCTGTGTGCCCTCTGGAATTAATTCCCTGTGCCCAGGGAAGGTCCCGATGGATTCCCACCACCCTGGACCTGAGGGAACCCTGCGGGACCCCAGGAAAGGGAACCCTGAGGGATTCCAGGAAAGGGAAACTCTGAGGGATTCCAGGAAAGGGAATCCTGAGGGGCTCCAGGAAAAGGAACCCTGAGGGACTCATGGAAAGGAATCCTGAGGAACTCCAGGGAAGGGAATTCTGAGGGGCACCAGGAAAGGGGGAAAGGGAATCCTGAGGGTCTCCAGGAAAGGGAATCCTGAGGAATTCCAGGAAAGGGAACCCTGAGGAACTCCAGGAAAGGGAACCCTGAGGGACCCCAGGAAAGGGAATCCTGAGGAATTCCAGAAAAGGGAACCCTGAGGGACTCCAGGAAAGGGAATCTTGAGGGTCTCCAGGAAAGGGAACCCTGAGGGACTCCAGGAAAGGGAATCTTGAGGGTCTCCAGGAAAGGGAACCCTGAGAGGCTCCAGAAAAGGAGCCCTGAAGGATTCGGGGATCCCTCTGGGGTGGAGGCCCCACATCTGCCCACCAACTGCAGGGAAGGTCAGGTCAGCAGGGAGAGCTGATCCAGCCCTGCCTCGACCTCCCCGCTCACCCCGAGCCTCCCTTTTCCCTTTTCCCTTCCCAGCCGCGCATTCTTCAGCCCAAACAACATTCTTGGACCGAGATTTGAGGGAATCTGGAGGGACTCGGTCACCCGGAGACGGAGCAACAGCCGAGCGAGCGGCTGGAAACTCTGAGCGGGGCTGAGCCGGCCCTGCTGGAGGCTCCCGGAGCTCCTGGAACCGCCAGAGTTCCATGGGAGCTGCTCCACAGCTGGCCTGGCGTGGGGAGAGCCGAGGGAGAGGCGGCGAATCCCAAATCCTGCATTGTCCCTTCCTGGGGCTGGGAAAGGCTGGGAGATGTTGGGCAGTGTTGGGGAGTGCTGGGGCGGCCTTTTCCCCCATCCTGCCCCAGTTCCAGGCTTGGAATCTCGCACGGTTCCTGCCTGGTGTCTCTGGGTCTGTGGGTTGTTGTGGGGATGGGCTCGGTCCTGACAGTTCCCAGCCCCATGGAATGGCCTTGCAGCCCATCCCAAACCTCCGGCCCTATAGAATATCCTTTCGCCCCATCCCAAATTCCCAGCCCTATAGAAAATCCTCACAGCCCATCCCAAACTCCCAGCCCCAGGGAAGGTCCTTTCACCCCGTCCCAGACCCCCAACCCCATGGAATCCTTGTAGCCCATCTGGATTCCCAGCCCATGGAATTCTTTCCTTTCAGCCCATCCCAAACCCCCAGCCCCACAGAAAATCCTTTCACCCCATCCCAAACTCCCAGCCCTATAAAATGTCCTTGCAGCCCATCCCAAACCCCCCGCCCCATGGAATCCTTACACAAATCCCAAACTCCCAGCCCCACAGAATGTCTTTGTAGCCCATCCCAAACCCCCAGCCCCACAGAATCCTTACAGCCAATCCCAAACTCCCAGCCCCACAGAAAATCCTTTCACCCCATCCCAAACTCCCAGCCCCACAGAATGTCCTTGTAGCCCATCCCAAACTCCCAGCCCCACAGAATGTCCTTGTAGCCCATCCCAAACTCCCAGCCCCACAGAATCCTTACAGCCAATCCCAAACTCCCAGCCCCACGGAATGTCCTTGCAGCCCATCCTGGATTCCCAGCCCCATGGAATGTCCTCCAGTCCATCCCAAACTCCCAGACCCACAGAATGCCCTTACCGCTCATCCCAGATTCCCAGCCCCACAGAAAATCCTCACAGCCCATCCCAAATTCCCATTCCCATTGAATCCTTTCACCCCATCCCGAACCCCAGCCCCCCTTAAGTGTCCCTGGGTCCCCTCTGGCCTGTGGTCTCCATCCCCTTCCCTACAAACCCCAAGTGCTGAATTCCCAAATTCCCTAAATCCCAAATCCCCTAAATCCCAAATTCCCAAATTCCAAAATCCCTAAATCCCAAATCCCCAAATCCCAAATTCCCTAAATCCCAAATTCCAAAATCCCTAAATCCCAAATCCCCAAATCCCAAATTCCCTGATTCCCTCCAGACCAGGAGGCTCCGAGCTCCTCTCAGCCACTGGAAAAAAAAAAAAAAAAGGGTTTGGAAAAGGTTAAAGGATTCATTCGGAGCAGGGCTGGAAACTCTGAAGCGTTTCCTCATCCCGACGTTCCCTCCTGTCCCTGGCCTGCTCTGACACCTCCACGGACACGCGGCCAAACGCATCTGGGAGGGCTGGGCTGGCCGGGGATCCGCTGGGATCAGCAGCTCTGGGGTGTTTGGGGTCATTCCTTCGGCCCCATAGAGCTGGGATGGGCTGGAACAGCTCCGGGATATTTGGGGTCATTCCCAAAAGGAATTCCCATAGAGCTGGGAGAGGGTGGAGAAGCTCTGGGGATATTTGGGATTATTCCTTCAGCCCCGTAAAGCTGGGACGGGCTGGAGCAGATCCGGGATATTTGGGGTCATTCCCAAATGGAATTCCCATAAAGCTGGGAGAGGGTGGAGAAGCTCTGGGATATTTGGGATCACTCCCTCAGCCCCACAGCTCTGGGGTATTTGGGATCATTCCCTCGGCCCCACAGAGCTGGGAGAGCAGCTCCGGGATATTTGGGGTTATTCCTTCAGCCCCATAGGGCTGGGAGAGGCTGGAGAACCTCCGGGATATTTGGGATCGCTCCCTCAGCCCCACAGAGCTGGGACAGCAGCTCTGGGATATTTGGGGTCATTCCCAAATAGAATTCCCATAGAACTGGGAGGGGCTGGAGCAGCTCTGGGATATTTGGGGTCATTCCCAAATAGAATTCCCATAGAACTGGGAGGGGCTGGAACAGCTCTGGGATATTTGGGGTCATTCCTTCAGCCCCATAAAGCTGAGAGGGGCTGGAGCAGATCTGGGATATCTGGGATCATTCCCAAATATAATTCCATAGAGTTGGGACACACTGGAGGAGCTCTGGGATATTTGGGATCATTCCCAAATATAATTCCATAGAGTTGGGACACGCTGGAGCATCTCTGGGGTATTTGGGATCACTCCCTCGGCCCCACAGCTCTGGGGTATTTGGGATCGCTCCCTCAGCCCCACAGAGCTGGGAGAGCAGTTCTGGGATATTTGGGGTCATTCCCAAATGGAATTCCCATAGAACTGGGAGGGGCTGGAGCAGCTCTGGGATATTTGGGGTCATTCCTTCAGCCCCATAAAGCTGAGAGGGGCTGGAGCAGATCTGGGATATTTGGGATCATTCCCAAATAGAATTCCATAGAGTTGGGACACGCTGGAGCATCTCTGGGGTATTTGGGATCATTCCCTCAGCCCCACAGAGCTGGGAGGATGCGTGGGGTGTTCCCATTCTTGGACCCCCAATCCCTGTTTTCCAAGGCCTGCAGTGTTTTGCTTTTAAATCCCTGTAGGACAAATAAATCCCTACAGGAGAAATAAAATCCCTATAGGGCAAATATAAATCGCTATAGGAGAAATATAAACTCATACAAGGCAAATTAACTCCTTATAGGAGAAATAAATCCCTATAAGACAAATAAAATCCCTATAGGAGACATAAATCCCTATAGAACAAACATAAATCCCTATGGGACAAATAGAATCCCTCTAGAACAATTAAATCCATCTAGGAAAAATAAATCCATATCAGACAAATAAAATCCCTATAGGACAAATAAAATCGCTGTTAAAAAAAAGCATAAATCCCTATAGGACAATTAAAATCCCTATAGAACAAACAGAAATCCCTATAGGAAAAATAAAATCCCTATAGGAAAAATAAAATCTCTATAGAACAAACATAAATCCCTATAGGACAAATGAAATCCCTGAAGAACAAATAAATCCATCTAGGAAAAATAAATCCATATCAGACAAATAAAATCCCCGTAGGACAAATAAAATCCCTATATATAAGAGAAATAAATCCAAATAAGACAAATAAAATCCCTATAAGAGAAATAAATCCAAATAAGACAGAAAAAAATCCCCGCAGGGCAAATGTAAATCCGTACAGGGCAAACATAAATCCATGTAGGATGGATTAATTCCATGTAGGATGAAACAATTCCATATAGAAGCTAATTAATTCCATGTAGAAGTTAATTAATGCTGAGCTGCCCGTCCTGGAGCCCTCAGGGTCCCCCTGGCTCGGGAAGGTCACGGCCCCGAGCTGCCCTCCCTAAAATGTTGTTTTTGTCTGCAAAGCATCCCGAATATGAACCAAAAAAATCCAAAAAAAGCAAAAAAAAAAAAAAAAAAAAAAAAAAAGGGAAAAAAGCAACATCAGCTGCCTGGGAAAGCCATCAGCGTTCCTGCCTGCTCCTGCCACCTGGCATCCCAAAAAATCCCCAAAATTTCCCAAAATTTCCAATCCTGGAGCCCTGCCCCGGCACCTCTGCCCTCCCTGCCCTGCTCCAGCTCTTCCCGAGCTGCCAAACTCCTCAGGGAGAAAAGCAGAGCATGTGGAAAAAAAAAAAAAAAATTGGAAAAAAAATAAATTGAAAAAAAAAATAAATTGGAAAAAAAAAAAATAAACCAAAGTGCTCGGAGATAAACAGGAGGCAGGAGCGGGGCGTGGGCGGCGCTGCTGCTCTGCAGATGAACCGAGGCTCGGGGGGGGACTGCGGGGTCCTGGCAGTGATTTTGGGGACAAAAGGAGCATTTGGGGGAGGTGGCGCGAGGGGGATGTGTGCCCTGGCGTTTGGGGTCACTCCGTGCTCCCCTTTGCCCCCTTTGGAGGGTGGCAGATGGGATTTGGGGGATCGTTCCCAGCAGCCCCATGGGATCATTCCCTCATTCCCTGGGCCCCACAGAGCTGGGAGGGGCTGCATTGGGGTCCATGGGCAGTCAGAGCTGAGCTTGGGATGGGTATTGGGATATTTGGGATCATTCCCTGGGCCCCACAGAGCTGGGAGAGGCTGGATTTGGGGTCTGTGGGCAGCCACAGCTGGGTTTGGGGTGGATATTGGGATTTGTGGGATCATTCCCTCATTCCCTGGGCCCCACAGAGCTGGGAGGGGCTGCATTGGGGTCCATGGGCAGTCACAGCTGAGCTTGGGATGGGTATTGGGATATTTGGGATCATTCCCTGGGCCCCACAGAGCTGGGAGGGGCTGGATTTGGGGTCTGTGGGCAGCCACAGCCGGGCCAGGGGTGAGCTCTGAGATATTTGGGATCATTCCCTTGGCCCCATAAAGCTGGGAGAGGCTGGAGCAGCTCTGGGATATTTGGGATCATTCCCTCAGTCCCATAGAACTGGGAGAGGCTGGAGCAGGGTCCACGACAGCCAGAGCTGACCTGGGGATGAATTTTGGGATATTTGGGATCATTCCCTGCACCCCGTGGAGCTGGGATGGGCTTCAGGGGGTCCATGGGCAGCCACGAGCAGGCTGAGGATGGGAGTTGGGATATTTGGGATCATTCCCTCATTCTCTCAACCCCACGGAGCTGGGAGAAGCTGGAGCAGCTCTGGGATATTTGGGGTCATTCCCTGAGCCCCCTGGGATCATTCCCTCATTGCCCAGGCACCATAGAGCCTGGATTTGAGGTCTGTGGGCAGCCACAGCTGGGTTTGGGGTGGATATTGGGATTTGTGGGATCATTCCCTCATTCCCTGGGCCTCAGGGAGCTGGAAGAGGCTGGGGCAGGTCTGGGATATTTGGGATCATTCCCTCATTCCCGGGACCCTATAGATCTGGGAGGGGCTGGATTTGGGGTCTGTGGGCAGCCACAGCCGGGCCAGGGGTGAGCTCTGAGATATTTGGGATCATTCCCTTGGCCCCATAAGTCTGGGAGAGGCTGGAGCAGCTCTGGGATATTTGGGATCATTCCCTGGGCCCCACAGAGCTGGGAGAGGCTGGAGCAGGGTCCACAACAGCCACAGCTGATCTGGGGATGGGTTTTGGGATATTTGGGATCATTCCCTGCACCCTGTGGAGCTGGGATGGACTTCAGGGAGTCCATGGGAACTGGGGTTGGGCACTGGGATATTTGGGATCATTCCCTCAGCCCCACAGAGCTGGGAGAACCTGGAGCAGCTCTGGGATATTTGGGATCATTCCCTGGGCCCCATAGATCTGGGAGAGGCTGGATTTGGGGTCTGTGGGCAGCCACAGCTGGGTTTGGGGTGGATATTGGGATATTTGGGATCATTCCCTCAACCCTGTGGAGCTGGGAGAGGCTGGAGCAGCTCTGGGATGTGTGGGATCATTCCCTGGGCCCCATGGGATCATTCCCTGAGCTCCGGGGATTTGGGGAGGGCTGGATCGGGGTCCGTGGGTGCCGCTCCAGGCTGGGGATGGGAGCTGGGATATTTGGGATCATTCCCTCATTCCCGGGGATTTGGGGAGGGCTGGATCAGGGTCTGTGGCAGCCACAGCTGGGCTGGGGGTGGATATTGGAATTTGTGGGACCATTCCCTCATTCCCGGGGATTTGGGGAGAGGCTGGATCGGGGTCCGTGGGTGCCGCTCGAGGCTGGGGATGGGAGCTGGGATATTTGGGATCATTCCCTCAGTCCCGGGGAGCTGGGAGAGGCTGGATCGGGGTCCGTGGGTGCCGCAGAGCCCGGGCGGGGCTGTCAGCCCCCAGCAATAATCAGCGATGATCAAAGCGGCTCCTTCCCGACAGCCCCGGGATGCGATGATCGGAAATCTCCCGGAGGGGGGAAAAACAACCCCCGGTGCTCCCGGCAGAGCATCCGCAGCTCCGGGAGGGGATTTGGGAGGGTTTGTGTGCGCCTGATCAGAGCAGGGACAGCTCCCAGGTGTCCCCGAGCAGTCACCGCCGCCTCCTGCTGCCCTCGGGGGCTGCGAGAAGCCGATTTGGGGGCTCAGCTCCCCCATAAACGAGGGATCACGCAGGAATCCACAGCAAACCCCAACCCGGCAGAAACATCTGGAAAATCCCTTTTCTCCCCAAAAACAGCCTCAGCAACGCCGCCTCGACCCCTCCACCTGCTCGGGGTTTGCTCCTCGGCTCCATCCCGGCCCCCAGAGCCCCCCGGGGGTGTCTCCCCCCTTTCCCCCCGTCCATCCCTCCCTCTGGAATTGCTCAGTGGAACTCGTTGTGGCCGGGAGCCTCTCCTGGCTGCCGGGCTCGGGTTTATCTCTCCCTCCAGAGCCGGAGGGAAACCTCGGAGCCAGACACGCGGCCCCAGCTGCGCCGGGAATGCGGGAAGGGCTGAACTCGAGCCATGGATCTGGATTTGGGATGCTCTGAGAGCTCCCTTTGCATCCCATAGAATGAGGGAAGGGCTGAATCCGGGCCATGGGTCTGGATTTGGGATGCTCTGAGAGCTCCTTTTGCTGTCCTGGGAACGAGGGAAGGGCAGAACCTGGATTTGGGATTCCCTGAGTGCCTTCTTTCTGTCCCAGGAAGGTGGGAAGGGCTGAACCTGGATTTGGGATGCTCCCTTTGCCATCCCAGTAACGTGAAAAGGGCTGAATCTGGATTTGGGATGCCCTGAACCTTCCCTTCACTACCCAGGGAATGAAGGAAGGACTGATCCTGGATTTGGGATGCCCTGAACGCTCCCTTTGTTATTCAGGGAATGAGGGAAGGATTTGGGATGCTCTGAGCGCTCCCTTTGCTGTCCCAGGAATTCGGGAAGGGCCGAACCTGGATTTGGGATTCCCTGAATGTTCCCTTTGGTGTCCAGGGAATGAGGGAAGGGCTGAACCCGGATTTGGGATGCTCTGAGCGCTCCCTTTGTTATTCAGAGACCGAGGGAAGGATTTGGGATGCTCTGAGCGCTCCCTTTGTTATTCAGGGACCGAGGGAAGGATTTGGGATGCTCTGAGCGCTCCTTTTGCCATCCCGGTAACATGGAAAGGGCTGAACCTGGATTTGGGATTCCCTGAGCTCTCCCTTCGCTGCCCCTCCTCTGTCACAGCCCCGTGACAACCCCGAGGTGTGAAAAGCCTGAAAATGTTCCCAAAATTCCCACCCTGGCCGCTTTTCTCCTCCTGGAAAGCCGAGCAGGGGGAAGGGGGTGCCCAAATCGTGGCCAGGGCGCTCAGCGCTGCCAACCCCCAGGAACAACCACAGGGAAAAGCGCTCCTGATCCCGGGATCCCCAAAATTCCCGAGGGAGTTCGGGAGCTCCCCGCCTCGGGGAGGGATCGGGATCGGGATCGCTTCTCTGCTGATGTGGAAGCTCTGGGTCTGCTCGGCTCCCCAGGTTCTCCTGCCGGGAGGCGGCAGCGGAGGCCGCTCCTCTTTCTCCTCTTTCTCCTCTTTCTCCTCTTTCTCCTCTTTCTCCTCCCCCTTTTTCTCTCTCCAGGCTCCGATATTCCCAATTTTCCAGCCGGGAACGTGCGGCTCCGCGCTGATGGGGACGAGCTGGGCTGTTCCTCGCAGCCCGTCCCGAATCCTCCCAATCCCAAAGCGCTTTTCCCAACAATTCTCCTCTTCCAGCGGCGCTCTGACCTTTTCATTAATAAATCAGCCGCGTTATTGGAGGGATGAATAATTCACCATCACACCCAGCCCTGCGCCGGCTGCAGGATTTAATTAATTTAATCCTCTCACGGAACGCCCCCGAGGGCTGAGGAGGGATGGGGATGGATGGGGATGATTCCAGAGATGTTCTGGAGATATTATTTTATTTTATTTTATTTTATTTTATTTTATTTTATTTTATTTTATTTTATTTTATTTTATTTTATTTTATTTTATTTTATTTTATTTTATTTTATTTTATTTTTTTATTTCATTTTCTTATTTTATTTTACTATTTTATTTTATTTTATTTTTTTAATTTTTTATTTTTTAAAATTTTTTTTATATTTTATTTTATTTTATTTTATTTTATTTTATTTTATTTTATTTTATTTTATTTTATTTTATTTTATTTTATTTATTTCATTCCATTCCATTCCATTCCATTCCATTCCATTCCATTCCATTCCATTCCATTCTATTATTTTCCCCTCTCCGGGTGCTTTAAAAGGAGGAAAAATTCCCCTTTGCTGTGGAGCTGCCTGAGGAAAGCCCCTCAGGATCCCCTCCCCGAGCTTTCCCTCTGGGAAATTACAGCGGATTTTTGATTTTTCCCGACCTTTTCCATCTGTGGCTGCTCAATAAGGGCAGATCTGGGTAAATGTCTCCATCCAGGGGTGTTTAACGGGGATGGAGACATTAAATTCCTGCCCTGCTGGTGTGGGACACCCCCAGGTGTCAGATTGGGAATCACCCCCAAAAATCCTGGCAGGATTTCGGGTCCTCCTCCCGCCCGGGAGGGGTGGGAATGGTTTTTCCATAGTTTTGGACTCCACAAAAGTGTTTTTCACCCCTGGATGGTGCCAGGGATTATCCCAGGGGGGCTCCATTCACTTTCTGGAGTGTTTCCAGAATTTTCCTCAGCTCTACCCCCCAAATCCATGAGGAAATGGAAAGGGAAAGCCGCAGAGGCGCGGGGTTAATTAGCGAGCAGCCTAAACGAGGTCTGGTATTAATTACACCCCCCTGGGCCGGGAAGCGGCTTCACAGCGACGTGGCCGTGCATGGGGGACCCCCCCGTCACCCATGGGTGCGAGGGGACCCCCGGGCACCCCAATCCCAGCTCTGCAGGATTTGGGGAGCAGCGCACACCAGGGTGAGGACCCCCAGTTGTGTCCCCCATTTCCCAGCAAGGATATCCCGTGGGATTTTGGGGTGGGGGAAAGAATCCCAGGATGATTTCGCTCGGAAACGCCTCCGGGGTTGTCAGGATGGGATGTGGGGTGGATTTTGGGGCTGATCCCGCTGATCCAGGGAAAGCTTTAAAGCTTTTCCCAGTCTCAATCCGCCCCGGTCGCTGCCTCTCCCCCCGCCCGAGCGGGGCAGGGAATGTGCTGGAAAATCTCCGCGTTTCCTGCAGCTCCCGAGGCGCGAGTGTTGCCCTTGGCCGCGGCTGAAGGAGCTTTTTGTCGGGAAAGCGGCTGCGGGAATGGTCTGGAATCTCCTTCCGAAGGTTTCTCCTCCTGCCTTCCCTTCTCCCAGCGTTTCCCAAACACGATCCCGGCGGGTTTGCAGTGCTGGAGCATCACCGGGACAACCCAAAATCCCAAATCCCTGAGCTCCCAGCTCTCATCCAGCCTTTCCCTCCCTTCCCTCCTCGCTCCTTCCCAGCCCTCCCAGTTAAACGCTTCAGAGCGAGGTTGTTCAGAAGCTCCACGGCTCCAGAGATCCCAGCAGGTCTCCTCTGAGGAGAACCTTCAAAGGATTTCTCCACTCTCAGAGCTGCTGGAGCTCCCGGGTGGATGCAGGAATGCGGGGATGGGTACAGAGATAACAAAGCTCAGGTTTTTAGGGAATTCCGGGCCGAGATTCCAGGTCTCAGCTCCTCCTGCATGGCTGGAGCCCGGGGTGCTGCTCCAGGGACAGCCAGGACAGGGCTGGATCATGGAAACCTCCCTTGATTGTGTCTCTCACTCCAGCTCTGGCTTCCACAGCTCCGGGAGGAGTTTGATTCCTGCCCCAGCTTTCCCTGCTGGGCCGTGTCCACGCTCATTCCCAATCCTGCAGGAAACCATGGAATCCTGGGGGAGTTTTCAAGAGCTCCAAGGCATGTGTGGAATTGTTCCTTCTTGGAAATATCAGGGCAGTTGTGGTGAGCATCAGGGGTTGTCCTTGGAGATGGGTCTGCTGATGTGGTCACCCGTCTGTCCATCCATCCATCCATGGATTCCATCCACCCATCCATCCATGGATCCATCCATGGATTCCATCCATCCATGGATCCATCCATCATCCATCCATCCATCCATGGATTCCATCCACCCATCCATCCATCCATCCATCCATGGATTCCATCCATCATCCATCCATCCATCCATGGATTCCATCCACCCATCCATCCATCCATCCCTCCATGGATCTGTCCATGGATCCATCCATGGATCCATCCATCATCCATCCATCCATCCATGGATCCATCCATCCATCCATCCATCCATCCATCCATCATCCAACCATCCATCCATCCATCCATCCATCCATCCATCCATCCATCCATCCATCATCCATCCATCCATCCATGGATCCATCCATCCATCCATCCATCCATCATCCATCCATCCATCCATCCATCCATCCATCCATCCATCCATCCATCCATCCATCCATCTCCCCAGCATCCCCTGCCACCCCACAGGGGTGAATCCCTATGGAGATCTTTGGGATATTCCTGTGGGATCAGGGCACGGCTGATCATCCCTATGGGATATTCCTGTGGGATATTGCTGTGGGATATTGCTGTGGGATATTCCTGTGGGATGAGGGCACAGCCAGATCATCCCTATAGGATATTCCTGTGGGATCAGGGCACAGCCGAGGGCAGCGTGGCCCTGCACCCCTGGCAGTGTCGGGGCTGCTGGCGAGACAGCTCTGGACGGCTCCGCTTTTTTCCAGGCCCGTGTCCCGCTCTGTGTTCCTTCCCTGTGTTTTGATTTCCTATTAAAGCAGCGCTGCCTCATTTCCTCCCACAAAAACACGGATTCCTCCAGGCCCAGCAAAGCCCCAGGGCTGGAGCACACCCGGGGGGCACCTGCTGCCTTCTGCCCCGTCCTTCCCTCTCCCAACCCCTCTGGACACAGAAAGAGATGGATGATTTCCATCCATTTTCCACCCATCCAGGCTGTGGGTGCCTCCCCTTCCCTTCCAGAACTTTCCCTGTTCCGGGCCAGCTCGGGTGGATTTTTAAGGAGCAGGAACCAGCGGTGCTTTTGCAGCTGCTCCATCCCTTCCACCGCTCGGCAGCGTCCCCGGGCAGGAGGGATCGGTCCTGGGAGAGTCTGGAAGCGGAGCTGTGGATGCCTCGGGGATGAAAACACTTCCTGCGCCTCCACCTCCACCTGACATTTGGGAACAGCCGAGCCGCGGCTCTGGGAGCGCTCCAGATTCCTCTCGCTGGAGCGTCACGGGGCAGGGAGGGAGGAGGAGGAGGGAGGGAGGAGGGAGGAGGAGGTGTCGGGGCAGCAGCGGCTCCGGACAGGCTGGATGGGAGCCGGGCCCTGCTGCTGTCCTGGGAACCGGGTGTTTATCCCCAAAACTGGGTGTGCATCCTCAGAACAGGGTGTTTATCCCCAAAACTGGGTGTGCATCCTCAGAACAGGGTGTTTATCCCCAAAACTGGGTCTGCATCCTCAGAACAGGGTGTTTATCCCCAAAACTGGGTCTGCATCCTCAGAACAGGGTGTTTATCCCCAAAACTGGGTCTGCATCCTCAGAACAGGGTGTTTATCCCCAAAGCCAAGAATTCATCCCTAGAACAGGGTGCTCATGCCCAGAATTGGATGTTTATCCCCAGAAACTGTGTGTGTTCACCCCCAGAACCGGGTGTTCACCCCCAGAACAGGATGTTCACCCTGGAACAGGGTATTTATCCCCAGAACCAGGTGTTTATCCCCAGAACTGGGTGTTCACCCCCAGAATTGGGTGTTTATCCCCAGAAACCAGGAGTTAATCCCTAGAACTGGGTGTTTACCCCCAGGAGCCAAGTCTTCACCCCCAGAACCATGTGTTTATCCCCAAAATTGGGAGTTCATCTCTAGAACAGGGTGTTCACCCCCAGAATTGGGTGTTCACCCCCAGAATTGGGTGTTTATCCCCAGAAATTGTGTGTTCATCCCCAAAACCAGGTGTTTATCCCCAGAACTGGGTGTTCATCCCCAGAATTGGATGTTTATCCCCAGAAACTTGGTGTGCATCCCCAGAACCAGGAGTACGTCCCTAGAACAGGGTGTTTACCCCCAAAACTGGGTATTTATCCCCAGAACTGAGTGTTTATCCCCAGAAACTGGGTGTTCATCCCCAAAACCAGGAGTTCATGCCTGGAACAGAGTGTCCATCCCCAGAACTGGGTGTTTATCCTCAGAATATTGGGTGTTTATCCCCAGAACTGGGTATTTTCCTTGGGAAGGCAAAAAGACAGGGAAAACGAGGCAGGTGCAGGTGGCTTTGACACCTTGCCAGCTTTCCTTGGAGCCCGAGGGCCACCAGAGCGAATTCCCAAGGGATGAGGCTCAGGGATGCAGGGATTTGGGAAAGGGGACATGGCTGAGGCTGGGGACACCCAAGGAAAGGCACCTCACACCCCTGAGCCCGGAATTCCCAGGGGTGGGATGAGCAGAACCTGAGGGAAATCCATGGGAGAGACCAAACGCCCTGAGCTGCCCCAAAAATTTCCATTTTGGGATGGAAATTTCCACCTCCAACCAAAAATTCCGGCCAAATTCCAAGCCTGGGTGAAGTGGTGATGACCCAGGGAAGGTCTTCACCGAAGATTGGAGAATTTTTGGGGATTTGGGGACACCTGAGTCTGCGGGGAATGGCTCCATGTGAAATCCGAGGGCATCTTCAGTCTCATGCTTTCCGTAAGCTCCAAGAACATAAAATTTGGTGGGGGATTGGTCGATGATTTATCATCATTATTTCTATTTTTGTTTGGTTTTTTTGGGGGAGCTATTTCTGGGGTTAATTCTATGTCTGTTTGGGGGTGCTTGATTGTTGTTTTTGATATTAGGAAATATAGAGAAACGTTAATTGAAAGTGTATTGATGACGAGTGATTTGGATAACGTGGGGATATATGGTTTAATTATTTGACAAAAAAATAAAGTCAAGACAAAGATAATGGATGCATAAAATGGAATTTAAATACTAGCTCCTAGTAAATGATAAAATAATTATAATAATTGGTTATAAAATAATAAAAAATAAAATAATAAAATAATAAAATGGGGTTTGCTGTGGAATTCTCCATGTGAGGATTTTTCAGGGCTCTGAAAACCCACGAAGATGGAAAGTGCAGGTCTGGGGGTGGCCTGCAGGAGCAGCTGTTTACTGGGCTTGGGGAACGAGGGAGGAAATAACACAAAACCCTCCGAGGATGGATCTGCAAATTCCAGAGAGGACAGCGGGGTTACACAAATCCGCAGGAAGCACAAAAGGTCCAGGAGCTGGGAAAACGAGAAGCAAATCCATCTGGAAGGAGCCCTGGAACAGCCACAGAGCTGAGAGAGGAGCCCTTTTTTGGGAAAAAAAGCTCCAATCCCAGATTTTCCAAAGATTTTGGCGGCCCCTGGGGCTGTTTTGGGCTGAGCTCTGCCCAAACCTGGAGCTGGCAGGAGCCCCCCGAGCTGACCCTGCTCTCTGCAAAGGGGTGGGAAATGTGGGTAAAAATCATGGAATTCAACAGGCGGAATCTGGAGGCTGGAATCTGCTCCCTGCCGGGCAAACCCCAATTAATTTGGGGTTTTTTGGGTTGAGGAGCCTTTCCCCTCCTCCCCTGACCCTTCTCCTGTGCCCCACAAACCCCAGTGGAGCTCAACACTTCCCTCCCCAATCCCTGCAGGATCATATTGAGAAATATGGGTAAAAATCATGGAATTCAACAGCTCGAAGGTGGAACCTGCTCCTTGCTGGTCAAACCCAAATTAATTTGGGTTTTTTTGGGATGAGGAGCCTTTCCTTTCCTCCCCTGATCTTTTTCCTGTGCCCCACAAACCCCAGTGGGGCTCAGCACTTCCCTCCCCAGTCCATAAAGGATCAGATGTGGGAATTCCCTGGATAAAAGGGGAGGATTTTTATCCCTGGATAAAAATCATGGAATTCAACAGCTGGAATGTGGAATCTGCTCCCTGCTGGGCAAACCCCAATTAATTTGGGTTTTTTTTGGGATGAGGAGCCTTTCCTCTCCTCCCCTGACCCTTTTCCTGTGCCCCACAAACCCCAGTGGGGCTCAACACTTCCCTCCCCAATCCCTGCAGGATCATATTGAGAAATATGGGTAAAAATCATGGAATTCAACAGCTCGAAGGTGGAACCTGCTCCTTGCTGGGCAAACCCCAATTAATTTGGGGTTTTTTGGGATTAGAAGCCTTTCCTTTCCTCCCCTGATCTTTTTCCTGTGCCCCACAAACCCCAGTGGGGCTCAGCACTTCCCTCCCCAGTCCATAAAGGATCAGATGTGGGAATTCCCTGGATAAAAGGGGAGGATTTTTATCCCTGGATAAAAATCATGGAATTCAACAGCTGGAATGTGGAATCTGCTCCCTGCTGGGCAAACCCCAATTAATTTGGGATTTTTTGGGATAAGAAGCCTTTCCCCTCCTCTCCTGATCCTTCTCCTGTGCCCCACAAACCCCAGTGGGGCTCAACACTTCCCTCCCCAATCCCTGCAGGATCATATTGAGAAATATGGGTAAAAATCATGGAATTCAACAGCTCGAAGGTGGAACCTGCTCCCTGCTGGGCAAACCCCAATTAATTTGGGGTTTTTTGGGTTGAGGAGCCTTTCCCCTCCTCTCCTGACCCTTTTCCTGTGCCCCACAAACCCCAGTGGGGTTCAGCACGTCCCTCCCCAATCCCTGCAGGATCAGATGTGGGAATTCCCTGGAATTCCCTGGAATTCCCTGCAGACCTGGGGGTTCTGGGATGCTCCAAGGGGGTCCCTGGAGCTCCCCAAACCCTCTGGGCACTCCCAGGGAAGTTTCCCCTGGCGTGGGGTCAGCAGGGAAGGTTTAAAGGTGGAAACGGGGAAGGTTTAAATGAACTCCTGAAGATAAAATTTGGATTAATTGGGCCTTAATGGCTCTGCCGCAAATTCCTCCTGGGAGCGCTCCCGGAGCTCCCCTGCTAATTAAACAAACTGATGAAGGGATTTGATTAAAGGCAGCGAAGTCGTTGTGGCTGCCCCGGTGCCTCGTAGGAACCTGGGAATAAAAACTGGGGATGGAAACTGGGAATAAAACCTGGGAATAAAAACTGAGAATAAAAACTGGGAATAAAAACTGGGAATAAAATCTGGGAATAAAAAGTGGGAATAAAAAGTAGGAATAAAACCTGGGGATGGAAACTGGGAATAAAAACTGGGGATAAAAACTGGGAATAGAAACTGGGGATAAAACCTGGGAATAGAAACTGGGAATAAAAACTGAGGATAAAACCTGGGGATAAAACCTGGGAATAAAAGCTGGGAATAAAAAGTGGGAATCCTTTTCCAGGCTCAAGGATCCCATTCCAGGCTCAAGGATCCCATTCCAGGCTCAGGGATGCTCAGGGATGCATGGGGGCACCAGGAAAGCAGGGATGGGTGTTTGGGATGCCTGGAATATGCTCGGAATTCCTCCTCCTCCTCTTCCTCCCTCCCTCCCTGTGGATCCCTGTGCCGGGATAACCAAAGCGCCACCGAAATTCCCAAATCCCATCTCCTCTGGAGCGCTTTGGGGCCGGGCCAGCTTTGCTGCAGCCCCTTCCCCAGGCCATTCCCGGCTGGTTTAGGGCAGGGATCGGTTCCCCCTCCCCATCTCAGCTCCCCGCGGCCCCAAAGCCGCCACGTGAGGCGCGATCCGCTCGTTACATCCCGGAATTCTTTTCCCCTTCGCTCATTCCCGACTCCAGCGCGTTTTTTCCCGGAGCCAAGCCTTTCTCCCGGGCTCCCGGTGACGCCGTCCCGGCCCCTCTGGATGCGGCTCTGGCGTGCGGGGGCAGCCGGAGGGGCCGGGCAGGAGCCGCTCCCGGGGGAGGCTGAGCGCGATTTTCCAGCCTGGCACCGCCCTTCCCTTCCCTTCCCTTCCCTTCCCTTCCCTTCCCTTCCCTTCCCTTCCCTTCCCTTCCCTTCCCTTCCCTTCCCTTCCCTTCCCTTCCCTTCCCTTCCCTTCCCTTCCCTTCCCTTCCCTTCCCTTCCCTTCCCTTCCCTTCCCTTCCCTTCCCTTCCCTTCCCTTCCCTTCCCTTCCCTTCCCTTCCCTTCCCTTCCCTTCCCTTCCCTTCCCTTCCCTTCCCTTCCCTTCCCTTCCCTTCCCTTCCCTTCCCTTCCCTTCCCTTCCCTTCCCTTCCCTTCCCTTCCCTTCCCTTCCCTTCCCTTCCCTTCCCTTCCCTTCCCTTCCCTTCCCTTCCCTTCCCTTCCCTTCCCATGGGCTTGGAGATTTTTGCTGCCAAATGACCATGAAATGTCCAGAGTGACCAAAACACGGCCAGAATGACCAGGGAATGGCTGGAGTGACCTTGGAATGTCCAGAGTGACCAGAACATGGCCAGAGTGACCAGAACATGGCCAGAGTGACCATGGAGTGTCCAGAGTGACCATGGAACATCCAGAGTGATCATGGAATGTCCAGAGTGACCAGAACATGGCCAGAATGACCATGGAGTGTCCAGAGTCACCAAGGAATGGCTGGAATGACCAGAGAATGGTCACAGTGACCAGAACAGGGCCAGAGTGACCAAGGAATGTCCAGAGGGACCATGGAATGGCTGGAGTGACCAGGGAATGGTCAGAGTGACCAGAACATGTCCACAGTGACCATGGGACATCCAGAGTAACCATGGAATGTCCAGAGTGACCAGAACATGTCCAAAGTGACAAGGAAATGGCTGAAATGACCAGAGAATATCCAGAGTGACCAGAACATGTCCAGAGTGACCATAGAACATACAGAGTGACCAAGGAATGGCTGAAATGACCAGAGAATGTCCAGAGTGACCAGAACGTGGCCAGAGTGACCAAGGAATGGCTGAAATTACCAAGGAATGGTCACAGTGACCAGAACATGTCCACAGTGACCATGGGACATCCAGAGTGATCATGGAATGTCCAGAGTGATCATGGAATGTCCAGAGTGAGCAGAACATGACCAGAGTGACCATGGAATGGCTGGAATGACCAGAAATGGCTGGAGTGACCTTGGAATGTCCAGAGTGACCATGGAACGGTTGGAGTGACCAGGGAATTGTCACAGTGACCAGAACATGTCCACAGTGACCATGGGACATCCAGAGTGACCAGAACATGTCCAGAGTGACCAAGGAATGGCCAGAATGACCAGGGAATGGTCAGAGTGACCATGAAATGTCCAGAGTGACCAAGGAATGGCTGAAATTACCAAGGAATGGTCACAGTGACCAGAACATGTCCACAGTGACCATGGGACATCCAGAGTGATCATGGAATGTCCAGAGTGTCCATGGAATGTCCAGAGTGACCAGAACATGACCAGAGTGACCAAGGAATGGCCAGAATGACCAGGGAATGGTCAGAGTGACCATAGAATGTCCAGAGTGACCAAGGAATGGCTGGAGTGACCAGAGAATGGTCACAGTGACCAGAACATGTCCACAGCGACCATGGGACATCCAGAGTGATCATGGAACATCCAGAGTGACCCTGAAATGTCCAGAGTGACCAAGGAATGGCTGAAATTACCAAGGAATGGTCACAGTGACCAGAACATGTCCACAGTGACCATGGGACATCCAGAATGACCATGGAACATCCAGAGTGACCATGAAATGTCCAGAGTGACCAAGGAATGGCTGAAATGACCAGGGAATGGTCACAGTGCTCCAACCTCCCCACTCCTGGTGGGACACACTGGGACCCAAATTCCTCCGTGTCCCCCCATTCCCACCTCTGTCCCTCGTGCTCTCCTTGGTCCCCTCAGCCATTCCCGCTGTCCTGGCCCTGTCCCCTGTCATTCCCAAGCTCTGCACATCCCCTCTCCCACCTCTGCCAGACCCATGAGGGGTTTGGCTCCAAACCCATGTGGGACAAACCAGGAAAAAGCAGAACAACCACCGGCATGGCTGAAAATCCACATCAAGGCCAAGGCTGGGGACACACAGCCCCACCTTTCCCTGCGAGAGCACGGCTGGATTTTACTCCAGCCACGGAAAAAAAACGATGCCCGGAGCCACGTCCGAGGGCTGAAAAATGTCAAAGGGCGCCTTTGAAGGTGGATCCGAAACTTGGCCGCGGCCGGGGAGAGAATTCCTGCAGGGAGAAAATTCAACAAACAAATTCCCCGGGCCGAGATGAGAGCAGCGCTCGCTGTCACACCCAGAGCGGCGGGGAGGGGTCGGTGCCTCCCCAATTTGGAGCTTTCCCGGGGTGGGAGAGGCTCCGGAGGTCGGGCAGGGCAGGGTGCAGGTCTGGGATGTGGCACCTTGGCACGGCTGGCATCGCTTTGGTGCCAGGAGGTGCCGCTTTGGTGCCTCAATTTCTCCGTTTCCGTGCGTGGCTGGGCAGCTGTGAACGAGCAGGGAAAAAAGAAAAAAAAAATTTAAAAAACAAAACCAAAACAAACAAAAAATCCCCAAAAACCAAAAAAAACCCCAAAACCCAAAAAACCCCAAAAAACCCCAAAAAAACCCCAACCAAAACAAACAAACAAAAAAAAACTCCAAAAAAACCCCCAAAAACCCAAAAAACAAAAAAAAAAAAAAAAACAAAACCCCCAAACCAACCAAACAACAACGACAAAAAAAACCAAAAAAAAACCTCAAAGCACCCCCCCTCTCAAAAGAAATAAACCCACAGCCGAAAAAAACACAACTAAAAATCCCAAAAATAAACCCCAAAAAAACCAAACCAAACCAAACCAAAACAAAGAAACCCCCATGGAACAAGTCCCCATAGATTTTGGGACCGGTTTTGAAAGGAATTGGCATCAAATTCCAGCAGCATCTCCTTTCAAACAGCATCTCCTTTCCCTATTGATCCTGAAGCTTTTCCAGCTGGCAATCTCGAGCCTCCATCCCGAGTTTTTGTTTGAACAGCCTGGAATTCCTCTGTGGGTCCTCTCGGTGCTTTTTCCTGGCTCCCTCCCCATCTACCTGCTGCATTTCAGGTTTGGGATCGTCCTGCTCCACCCCTCAGCAAAGAGCAATCCTCGGCTTTGGGGGTAAAAAGAAAAGCCCTAAAAATAAAATAAATAAACACGTTTAAGGCACAAGGGGCGGTGCAGAGAGGGGGGATTTTGGGAAAAGCTCCGGATTCGGCTGCCAGGGCAGGAGCAGCCCCTCCTGGGTGGCTGCCAGCCCCCGGCACGGCCGGGATTGGGATTTCGAGGAGCCAGAGCAGCTCGGGTTTCACGGGGCTGGAGAGAGGGGGATGGTGGGGAGGGAGGGAGGGAGGGAGGAGACCCCAGACCCCAAATCCCAGAGATTCTGGAATCACTAGGGATGTGGGAGGGCGATTCCCAAGGCTGGGGGGTTCCTGTGCCCCCTCCCCCTCATATCCCAAATTCCGGGGATTCTGGAATAGGGGTGGTTGTGAGAGGGCGATTCCCAGCACTGCTGTGCCCCCCTGGATCCCAAATGCCAAAGATTCTGGGATAGGAATGGATGTGGGATGGCAATTTCCAGGGCTGGGGGCTCCTGTGGATCCCAAATCCCAGGGATTCTGGGACAAGGATGGATGTGGGATGGGGATTCCTTGGTCTGGGGGGCTGCTCTGCCCCCATGGATCCCAAATCCCAGCAATTCTGGGATAGGGATGGATGTGAGAAGGTGATTCCTTGGTCTGGGGGGCTGCTGTGCCCCCCTGAACCCCAAATCCCGGGGATTCTGGGAGAGGGATGGATGTGGGAGGGCGATTCCTTGGTATGGGGGTTTGCTGTGCCCCTCCAAATCTCACATCCCAAAGATTCTGGAATAGGGATGGATGTGGGAGGGCGATCCCCAGGGCTCCTGTGCCCCCCTAAATCTCACATCCCAAGGACTCTGGGACAGGGATGGATATGGGAGGATGATTCCCAGGGCTGCTGTGCCCCCCTGAGCCCCAAATCCCGGGGATTCTGGGATCAGGATGGATGTGGGAGGGCGATTCCTTGGTATGGGGGTTTGCTGTGCCCCTCCAAATCTCACATCCCAAAGATTCTGGAATAGGGATGAATGGGTCTGGGGGGCTGCTCTGCCCCCATGGATCCCAGATGCCGGCGATTCTGGGACAGGAATGGATGTGGGAAGGCGATTCTTTGGGCTGGGGGGTTCCTGTGCCCCCCTAGATCCCAAATTCCGGGGATTCTGGAATAGGGATGGATGTGAGAGGGCGATTCCCAGCACTGCTGTGCTCCCCTGGATCCCAAATCCCGGGGATTCTGGGACAAGGATGGATGTGGGAATGCGATACCGGGGGCTGGGGGGCTGCTCTGCCCCCATGGATCCCAAATCCCAGCAATTCTGGGTTAGGGATGGATGTGAGAAGGTGATTCCTTGATCTGGGGGCCTGCTCTGCTCCCCCAAATCTCACATCCCAAAGATTCTGGAATAGGGATGGATGTGGGAGGGCGATTCCCAGGGCTGCTGTGCCCCCCTGGATCCCAAATCCCGGGGATTCTGGAATAGGGATGGATGTGGGATGGCAATTTCTGGGGCTGGAGGGCTGCTGTGCCCCCCCTCCAGATCCCAAATCCGTGCGATTCTGGGACAGAGATGGATGTGAAATAGCAATTCCCAGGGCTGGGGGGCTGCTGTTCCCCCCTGGATCCCACATTCCAGAGGTTCTGGAATAGGGATGGATGTGGGAGGGCGATTCCCAGCACGGCTGTGCCCTCCTGGATCCCAAATCCTGGGGGTTCCGGGATCGGGATGGATGTGGGATGGGGATTCCTTGGTCTGAGGGGCTGCTGTGCCCCCCTGGATCCCAGATTCTGGGCATTCTGGGGTGGGGATGGATGTGGGATGGCAATTCCTGGGTCTGGGGGGCTCCTGTGCCCCCTTGGATCCCAAATCCCAGCAATTCTGGGACAGGAATGGATGTGGAATGGCGATTCCTTGATCTGGGGGTCTCCCGTGCCCCTCTGGATCCCAAATCCCAGGGATTCTGGGATAAGGATGGATGTGGGATAGCAATTCCTGGGGCTGGGGGGCTGCTCTGCCCCCTAAATCTCACATCCCAGAGATTCTGGAATAGGGATGGATGTGGGAAGGCGATTCCCAGGGCTGCTGTGCCCCCCTGGATCCCACATCCCGGCGATTCTGGGACAAGGATGGATGTGGGAGGGCAATTCCTTGGTCTGGGGGGCTCCTGTGTCCCTCTGGGTCCCAAATCCCAGCAATTCTGGGACAGGGACGGATGTGGGAAGGCGACGGGGCACAGCCACCCTGTGCACAAACTCCAGCCCGCTCCTGGGAGAGCGGAGCCGGAGGCGAGGGCAGGGCTTGTTCCGTGATTAATTAGCTTTGTTTTGAAACAAGGAGCTGCCTCCGCGCCAGCAGCAGCAGCAGCAGCAGCAGGAGGAGGAGGAGGAGGAGGAAGAGGAGGAGGAGGAGGAATTGTTGCCGTGCGCCGAGCCCGCCGCTCTCGGCTGCCAGAGAAAGACGGGATTGTTGTCAGCGTGCCTCGCTCGCAGCCGTCCCAGTGCTCCCAGTGCTCCCAGTGCTCCCTCCCAGTGCTCCCAGTGCTCCCAGTGCTCCCAGTGCTCCCAGTGCTCCCTCCCAGTGCTCCCAGTGCTCCCAGTGCTCCCAGTGCTCCCAGTGCTCCCTCCCAGTGCTCCCAGTGCTCCCTCCCAGTGCTCCCAGTGCTCCCAGTGCTCCCTCCCAGTGCTCCCAGTGCTCCCTCCCAGTGCTCCCAGTGCTCCTTCCCAGTGCTCCCAGTGCTCCCAGTGCTCCCTCCCAGCCTTCCCAGCCCTCCCTCCCAGCCCTCCGCCCCCCGCACTCCCAACCACAAAACCCCCGCGCCCGGCCGGGCTCGCCCGTGGCGGAGCGCAGAGGAGGAGGAGGAAGAGGAGGAGGAGGAGGTGGTGGAGGAGGAGGAGGAGGAGGAGGGAGAGAGAAGCCAGAGAGAAACTTGTCTTGGGGATTAATAGGAGGCAGGAGGAGGGAGAGGTGCGCACAGGTAAGCTCTGGGCAGGTGCTTCCCCCTCCAGGCTCTCCTCACCTTGCCTGAGCCTCCCAGCCAGCGCTCCACGATGCTCTGCCCTCTCCGGCCTTCCTCCCATCCCCAAAAACATCTGCTCCTCTTCCTCTTTCCCCCCTCTCCTCTTGGTTCCTCTGTCCTGCGGCGCTCTGGAGTCTTTGTTCTCTCTCTGCTCCGCTTCCAGGAGTTTCTGGGGTGGACGAGGGGAGGATTTGGGGGCCCGGGGGGTGTGACAGCGCTGTGGCCACTGCCAGGCGCTTTTGGGGGGACATGAGGTGCCCTTTGTGCGTCCCCCACACCCCAAACCCCAGCACGTTCGGCTCTGCAGCCAAACTGGGGGAACGGGAGGGCTGCACAATCCCTGCCCTGGAAGCAGGAGGGAAAACAAGCGAGGAAAGGGAGAGGCTGAGGGGAGGAGAGACCCCTCCGGAGCCAGGAATGCCACCAGGAGCCTCCGGGGACATCGGGGCACCCCGTCCTGGGTTTGGGGGGCTGCTCCCATGGAGGGGGAACAGGGAATTTCGGACGGGAGCAGGGCGGGAGCGAGCAGCCCCACAGCTCCAACGGGCTGTTTTCTGCCCAAAATGTTGGTGGTAAAGCCTTTCTTTCCTGCCTGGATCGCACCGAGCATTCCCAGGGAATGTAATCCCACTTTTCCTGCCCGGAGCTCAGCTCCAGGTGGGCGGGGGAGCGCAGCCCCCTCCCCGCGGGGGTCCCGGGGTTCTTTGTCCCCGCTCCGCCAGGAGGAACGAGCGGGAAACAAAACGATGTTCGCCGAAATCCTGGGAAAAACAAAAAAAAAAAAAAAGGAGTTTTGTTGGAAGGAAAAGGAGTTTTGTTACTTGGAAGAGGCTGATCCCAGACCTGCCCTTGCCCGCCGGCTGGAGAGGTTTGGGGAAAAGCAGCTCCAAAGCAAAACATGGGAATTTATCTCCTTGGTGCGCGGCGTGTGAGGGCTTGGAAACTTCCTGGAGGTCCTGGGATCCTGCAATCCTGGGATCCTTCAATCCTGGGATCCTGTGATCATGGGATTCTGGGATTTTAGGATCTTGCAATCCTGGGATTCTGGGATGTTGCAATTCTGGGATTATGGGATTCTAGAATCCTAGGATTTCGGGATTTTGGGTTTCTACAGTCCTGGGACCCTGTGATCATGGGATTCTGGGATCCTGGGATTTTGGGATTCTGGGATTCTGCGATCCTGGGATGTTGCAATCCTGGGATTCTGGGATCTTTCGATCCTGCGATCATGGGATCTGGGGTCATGGGATTCTGGGATCCTGTGATCTTGAAATCCTGGGATCCTATGATCATGGGATTCTGGGATCATGGGATTCTAGGATCCCGGGATTTTGGGGTTTGGGTTTTTTTAAATCCTGGGATCCTGGGATACAGCAGTCCTAGGATTCTGCAATCCTTGGGATTCTGGGATCCTGCAATCCTTGGGATCCTGGGACCATGGGATTCTGGGATCCCACAATCCCAACCGTACCTCGTGTGGCACCCAGGGCATCCCAGCGCCGTTTCCTGGCTCAGCCAGAATGCGGGAATCGAGTCCCTGCTCCCCGGGCAATGAGGGATCAGCGCTTCCAGAGATCAAAGCGCAGCCGTGGGAGGTTTCCCCTGCCCTTGGAGGAGGGAATGAGGCGTCGGAGCCGCTTCCCAGCCTGAGGGAGAAGCGGAACGAGGCGAGGCGGCTGCTGGGGGGGGCGAGCGGGGCGTGTGGGGGGTCTGGGCCGGCGGCGCTTTGGCAGCCGGGATCCGCTTTTGTCCCCTTGCAGCCATTCCCAGTGCGTGTGGCAGTGGGATCCCCTTTTGTCCCCTTCCAGCCATTCCCAGTGCGTGTGGCAGCGGGATCCGCTTTTGTCCCCGTGCAGCCATTCCCAGTGCGTGTGGCACCGGGATCCCCTTTTGTCCCCTTCCAGCCATTCCCAGTGCGTGTGGCACCGGGATCCGCTTTTGTCCCCGTGCAGCCATTCCCAGGGCTTGTGGCATCCGCTTTTGTCCCCTTGCAGCCATTCCCAGTGCGTGTGGCAGCCGGGATCCGCTTTTGTCCCCTTGCAGCCATTCCCAGTGCGTGTGGCAGCGGGATCTGAGCCGGGAAGGGCCGGGACACGCAGGGAGGGAGGGAGGGAGGAATTGCTGAGACCCAGGGAGCAGCGGGAAGGTGATCCCAGCCAGGGCTGCCCTCCTACGGGAGGAGGGAGAGGAGGACGGGATGAATCTTTGGGAAAGATCCCGGGGGTGTGGGGATCCGAGAGTAAAGGACAAGATGAGCCTTTGGAGAGGATCCTGAGGACTGTGGGGACCCAGGAGCAGGGGACAGGATGAGCTTTGGGAAGGATCCCAAGAACTCTGGGGACCCGGGTAAAAAGGGCAGGATGGGCCTTTGGGAAGGATCCCGGGGTCTGTGGGGACTCAGGAGCTGGGGATGGGATGAGCCTTTAGGAAGGATCCTGGGGATTTGGGGACCTGGGAATAAAGGACGGGATGAACTTTTGGGGAAGATCCTGGGGACTGTGGGGAACTGGGAGCAAAGGATGGGATGAGCTTTTGGAGAGGATCCCAGGGATTTGGGGACCCAGGAGCAGGGGAAGGGATGAACCTTTGGGGAGAATCCTGAGGTCTGTGGGGACCCAGGAATAAAAGACGGGATGAGCCTTTGGGAAGGATCCCGGGGACTCTGGGGATCCAGGAATAAAGGACAGGATGAGCCTTTGGGGACGATCCTGGGGGCTGTGAGGATCCGGGAGCAGAGAACGGGATGAGCTTTTGGGGATCTAGGGACCCTCCTGGCAGGAGCTCCGCGCTGTTGTCACCATGTCCTGGCTGTGTCCTGGTGGGTGTCACCCATCCCTGCATGGACACAGTGCCATCCCAGCGGGAAAGGGACAGGACAGAGTGCCCTGGCTGGTGTCACCGATGCCTGCACGGACACAGCTCCATCCCAGTAGGAATGCAGCAGGACCCAGCCCCGGCTCCGCTGCTGTCCGGGAAAGGGCTGGGAAAGGGCGAGACCCACGGGGTTGTTGCATCAGGGCTGCGCTTCCCAAGGGACCCCGGCGACGCCCGGGTGACAGCCTGGCTGCCCTCGCCCTTTTTCCACGATTCCCGGCGCTGCAGAGGCCCTGGATGACGAGCTCCGAGCTGGGTCGGGCTCTCGCAGAGACACGAGCGGGGCTGGACGCGAGGGAAGCCAAGGAAGGAGCTTTGCCCGGTCCTTGTGGTTTATTTTTATCTTGTTCTGCTTGTTCTGCTCCGACATTCCCACTCCCAGGCTGGAGAGGGGCTTTTCCCCCACCAGGGCTGATGGGAATTGCGGGAACGTTCTGGAAAGGGGCCCTGCTCAGCCATGCAGGCTTTTCCTGCCTCTCCCAGAGTTTAAATTCCCTTTATCCCTCTGCGGGGAGCGGAATCTCGCACAAACACCGGGATCCAGCTGCTCGCTGTCCCCTCACCGCTGCTGAGGTACCCGAGGGACATCGAGGGGACTTTGCCGTGACAAATCCCCCTCGGTGACCCTTGCACGGCTCCCTCTCGCCCCGGGCTGGCGGCTTCTCCCTGCCCTTGGCGTCCATCCCATCCCATCCCGGGGCTGGCAGCCAGCGCCGCTGGAGCTGGGGGTTACTGGGATGCAGGGAAGAGAAAATATGCGCAGAGCAAACCCCAGTGGCATTCGGGGCTGGAATTTCCAGCTGTTGCAAGGATTTTTTAAAAATTTTTTTTTTGTCCATTGTAAGCAGAACGGCTGAGGAAGCAGCTGCCTCCTTCTGGGAAAAACCCCGGGATCTGTTGGGTGCCTTGGCCGTGCGGAGCGAGGAGGTGTCAGGGCTGGTTTTGTCCATGAATTGAGCCTTTTTTCCACGCCAGGCCGTCGGTTTCCTGAATTCCTGCGTTGCTCCATGACTTAACTTTGTTCCAGTGGCGCGGATTCCTTGTGGGCAGCTGGAATGGAGCTGTCCCACAGGCTGTGCTGGGGCTCTGGCGGGATCAGGGGGTGGGATTTGGGAATTCTGCTCCTGGAATTCATGCCAGTAAACCCAACAGGGTGGAGAACACGCTTCCAGCTTTTCCTGGGAGAGCTGGCTTGGAATCTTGCAGCAATTGTGACGTGTTGGTGGCCTCGGGCTCGTTGCATCCCTGGTTTTTTTTGGGAATGTCGCTGCTTTCCTGCAGTTTGTTAGAAAAAAAAATGTGGGTCTTGCTTTCCCCAGGCAGGATGGGGACAGGCACGGCAGGGAAAGGGTGGTGGCAGTGCCACAGGGCTGGGACAGTCCCCTCAGGGTGGATAAAAGGGGTGGTGTCACCCTCCCACCACTGCCCGTCTGTGCCGACAGAATTCCGCAGGATTTTGTCACTCTCCAGCCAGAACTCCTGGCTGGGGTGGCTGTTCCTGCTCTGTGCCGAGTCCACGAACATCTGGGATGTCAAACCCTCGTGTGTGAGGGGACAGGGCAGGGTCAGTGGGGTGACAGCGCTGCCCTGTCCCCCCAACCCTGCTGGGACATTGCTGGGTGGCCTGAGTGGATCCACCACCTGGATCACAGCTTGGAATAGCGTGTCCTGGATGGAAGATTGTCACCTCCCAGCTGGAATGGTCACCTCCCAGCTGGAATGGTCAGCTCCCAGCTGGAATGTCACCTCCCAGCTGGAATGGTCAGCTCCCAGCTGGAATGGTCACCTCCCAGCTGGAATGGTCAGCTCCCAGCTGGAATGTCACCTCCCAGCTGGAATGTCACCTCCCAGCTGCTCCCTCCCCTCTGCACTGGGCCAAGCTCTGACCTCAGCTCTCCCTCGGGTGTTTGTGGGGTTAAAATCCAGGTTCTGGAGCAGAGGAAAAACCCCGTGGAAAGCTCTGGGAGCCCATGGAAAGCTCTGGGACCCCATGGAAAGCTCTGGGAGCCCATGGAAAGCTCTGGGATCCCATGGAAAGCTCTGGAATGCCATGGAAAGCTCTGGGATCCCATGGAAAGCTCTGGGAGCCCATGGAAAGCTCTGGGAGCCCATGGAAAGCTCTGGGACCCCATGGAAAGCTCTGGAATGCCATGGAAAGCTTTGTGAGCGCCATCCATGTGGTGTGTCTGGGGAAGGAGCAGGATTCTGCCAGAATGGGAAGGTCACTGCACAAACAGCCTTTCCCTGTCGTGGATTTTCCCATTTTCCTGTCGCCGAACCCAGAATGCAGGGACAGGATCACGTCCATCCCCGAGCAGGACCTGCTGCAGCTCTGCTGGGCTCAGGACCCGGCAGCTCTGGGCTCTGCTGGCTCCTTCCCTGCTCCTCCCTTCCTTTCCCAGCGAGATGCCAGAGCCCTGATGGAAAGCAGCCGGCCCGGGAGGCGTGCGGGGTTAACCGGAGCCAGATGGGCAGGAACAGGCTGGGCCGGCAGGAGGGGCCAAAACAGGAACTTTTCCTGGAGAAAGTCAATTCCTTGGAGCCCCAGGAAGGCGTGGGGTGGCTGCAAAGGGAGCTGGGGCTGGCAGGGGCGGCTCTGGAAGGGGGTGGGCCAGGGGGTCCCTGCGGTTCCCAGGTTGGGTGGGGGATTTTCTCCCTTCAGAGGTGATGGAAATTGTGGGTTCCAGGTGTGAGGAGAGCTGGAAATGGGCTGGAAAGGGACGATAGGCTGGGAACCCCACTCAGCTGTGCTGGAAGTGCTGGATTTCCCCCCAGAATTGGCACCAGCACCTCCAGCACCTCCAAAGGCCTTTCCTTTTCCTTTTCCTTTTCCTTTTCCTTTTCCTTTTCCTTTTCCTTTTCCTTTTCCTTTTCCTTTTCCTTTTCCTTTTCCTTTTCCTTTTCCTTTTCCTTTTCCTTTTCCTTTTCCTTTTCCTTTTCCTTTTCCTTTTCCTTTCCCTTTCCCTTTCCCTTTCCCTTTCCCTTTCCCTTTCCCTTTTCCTTTTCTTTTTCCCTTCCTTTTTCCTTTCCTTTTCCTTTTCCTTTTCCTTTTCCTTTTCCTTTTCCTTTTCCTTTTCCTTTTCCTTTTCCTTTTCCTTTTCCTTTTCCTTTTCCTTTTCCTTTTCCTTTCCGGTGCTTTTCCAGAGCCAATTTCCTCTGGAATCATGGATTTGCTGTCCTGAGTGCCAAATGAAGCCAAATCCATGAAGGAGTCTGAAGGGCTGATCCGTCCTTTGGGAAGAGAGGATGGAAGTGACCTCTGGGGAGGGCCCGGGCGGAGCGGGATGAGAACATGAAATAAAAACCCGAATTAAAAACAAAACTAAACAACAACAGCAACATTCCCCATGGATAACGGTGAGGCAGGGAGAGGAATTCCATGGATAATGGAAAGGATTTTCATAAAAGATGTCTGCAACACCCAGCTGTAGGATTGACGGGGGTAGGACGGTTGGGATGGATGGAGAGGAGAGATCTCTGCAGCCAGGTCGTGGCACTTGGGGTTTATTGCAAAGGGCCAAGTGCAGGGCCCTGCTGGGAGCTGCCAAACGCAGCTGGAGCAGGCCCGAGAGAAGAGAGGGGTACAGAGGATGAGAGGGTAAGAGAGTAAAAGGGGTAAGGTGTAAAAGGCAAGAGCTTTGAGATAAGAGCTAAGAGACAAGACAGCAAATTTCCCATTACAATACAATCAATCATCTTCTGTGTTGAATATTCTGATTCTCACTAACCAATCTAGTCCAAGATACAAATCCTACATCATTTACATACAGCCTATAAGAATCACTACATTACCACACTGTGTTACATTTGAAACCCTAAAAACTCCTCTTTGGGCCCCTTCTGCCAAGCTGCAGGGTCTGCTCTGACCCTTGGGCCTGTCTGCAAGCAGAGGGTGTTGTTCCATCAAAAGGGGATCACCTGCAGTGGCCACACCATTGTTTTCCAGTTGTTCAGTAACTGAGGGATCTCAAAGTTTGCTTTCATTTCAATCTCACTTATAGTTTCTGTATTCTCAAAATCTTTTGCCAGACAATCATATTTATAGGGCTTTCCTCTTTCATCTTCCCCGACACCCAACCCTCCTCCTCGTGTCCCTGCAGGAAAACACCCGGACCATGAGGGCGACCCTTGCGTTCCTCCTCCCGCTGGCGCTGGCGCTGGTGGCGAGCGGGCAGCGCCGCAAACCGCCCCGCCGGCCCACCCGGCCTCCCTTGCCCTTCGAGGAGCCCGTGGAGCCCACAGAGCTGCCCCCTCCCCTCCCTCCGGGCCCCCCGTCCGTGTTCCCCGACTGCCCGCGGGAGTGCTACTGCCCCGCCCGACTTCCCGTCGGCGCTGTACTGCGACAGCCGCAACCTGCGCACGGTGCCCGTCATCCCCGCGCGCATCCACTACCTGTACCTGCAGAACAACTTCATCGCCGACCTGCCCGAGGAGTCCTTCCGCAACGCCACCGGCCTCAAGTGGGTCAACCTGGACAACAACCGCATCCGCAAGGTGGACAGGAAGGTGCTGGAGAAGCTGGAGAACCTCGTCTTCCTCTACATGGAGAGGAACCAGCTGAAGGAGGTGCCCGCCTTCCTGCCGCCCAACCTGGAGCAGCTGAGGCTCAGCAGGAATCAGATCTCCAAGATCCCTCCTGGGGCCTTCAACAAGCTGGAGAACCTGGTGCTGCTGGACCTGCACCACAACAAGCTGAGCGACGGCGTCTTCAACAAGAACACCTTCAAGGGGCTCAAGAACCTCATGCAGCTCAACCTGGCCCACAACATCCTGAGGAAGATGCCCCCTGGCGTGCCCAGCGCCATCCACCAGCTCTTCCTGGACAGGAACAACATCGAGGACATCCCCAGCGATTATTTCAAGGAGTTTCCCAACCTGGCTTTCATCCGGCTCAACTACAACCAGATCTCGGACAAGGGGCTGCCCAAAAATTCCTTCAACCTCACCAACCTGCTGGTGCTGCACCTGGCCCACAACAAGCTCACCAACGTGCCCTTCATCAGCCCCAAGCTGGAGCACCTCTACCTGAACAACAACTCCATCGAGAGTGAGTCTCACGGGGTTTTTTGGGGAGAAAAACCTTGGAAAGGTCATTTCTCACCTGGTGGGATGTGATGCCTTCAAAGGGGTGGGATGAGGTGGGGTGGAGGGAGGATCTGGGTGGAAGGGGAGGAGCAGAGTGAATCCCCTGTGGTGCTGCAGGACTTTTTCCAGCCGTCTTCTTTGGAGCCACCCGCCCTTGGAAAGGCTCTTTTCCTGGAAAAAAAATCGGGATATTTAACAAGGAATGCTTGGGCAGATGTTTTAGGGAGAGATGCCAAACACACGGCTTGGGATGGTGAGGGAACATCCCATGGAGGCAGAGCAGCCAGGGCTGCCCCACACCATCCCAGGGAAATCCAGCTGCAATTCCACGGCAGAGGTTCCGGGGGCGGGGTGATCCCTTTTTTCTCCGGAATGCCGCCGCATCCCGAGCTGCGCTCCCGAGGAACGTGACCTACTTCGCTCCTCATCAAAAGGCAGATTTTCCCTCTCGCTGGGGCTTTGAGCAGCCTGGGATTGTCCTTTTTGGTGGCAAAACAACCCAAATTTGAGGTTCAACAGCAGGGGGGTTCAAAAATCCCCGCCCACATTCCTTTTTCCCAAACCCATATCCCGCTCTTCCTCCTCTCCACATTCCCCTTTTCCCTAACTCTCATCCTGCTCCTCCTCTTCTCCATATTCCCTTTTCCCAAACCTGCATCTTGCTCTTCTTCTTCACCACAATCCTTTTTCCCTAACCTGAATCATGCTCTTCCTCCTCTCCACATTCCTGCTCCTCCTGTCCACATTTCCTTTTCCCTAACCCACATTTCACTCTTCCTCCTGTCCGCATTCCCTTTTCTCTCTGTTCCTCCTCTCCACATTTCCCTTTTCCCAAACCCACATCCCACTACTCATCGTCTCCACGTTCCTTTTCCCCAAACCCACATCCTGCTCTTCCTCTTCTCCACATTCCCTTTTCCCTAACTCACATCCCACTGCTCCTCCTCTCCACATTCCCTTTTTCCTAACGTGCATCCTACTGCTCCCCCTGTCCACATTCCCTTTTCCCTAACCTTCATCCCGCTCTTCTTCCTATCCACATTCCCTTTTCCCAAACCTGTATCCCACTCTTCCGCTTCTCCACATTCTCTTTTCCCTAACTCACATCCTGCTGCTCCCCCTGCCCACATTCCCCTTTCCCTAACCCTCATCCTGCTCTTCCTCCTGTCCATATTCCTCTTTTCCTAACTCGCATCTCTCTGTTCCTCCTCTCCATATTCCTGCTCCTCCTCTCCACATTCCCGTTTCCCAAACCGTCATTCCACTGCTCCTCCTCTCCACGTTCCCTTTTCCCTAATCTGGATCCCTCTGTTCCTCCGGTCCACATTCCCTTTTCCCCAACCCATGTCCTGCTCGTTCTCCTGTTCACATTCCCCTTTCCCTAACCTACTGCTCCTCCTCTCCACATTCCCCCTTTCCTAACCCTCATCCCTCTCTTCCTCTTCTCCACATTCTCCTTTCCCTGACCTGAACCCTACTTCTCCTCTCCACATTCCCTTTTCCCCGTCCCTCACCCCTGTGTGTCCCCTGTCCCCGCAGAAATCAACGGCACCCAGATCTGCCCCACCTCGCTGGTGTCCATCCAGGATTTCTCTCCCTCGGACCTGGACAGCGTGCCCCGGCTGCGCTACCTGCGGCTGGACGGGAACCTGCTGAAGCCGCCCATCCCTCTGGACCTGATGCTGTGTTTCCGCCTGCTGCAGTCCGTGGTGTTTTAGCCCCGCCCCGCCTCTCCCAGGCTTTGCTCGGACATTTCAGACACGTGGGACCCTCTCTCCTCCCTCTCTCCCCCTGCTCTCTCCTCGCCTCCATCCCTCTCCTCGTTTTCCCCCTCTTCCTGCCCTGCGGGGACAGCGGTGGCTCCTTGGGGACCGCGCTCTGCCGTGTCACAGCTCGCTGTCCTTTGTCCCTCGGCCCTTGTCCCCGGTTCCGTCTCTCCCTTGGTGCCCCGCAGGTTTTGGGGTCGGTCCGGATGGAGCCGCTGGGCTCGGGGTGTGTCCAGCACCAAGAAACATTCCCGGTGGGTTTTGGAGCTGGGATGGGATGAACAGGAGCTGAGGGTGGTGGGATGTGTAGAAGTCAGGGAGGATGGACAATCGGGCCATCGCAGGGGATGGGGACACTCCTGTCGCCCTTCTGGAGAGCTTTGGCTCCACGTTTCTCCAGAGGAGGAGGATCTAAATCCCGTCTGGAGCTGTGCATGTGCAGGGATGGAGCAGGGAGGGGATCCTGCCCCTGTGTGGGGGGAACACCTTCCCACACCCCCTGGGCAGGAGCAGACCCTGCCCAGCTTCAAATCCCCATCCTAGAACCGACCCATGGGGACACAGCCCCATCCCAAAATCCTGATTTCTTCCCTGTAAAATCTGGGACCAAGGACCACATCCATGAGATCACAGCCCCATCCCAAGATCCTGAATTCTTCACAGCCCCATCTCAAAATCCTGCATCTTTCCCTGTAAAATCTTTGGATGTAGAACCACACCCCTGGGGCCGTAGCCCCATTCCAGTGTCCTGCATCCTTCCCTCTAAAATCTGGGATCAAGGACCGCATCCATGGGATCACAGTCCCATCTTAAAATCCTGAATCCTTCTATCTAAGCTGGAGGGATACAGGACCACATAAATGGGGTCACAGCCCCATCCCAAAATCCTGAATCCTTCCCTGTAAAATCTCGGATCAAGGGCCACATCTGTGGGACCAACAGCCCCATCCCAGCATCCTGCATCATTCCCTGCAAAATCTGAGGATGCCAGGACACATCTGTGGGATCACAGCCCCATCCCAAAATCCTGAATCCTTCCCTCTAAAATCTTTGGATGTAGAACCACATCCATGGGGCCACAGCCCCACCCCAGCCTCCTGAATCCTTCCCTCTAAAATCTGGGATCAAGGACCACATCCATGGGATCACAGCTCCTTCCCAAAATCCTGAATTCTTCACAGCCCATCCCAAAATCCTGAATCCTTCCCTCTTAACTGGAGGGATACAGGGCCACATAAAAGGGGTCACAGCCCCATCCCAAAATCCTGCATCCACATCCATGGGGTCACAGCCCCATCCCAAAATCCTGCATCATTCCCTGTAAAATCAGATCTGTGGGGTCACATCCCCATCCCAAAATCCTGCCCCCTTCCCTCTGAGATCTGAGGCTCCAGGGCCACATCCACAGCTCAGTTTCTCTCCAGAGCCAATCACACATGGCTGGGCTTTGCCTTGTTTTTTATTTTTTTTATTTTTTTTTTTTTTTAATGAGAAATAAAAGGAAGGGAGAAGAAAAGGGAAGAATCATCCTTTGGAAGGGCTATTTTTATCCCTGCTCTTCCCCATCCCCACATGTATCTCTTCCCCCCCTATAGCTGTACCTGCATTTATTGGGTCTCCGGGTTTAGGGGGGATTATTCTCTTCTTTTCTTCCTGAGTCTCAGGATTTGGATTTAAAGGCCGAGCATTAGAGAGAGGGAAAAAAAAAAAATCAAAACCCAACTGCAATGAGCATTAAATAAACCAAAGAAAGCTCCTTTTGTGCCCAGCCTGCAGAACTGACCCTTCCCAGGACGGCCACGGACGGGCACCGTGTCCTCCTCCCTGCAGCTGGCACAGGGGTGCTCCCCTTTTCCCATTAATTAAAACCTCCTGCTAATTAAGGAGGGTAAAATCTCCTTTGCAGCTCTCCCTGCAGTTGGGTGGGGACAGGTTTGAGCCCTAAACCCGGACGGAGCCCCCCTGGATTTATGTATATTTATATCTGATGTGTATATAGACTGGTAGAATGTACAGATATTCCCAACGGCACCCGCACCTCCCAACCCGGTGACTTTATGGGGTTTGCACTCCCACTCCCTGCAGCAGTGGAAATAAAATCATTCACAAGGGACCCTGAGCCTCTCCCTGATCCATCCTCGCCTTCCTCGGGTGCTGCTCCATCCAAAATTTCCTTGCTTGGGGATGACTCTCCCAATGGTTTTGGGGTTTTTGGGGTTTTTGGGGTTTTGGCTGGGGTGATGCTGAATTTGGGAAGGAGTTCTTGGCTGGGATGGAATTCCCAGAGAATCCCTGGATGCCCCTGGATTCCAAACCCCAAATCTTTCCCTTTAAAATCTGAGGATGCAGGGACACATCCATGGGGTTACAGCCCCATCCCAGCATCCTGCACCTTTCCCTGTAAAATCTGAGGATTCAGGGATACATCTATGGAGTCACAGCCGCACCCCAAAATCCTACATCCACATCCATGGGGTCACATCCCCATCCCAGCATCCTGCATCCTTCCCTGTAAAATCTGGGATGCAGGAACACATCTGTGGGATAACAGCGCCATCCCAGCATCCTGCATCCACATCCATGGGGTCACAGCCTGATCCCAGTGCCCCGAATCCTTCCCTGTAAAATCTGGGATTAGGGACCACATCCATGGGGTCACAGCTCCATCCCAACATCCTGCATCCTTCCCTTTAAAATCTGAGGATGCAGAGACATATCTGTGGGGTCACACCGCCATCCCAGCACCCTGAATCCTTCCCTGTAAAATCTGGGATTAGGGACCACATCCATGGGGCCGCAGCCCCGTCCCAAATTCCCTGTAAAATTTCAGGATTCAGGGATACATCCATGGGGCCACAACCCCATCTCAAAATCCTGCACCTTTCCCTGTAAAATCTGAGGATTCAGGGACACATTTGTGGGGTCACAACCCCATCCCAGCATCCTGCACCATTCCCTGTAAAATCTGGGATTTGGGGCCCCAAGCATGGGGTCACCATCCCATCCTGACACCCTGCACCTTTCCTTGTAAAATCTGAGGATGCAGGAACATGTCCGTGGGGTTACAAAACCCATCCCAAAATCCTGAATCCTTCCCTGTAAAATCTGGGATTAAGAGGCGTATCTGTTGGGTTACAAAACCCATCCCAAAATCCTACATCCACATCCATGGGGTCACAGCCTGATCCCAGCATCCTGAATGCTTCCCTGTAAAATTTGGGGATTCAGGGCCACATCCACGGGGCCACAGCCCCATCCCAAAATCCTATATCCATATCCATGGGATCACAGCCTCATCCCAAGATCCTGTGCCTTTCCCTGTAAATTCTGAGGATTCAGTGACACATCCATGGGGTCACAGCCCCATCCCAAAATCCTGCACCTTTCCCTGTGAAATCTGGGATTAAGAGCCACATCCATGGGGTCACAGCCCTATCCCAGCATCCTGAATCCTTCCCTGTAAAATCTGGGATGCAGGGACCACATCCATGGGGTCGCAGCCCCATCCCAACACCTTGCACCTTTCCCTGTAAAATCTGAGGATGCAGGAACACATCTGTGGGGTGACATCCCCATCCCAAAATCCTGAATCCTTCCCTGTAAAATCTGAGGATTCAGGGACACATCCATGGGGTGACCTCCCCATTCCAAAATCCTACATCCATATCCACGGGGTCACATCCCTATCCCAGCATCCTGAATCCTTCCCTCTAAAATCTGAGGATTCTGGGCCACATCCATGGAGCCACAGCCCCATCCCAACATCCTGCACCTTTCCCTGTAAAATCTGGGATGCAGGAACACATCCATGGGACCAGATCCCCATCCCAGCATCCCGAACCTTTCCCTGTAAAATCTGAGGATGCAGGAACACATCTATGGGATCAGATCCCCATCCCAACATCCTGCACCTTTCCCTGTAAAATCTGAGGATGCAGGAACACATCTATGGGATCAGATCCCCATCCCAGCATCCCGAACCTTTCCCTGTAAAATCTGGGATGCAGGAACACATCTATGGGATCAGATCCCCATCCCAACATCCTGCACCTTTCCCTGTAAAATCTGGGATGCAGGAACACATCTATGGGATCAGATCCCCATCCCAGCATCCCGCACCTTTCCCTGTAAAATCTGGGATGCAGGAACCCATCCATGGGGTCCCAGCCCCTCTCTCAGCAGCGGGGTCGGGCTGGGCTGGGTTGGCTGCAGCAGCGGCTCCTCCTCCTCCTCATCCCCTGCGATTGCCGATGGGAGCGGGAGGGCGGCAGCGGGGGAAGGTGTGAGGATGTGGGAAGGGCCGGGGGGGCCGAGCGGGTTTGGGAGCGTTTGTGCTGTGCAGAGCACGCTCACAGCCGCCCCCCCTCCCTGCAACCCCTCTGTTTTATAACCGCGCTCTGAATCCCCCTCTGCCAGCGGGGTTTTCCCTCCCCGGGGATGTCGGAGCCATCTCCCCGCGTTGGGATAGGGTTTCTCAATGAGGGGAGCAGTGCTGAGCCCCCCCCCTTGCACCCACAGCGGCTTCCCCTCCCCAAAAAACCCCAAAATCTCTCCGTGTGTGAAGGTTTGGGATGCTGAACTCCCCCTGCACCCACAGCGGCTTCCCCTCCCCTAAAAACCCCAAAACCGTCCCAGGGATTGAAGGTTTGGGGTGCTGAGCCCCCTCTGCACCCACACCAGTTCCCCCTTCCCAAAAAAAACCCCAAACTGCCACAGGGATTGAAGGCTTGGGATGCTGTGCTCCCCCTGCACCCACAGCGGCTCCCCCTCCCTAAAAAACCCCAAACCATCCCAGAGAGTGAAGTTTTGGGGTGCTGAGCCCCCCTGCACACACACCGGTTCCCCCTCTGCAGAAAAACCCCAAAACTGTGACAGGGATTGAAGGTTTGGGGTGCTGAGTCCCCCCTCCATTCACAGCAGCTCCTTGTCCACAAAAATCCCAAAACCACCCCAGAGAGTGAAGTTTTGGGGTGCTGTGCTCCCGCTGCACCCACACTGGTCCCCCCTCCGCAGAAAACCCCAAAACCTCTCCGTGTGTGAAGGTTTGGGGTGCTGAGCCCCCTCTGCACCCACACCAGTTCCCCCTCCCCAAAGAACCCCAAAACCACCCCAGAAAATGAAGGTTTGGGTTGCTGAACTCCCCTTGCACCCATAGTGGCTTTCCCTCCCCAAAAAACCCCAAAACCTCTCCGTGTGTGAAGGTTTGGGGTGCTGAGCCCCCTCTGCACCCACACCAGTTCCCCCTCCCCAAAAAACCCCAAAACCACCCCAGGGATGGAAGGTTTTGGGGGGGGCTGAGCACCCCAAAGCTGCTCCCTAAAACCCGAGGGATTGGGATTGGGAATGAGGATTGGGATTGGGGCTGGCAGCTCCTGTGGGGTCACGGCGAGGGCTGGCACCCCCTCATTAGTGGGGTTGGAGGGGTTGGGGCTCCCCAGCCGCGGTTCCCAGCGCTGGGTCCCCATCTGTCACATCGGGCCCGTCCCGGTGCCCACCGAGCCGCTTAATGAGGGGTTTAATGAAGATTAGCGGCCGCTAATGAGCGGGGCCGGGGGGTGACACAGCGGGGTCTGGGGGGCTCCGGGTGTCCCCGGGGGGCTGTGGGGGTGTCCCGGCCGCCCCCCCACCCCCCCCCCCCCCGAGCAGATGGGCGCTGCGGGAGGGTGGGTGGGTGCGTGGGGGGCGATGCGCCGCTGGCACCGGGAACATTTTCGCGGCCGTGGGTGGGTGGGTGGGCACGAGGCTGCCCAGGAGGGGCTGCCGCGCTCGTCCTGCCCCTCCTGGGGTGCGCCAGCCCCGCGGTGACGTCCCCAAGGAGGGGGGTGGTGGCCCCCTGAGATGAGCTCTGTCCCCGGGATGGGGACACAGAGGGGCATAGGGAATTCCTACCCTGCCCCAGTGAGGCTCCCCCTCCCCAAAAAAACCCCAAAACCACCTCAGAGAGCGAAGGTTGGGGGTGCTGAGCCCTCCCCCCCGCACCCATACTGGCTCCCCCTTCCCAAAAACCCCAAAACACCCCAGAGAATGAAGATTGGAGGTGCTGAGCCCCCGCCCGCACACACACTGGCTCCTCCTCCCCAAAAACCCCACAACCTCTCAGTGCGTGAAGATTTGGGGTGCTGAGCTCCCCCTGCATTCACAGCAGCTCCTCGTCCCCCAAAAAACAAAAAAACACCCCAAAGAATGAGGGTTTGGGATGCTGAGCTCCCCCTGCGTTCACAGCGTCTCCTTGTCCACAAAAACCCCCAAACCGCCCCAGAGAGTGACGACTGGGGGCGCTGAACCCTCCCCTGCACCCAACACTGGTTCCCCCTCCCCAAAAAACCCCAAAACCTCTCAGTGCGTGAAGATTTGGGGTGCTGAGCTCCCCCTGCATTCACAGCGGCTCCTTGTCCCCAAAAACCCCAAAACCACCCCAGAGGCTGAATGTTGGGTGTGCTGAGACCCCCTGTACCCACACCAGCTTCCCCCCTCAAAAAAACCCCAAACCACCCCAGAGAGTGAAGATTTGGGGTTCTTCTCCTGCCGGGAGGGGCGCAGGGCTGGGTGAGCTCAGTGTCCCCATCCCTCCCTGCCCGGGGGGTCTCTGCAGCCCCCCCAAACCCTGGGCTGATCACTGGGGTCCCCCGGGTGCTTTGGGGCCGGACACAGCCGGGAGTCCCCCTCTGGTGGCACCTCCTGGGGTGGCACTGGCTCTGTCCCCACCGTCCCTGGGGACACCCTGGGGATGTCACCGCTCCTGCCCTGGCTCTGTCCCCACCGTCCCTGGGGACACCCGGGGGATGTCACCGCTCCTGCCCTGGCTCTGTCCCCACCACCCTGGGGACACCCTGGGGATGTCACCGCTCCACTCCCGCCCCTCTCAGCCCCTCTCGGGCTGCTGGAGCGGAGCCACCTCCGGGCTGGTGGCCTTGGGGACAATGTAAGGAGCCAGCAGGGGACGGCGGGTTTGATTGGCCGCGTCCTGTTTGTCACCTCGGCCAGACCCCCGAGTTGCCCCTTCTTCCTCCTCCTCCTCCTCCTCCTCTCCGTGCCTTAAAAACCCTTCCCAAGCCCTTCCCCAGCCCCTGCAGACGAGGAGGAGGAGGAGGAGGAAGGACAGACAGGGGGTACGTCTATCCCGGCCTCGTTTGGCACCTCCAGAGCCCCCCCAGCTGGAGGATGGGAGGGTTTGGGGGGTTCAGGGGTCTCAGAGCGCTGGGAAAGGGCAGATCTGGGGGAAAACAGGAGGAATTTGGGAGCAGCGTCCTCGGGATGGAGTGAAAAAAACTCCGGCCTGGGTGGTGGATTTGGGATTTGGGGATTGGGGATTGGGGATTTGGGATTTGGGGATTGGGGATCTGGGGTTTGGGGTTTGGGATTTGGGGTTTGGGATTTGGAATTTGGGATTTGGAATTTGGGATTTGGGATTTGGGGTTTGGGATTTGGGGTCTGGGATTTGGGGTTTGGGGTTTGGGATTTGAAGGGGGTCGGGACCCTCGCCTTGCTCTGCCGTGGGTGTCCCACGGGAGGGAATTCTCCGTTGGGAATGGGCCCTGGAGGGTTTGGATGTGGAGCTGCCAGCACCGGGGGATGTCCCCGTGCTGTCACACGGACCCCGTGGCCTCTGGCCCGCCAGGATGTTGGAAAAGCAGATTTAGAGCTGGATGTGGGAGCAGAAGGGGGGAGCAGCAGTTTTGGGGCTCCTGGGGCTGGTTCTCCTCCTCTGCTGGGCGTGTTGGGCCGGGGGCTGGTTCCACCCATCCCCACGAGGGCCACGACCCCCTCACCACCCCCCGAGCCCCCATCTTCCTCCCGGGGCTGGGAAAGCCGGGCAGCCCCGGCAGCCCCGCGGGGCCTCTCCTGCACAGCCGAGCGTGAAATGCGCTGAAAAGGGTCACGGAATGTCCCCTCTGTCTGTCCCCTCCTGGGGCTGTCTGTCCCCTCCACCCCGAGGTTTGCGGCTGTCTGTCCCCCATGGAGCTGGGGCTGTCTGTCCCCCCGGGATCTGGGCTGTCTGTCCCCTCCCGGGTCTGTCTGTCCCCCCCAGGTTTTGGGTCTGTCTGTCCCCTCCACCCCGAGATTTGCAGCTCTCTGTCCCCTCTGGGTTTGGGGCTGTCTGTCCCTCCGGAATTTGGGCTGTCTGTCCCCTCTGGGTTTGGGTCTGTCTGTCCCCCCAGGATTTGGGGCTGTCTGTCCCCTCCACACCGAGATTTGCAGCTCTCTGTCCCCTCTGGGTTTGGGGCTGTCTGTCCCCCCGGAATTTGGGGCTGTCTGTCCCCTCCACCCCGAGGTTTGGGGCTGTCTGTCCCCCCGGGATTTGGGACCACCTGTCCCCCCCACCCCGGGGCTGGCCCCCCACCCAGCCCTTGGTGACATTCCCGGTGCCGTGACCCCGGCCAGGTGCAGGATGTGTCCCCTGGGCTGGCTGGGGGTGGCCGCCCTGTGCTTGGGGACACTTTGGGCGGGGCCAGCCAAGGACAGGAGGAAGGAGGAGAAACCCAAGGCTGAGCTGAGCCTCTTTGAGAACCTGGACTTGGACAACTACGACGTGACCTTGGAGAGCTACGGGGACATCCTGGACCTGAGCAACTACGAGGAGCTCTATGACTACGGGGACCTTGTCCCCAAGGTGAGGGGGACACAGGACAGCCCCTGGTTCCATCTTTGGACGGGGATTTGATGCCAGGGATGGATGTGGCACTGCAGGAGGAGCCCTGGCAGCTCTCCCAGGATTGGGGAAGGTTTTTACTCAAACCAAACCCCTGCCAGCTCTTGGATGTGAGGATTCCTTCATCCCTCTGGGCCAAGAGAGCTTGGAGAGCTTTCCAAGAAGGAGTCAATGACCCCAACCCAGTGACCCTGATTGATGCCACCCTCCCCAGAGGGCACAAATCCCCCACACTCACACTCTCTGCTTGCAGATCGAGGTTGGCACCTTGGCTCCCCGCCCCAAGGACCCCAAAACCCTCCCAGAGCTGGCTGAAACCACATCTGGAACCCCAAATCTGCAGCCCCCAAGCAGTGCTGGTCCCGTGCCCTCAGCGTCCATCCCCAGACAAGGTGAGTTGTGCTCCCTTGGGATTCACCCCCATGTCACACAGGTGAAGTTTTGGGGGGAAAAAAAGGGAATTTAGGTGCTGCCAGCAGCTCTTCACAGGGTTTTGGGGTTGAGTCTGCTCACAGGAGGGCTGCAGAGAGAGAAATTGCTGGGAAAAAATGAACTCCAGCAAAGCAGCGAGGCTTTAATGAGCAGAGGCTTCGCGACAGTGGCAATTAGATTAGTGACAATTAAAATCCTGCGGTGAGGATAAATATCTTTATTCCTTTGCTGTCACTCCAGGCTGGGAAAAATTAAGTGGGAGGAGAAAGGAAATTGGTGCTGAGCTGCTCTGAACCATCCCTAGAAGGGGTTTGGGAACCTTGGGGAGAGGAGGGGGATCAGGTGTGGGCTTGGTTTTACCCCTTGGGGACAGGTGGGATCAAGAATTTTTCTTGATTCAAAAGAATTTTCTTGAGTTCTTCTTCCTCCAGTGGGAGACTTAAAAGGACCAGGAGAGCTTTGGGTGTAAAAATCTGAATTTGGGGGCTTTAATTTCCCCTCCTCCTGCAGGAGGGGTTTGATCCTGGGCACTTCATACATTTATGGGGTTTTTTTGCTTGGAGTTTCTGTCCCTTCCCTGGAGGATGCGGGGCTGTGACAGCTCTGGGTGTCACCAGCTCTGTGTCCTTATGGCAGGGTGGGCAGATCCCACTGTTCTGGGGTATTTTATGGGGTCAGGGGGCTGTGACAGCTCTGGATGCCACAGATCCATGTCCCCACAGCTGGATGGGCTCCTCCTGCTGTTCTGGGGTATTTTATGGTGTCAGGGGACTCTGTGTGTCACAGACCCATGTCCCCAGGGCAGGGTGGGCAGATCCCACTATTCTGGGGAATTTTATGGGGCCAGGGGGCTGTGACAGTTTTGGTGTCATGGACTTTGTGTCCCCACAGAGCAGGTACATCCTCCCTCTGTTCTGGGGTATTTTATGGCGTCAGGGAGCTGTGACAACTCTGGGTGTCACAGATCCATATCCCCACAGCCAGGTGGGCAGATCCCGCCATTCTGGGGTATTTTATAGGGTCAGGGAGCTGTGATAGCTCTGGCATCATGGATTCTGTGTCCCCAGAGTGTGAGCATGTCCCTGCGTTGTTCTGGGGTATTTTATGGGGTCACAGAGGGCTGTGACAGCTCTGGGTGTCACAAAGTCCATGTCCCCACATCCTCCCGCTGTTCTGGGGTATTTTATGGCATCGGGGATCTGTGACAGCTCCATGTGCCACAGATCCATGTCCCCATGGCTGGATGAGCTCCTCCCACTGCTCTGGGGTATTTCATGGGGTCAGGGAGCTGTGACAGCTCTGGGTGTCACCAATTCCATGTCACCATGGCGGGATGAGCTCCTCCTGCTGTTCTGGGGTATTTTATGGGGTCAGGGGGCTCTGTGTGTCACAGACCCATGTCCCCACGGCGGGATGAGCTCCTCCCGCTGCTCTGGGGTATTTCATGGGGTCACTGCTTGTTTCCAGGGCTGCCCAGCTGCGTGCTGTGCCTGTGCCTGGGCAGCTCGGTGTACTGCGACGACGCGGGGCTGGAGCAGATCCCGGCGCTGCCCCCGGACACCGCGTACCTGTACGCCCGCTTCAACCGCATCGGGGCCGTGCGCGCCGGCGACTTCCGCGGCCTCGGTACGTCGGGGTCACCACCAGGAACATCCCGCCTCTCCAATGGCACTGGGCAAACCAACGGTCCATCAAATTTCTTTTCCTCCATAAAAGAATGCAAAACAATAAGTTATTTACAGAAACGGCGTGAGAAAGTTGGTTACAAGAATGTAAACATTAGAAAATCTTAAAAAATCAGGGCAGCAGGGAATAAACCAGCCTGGCTTTGTCCCTGTCCTCCTCCTGCCCTCAGAGAAGCTGAAGCGCATCGACCTGAGCAGCAATTCCATCTCGTGGGCGGACGCGGACGCCTTCCGGGGGCTGCCCAGCCTGCAGGAGCTGCTGCTGCCCGAGAACCTCCTGACGGCGCTGCCCGAGCTGCCCCGCGGCCTCGTGCACCTGGACGTGCGCCTCAACCGCATCCCCAGCGCCGGGCTGCGCCCCGAGGCCTTCCGGGTGCGCCCCACACATGGGGGCCTCTGCCAGACACAGGGGGACGGGGGTGGAGGGAGGGGAGAAGGGGGTCAGATCCAGGGGGATCAGATCCAGAGGGGTCAGCTCTATGGGGGTTCATCGATGAATCTCTCAGAGGTTCATCTTAAGGGGGTTCATCTCTTGGCGGTTCATTGGTTTATCTCTTGGGGGCTCATCTCTGTTGGGGTTCATCTCTACTGGGGTTCATCTTTAGGGAATTCCTCTCTTGGGGGTTCATTGGTTCATCTCTAGGAGGTTCATCTTTATGGGTTTCATCTTTACGAGGTTCATCGATTAATCTCTCTTGGGGTTCATCTCTATTGGGATTTTATCCCTATTGGGGTTCATCTCTATTGGGGTACGTCTCTAGGTGGCTCATTGGTTCATCTCTTGGGGGTTCATCTTTAGGAGGTTCATTGATTCATCTCTTGGGGGTTCATCTTTAGGTGGTTCATCTGTAGGGGTTCCTCTCTAGGGGTTCATCTCTTGGGGGTTCATCTCTTGGGGGTTCATCTCCAGGGGGTTCATTGGTTCATCTCTTGGGGGCTCATGTCTATTGGGGTTCATCTCTCGGGGGTTCATTGGTTCATCTCTCAGGGGTTCATCTTAAGGGGTTCATCTATTGGGGGGTCATCTTTAGGGGTTCATCTCTTCTGGGGTTCATCTTTACTGGGGTTCATCTCTTGGGTGTTCATTGGTTCATCTCTATTTGGGTTCATCTCTTGGGGGTTCATCTTTTGGGGGTTCATCTCTAGGGTTTCATCCCTATTGGGGTTCACCTCTGTCCTCTCCCTGCAGGACCTGAAGCAGCTGCAGTTCCTCCATCTCTCCGATAACCAGCTGGATTTTATCCCGGTGCCCCTTCCCGAGAGCTTGCGCTCCCTGCACCTCCAGGTGGGATGGGCTTTGCCTGAGTTCAGCAGATCCCACCTCTTCCTCCTCCTCCTCCTCCTCCTCTTATTCATTGTCCTGATCCTGGTCCTTGTTCTTGTCCTGGTGCTGGTTCTGGTCTTCCTCCTTATCCTCATTGTCCTGATCCTGGTCCTATTCCTAGTCCTGGTCCTGGTCCTGGACTGGTTCTGTTCCTCCTCCTCATCCTTGCTGTCCTGGTCCTGGTCCTATTCCTAGTTCTTTTCCTGGTCCTTATCCTGGTCCTGGTCCTCGTCCTGGCTCTGACCCTGGTTCTTTTCCTTTTCCTGGTCCTGGTCCTAGTCCTGGTCCTGGTCCTGCTCCTGCTCCTGCTCCCGCTCCTGGCTCTGACTCTGGTCCTGGTCCTGGTCCTGGTCTTTTTACTGGTCCTGGTCCTGGCCCTGGTCCCCCTCCTCCTCTCCCTGTGACCCGGCCGTGCCCGTGTCCCGTCCCCGCAGAACAACAACATCCAGACGATGCACGAGGACACGTTCTGTGACAGCCAGGAGCAGGGCCAGATCCGCCGGGTGCTTGAGGACATCCGCCTGGACGGGAACCCCATCAACCTCAGCCTCTTCCCCAACGCCTTCTCCTGCCTGCCCCGCCTGCCCACCGGCCGCTTCTCCTGAGCCCCCAGAGCTGGAAATGCAGGAAAGTGATCCCAGATCCCATCCCAGAGCGTTCAGACCCCACTGCTCCATGGAAAATGTGATTAAAGTGGAGATGTTCCCCCCCAGGGTGAGCTTGGTGCTGGGGCAAACATATAAAATAAAAACAAAATGAAATAAAGATTTGGAAATGCATTCAAAGCTTGTTCTTGGCAGTGAGAGTAGAGGAAAGCCCTCATCCAGCCCAGCAGTTTTGCTTGGATTTGCAAAGATGGGATTTCACTGTGTCCTGTTTCTTCCTCCATTCCTTCCCAGAGGCCCAGGGAGATCCTGAGATCCTGAGGTTCTGAGATCCTGAGATCCTGGTCAGGGTGTCCTGGTCAGGGACCAGGAGCTGCATTGCCCCAGAGAGGTGACACTTTGGCCACCTCAGGTGTGACCTGTCCCCTGGGCTGTGCCTGTGCAGCTCCAGGGGGGTGTGGCACATCCAGGTGTGATGGATTTGGGATGGTATCCATGGATTTGGGATGGTGTTCATGGATTTTGGATAGTATAAAAGGATTTGGCATGGTATCCATGGATTTAGGAGGGAACCCCTGGATTTGGGAGGGAATCCCTCGATTTGGGATGGTGTCCAGAGATTTGGGATGATGTAAATGGATTTAGGATGGCATCCATGGATTTCAGAGTATATCCATGGATTTGGGACAGTATCCATGGATTTAAGAGGGTGTCCATGGATTTGGGAAGGTATCTCTGGATTTGGGAGGGTTTCCATGGATTTGGGAAGGTACCCCTGGATTTGGGATGATATCCATGAGTTTGGGATGGTATTCATGGGTTTGGGATAATATAAATGGATTTGGGAAAGTATCCATGGATTTGGGATGGTGTCCATGGATTTGGGATGATGTAAATGGATTTAGGATGGCATCCATGGATTTCAGAGTGTATCCATGGATTTGGGACAGTATCCATGGATTTAAGAGGGTGTCCATGGATTTGGGAAGGTACCCCTGGATTTGGGATGATATCCATGAGTTTGGGATGGTATTCATGGGTTTGGGATAATATAAATGGATTTGGGAAAGTATCCATGGATTTGGGATGGCGTCCATGGATTTGGGACAGTGTACATGGATTTGGGAGGGAATCCCTGGATTTGGGATGGTATAAACAGATTTGGGATGGTGTAAATGGATTTGGGATGGTATAAACAGATTTGGGATGGTGTAAATGGATTTGGGATGGTATCCATGGATTTAGGAAGGTGTCCATGGATTTAAGAGGGTATCCATGGATTTGGGAAGGTACCCCTGGGTTTGGGATGGTATCCATGGATTTGGGATGGTATTCATGGATTTGGAATGATATAAATGTATTTGGGATGGTATCCATGGATTTGGGACAGTATCCATGGATTTGGGAGGGGAATCCCTGGATTTGGAATGGTATAAATGGATTTGGGATGTTATCCATGGATTTGGGATGGTATCCATTGATTTGGGAGGGCATCCACAGATTTGGGACAGTATCCATGAACTGCATAGAGCCCTGGAGCTCCCCGAGCCCACCAGCCCCACCAGGATCTCCCTGGGCTGGAGCTGGAACCCCCAAGCCCATCCCATTTTTCCGCAGCCAGCGGGAGCTGCCCAGCGCTGTGGGATATTTTCCATCTCTGATGGATTCATCCCTTATATTTTTATCCACGTGTAAGGAACGCCATGAGGGGGATGACACATCCCTGGAGAATCCAGAGCCCTGAACCGAAACCACGGAGCTCAGCCCACATCCTCAGAGCCCGTGGAGGCATCCGAAGGCGGCTGGAGAAAACCTGGGAAGAGGATCCAGCTCCTCATCCATGGGGACGGTGTGGGCACCTCCTCTTGCCCCTTTTCCATGCAAAACCCAGCCCAGGCATGGATTGCTGACCCAAAATCCTTGGGAAAATGGGATTTGGTGTTGTTTTATCCAGAATTGCAGGATTTGTTGCCGCTGTCGTTGTGTCAACAGCCTACAGATCTGCTGCCTCCTCATCCTCATCCATCCCACCCACCCTTCCAACACCTTCCCACCAGCCTTTATCCCGCTGATCCCATGGGATGGAGCCCCCAGCACTTCCCTCCCCAAATCCAGCCCCATTTCTGCCCCTGCAGAGCTCTGGAAAATGTGGAACCTCCCCCTGTCCCCTCCTGTCCCATCCTGTCCCCACGGCTGAGGGGACCCCAAAACCACCCAACGCCCCTAAATCCCAACTCTCCTGTGGAAAATCCCTCTCAGAGCTGCTCATTTCTTTAGGAAAAGTTGGGATTTCTGCCATTCGGGCTCCAGCAGGATGGAATTCACTGCATTTTCCCTGCCGGTCCCTTCACGCTGGTCCCGCTAGAGGGCAAAGGCAGCGCCGGGAATGTCGGACCTTCCCTTGGAACGAAGCTCTCTCCCTCCTGGAGCCTTCGGGGATCCCGGGAATGCCCGCCGGGATCGGGGACAGCCCGGGAATGATCCGGGGAAGGGCTCGGGGGAGCTGCAAGGGCTGGGATGCCCAGGAGGGTGAGGGGATGGAGCCTGGATTTACAGAAATCCCAAATTTCCGAGAGCAGTGAGGGGCTCTGGGGGGCTCTGCTGGGGCAGAGCTGAGATTCAGGGCGGGTGTCTTGGGTGGCTTTTGTGTCTCTGTCACCCCCAGAGAGGAGGGACCCTGGAAAGACCGAGCTGCGGCTGTTTTGGAGCTCAATTATTGATTATTGGGGCAGTTATTGATCACGCCCTCGTGTCCTCGCTGCGAACCGCCGCCCCCTCCTGCCACTCGGGACTGTCCCCAGGCGCTGCTGGAGCACCGGGATGCTGTCCTGGAGCATCCAGGAGGGCACAGAGCCCTTCCCGGCGCTGCCATCGGGGCTCCGCATCCCTGTCCTCGCCTCCATCGCCGCTGCCCCGCCCGGGGAGCGTTTCCGAGCGGATTCGTGGCTCTGCCTCCCTCCTGCCTTGTCGCTGTGCCGCTCAAGGTCACCTTCCCTCGGCGGGGCTGCGCTGTCACACATCGATCGCTCGGCTCTGGCAGCGCCGGCTCGCAGAGCCCCCGCCAGCTCAGCATCCTGCGGCTGCTCCAGATGGCCCCCGCCCCTGCTCTCCTCCTCCTCCTCCTCCTCCTCCTCCTCCTCCTCCTCCTCCTCCTCCTCCTCCTCCTCAGTGCGGGCCTCCCCGCTCCGCTCCCAGCCCCCAAACAGAGACAGAATTTGGGGGATTCTCCAAATGTCCCCGCAGAGAGGGACCCGCTCCTCGCTGCCCCTGAGGGAGGTGGGGGGAGATGGGACAGCGGGTGACGTCCCTGGGGGACTGTGTGACATCCCTGGGGACACAGGGACTGCGTGTGACATCTCTGGTGGGCTCAGTGTGACATCTCTGGGGACTGCGTGTGACACCCTTGGGGGGCTCAGTGTGACATCCCTGGGGACGCAGGGACTGCATGTGACACCGCCAGGGGACTGCATGTGACATCCTTGGGGGACTTCGTGTGACATCCCTGAGGGACTGGGTGTGACACCCCTGGGCCGCAGCGTGTGACATCCTTGGGGGACTCAGTGTGACACCCCCGGGGGACTCTGTGTGACATCTGTGGGGGCTCTGTGTGACATCCCTGGGGCACAGTGTGTGACATCCCTGGGGACACAGGGACTGTGTGGGACACCCCTGGGGGGCTCAGTGTGACATCCCTGGGAGACAGCGGGTGGCATCCCTGAGGGACTGTGTGGGACACCCTTGGGGGGCTCAGTGTGACATCCCTGGGGCACAGTGTGTGGCATCCTTGGGCGGCTCAGTGTGACATCCCTGGGGGACAGCAGGTGACATCCCTAGGGGACTGCGAGTGACACCCTTGGGGGACTCTGTGTGACACCTCTGGGGACCCTGGCTGTGTCCAGGAGTTCCCTTTTCCACCCCCAGCTCCCCATTCCCAACCCCTCTCCCTTCCCCTCACCCAAATTTCCTCTCCTTTCCCCCACCGGGAGCAGCCCCGTGTCCTTTGGCCACCACGTGGGGACAGAGCCGTCCCCTGGTGTCCCTTTGCAGCTCAGGGATGTGACACCACAATCAGGGAAGGACCATGGGACTTTTCAGCCTTTTGGGCCCTGGAAAAGCTGGGAAGATCCCTCAGAATGACCAAAACCTCATTTTCCTGCCCCAATCCCAATGGGGTCATTGTTGGAGTCATTAATTCCCCTCGGAATTAACAAATTATTCTGATTATTAACGGTGCTGCTCCAATTCTGGACTTTTCCCCCTTTTCTTTTCCCAGAAAATCCCAGAGCTGGGATTGATTAGGTGGCAGCAGGGGATGAAAGGGACACCCATGAATTATCCCTGAGGTGTGGACAGCTCTGGGGTCCCTCCAGGGAAACTCAACAATGGGAATGAGAACAGGATGGGGGGAACAGCCTGAGCTTTTCATCTCCCCATTTCCCCCTCCACCACTGGAAAAACAACAACAACAAAAAAAAAAAACAAACAGCAAAACAAAAATAAAGGAGAAAAAACCCGCAGCAAAACGCAGCAAACACATCCCTTGTCTTTTTTTCCACATCCCCCTCCCCCTCGAATTGTATAAAAATAATCCGTAAAAAATTCCGATTTCTCGGGCTCAGCCCCCTCCCTGCCGCATTCCCGAGGGATTGGGGGTTCCTGCAGCATTCCGGGGTTTTCCTGCCTTTCTGTGGCACCGGGATCCCTGCCCCGAGCGCCTCGGGGTGCGATCTGCCATTGCCACGCCGCTATTTTTGGCAGCCACGCGTTAGGTGCTGTCAACAGGAGCCCTGACAAAGCCTGGGAACAGCTCCGCGACGGGAAGTGTGAATTGCCGGGAATGTGGGAACGGCTCCGAGGGGCCAAAGGGGGGTTTGGGGGGCTGGGATGGGACGGGGGGTGCTCAGCATGGGGAGGTGGTGGCAGCCACGAGTGGCAGTGTCACCTCCTTGGGGGGGGTGGCAGCAGCGTGGCTGCCCAAAATGGGAATGGGCTCCTGCATCTCACCCTCCTGGAGATGGGAAAATTCCCTCCAGCCCCATTCCCAAGGGATCATCTCCCAGAAGGGAAAATTCCCTCCTGCCCCATTCCCAAGGGATCATCTCCCAGAAGGGAAAATTCCCTCCTGCCCCATTCCCAGGGATCATCTCCCAGAAGGGAAAATTCCCTCCTGCCTCATTCCCAAGGGATCATCTCCCAGAAGGGAAAATTCCCTCCTGCCCCATTCCCAGGGATCATCTCCCAGAAGGGAAAATTCCCTCCTGCCCCATTCCCAGGGATCATCTCCCAGAAGGGAAAATTCCCTCCTGCCCCATTCCCAGGGATCATCTCCCAGAAGGGAAAATTCCCTCCTGCCCCATTCCCAAGGCATCATCTCCCAGAAGGGAAAATTCCCTCCTGCCCCATTCCCGGGGATCATTTCCCAGAAGGGAAAATTCCCTCATGCCCCATTCCCAAGGCATCATCTCCCAGAAGGGAAAATTCCCTCCTGCCCCATTCCCAGGGATCATCTCCCAGAAGGGAAAATTCCCTCCTGCCCCATTCCCGGGGATCATTTCCCAGAAGGGAAAATTCCCAAGGGATCATCTCCCAGAAGGGAAAATTCCCTCCTGCCCCATTCCCAAGGGATCATCTCCCATCTGATCATGGAAAAGTGACAGAATGGTGGAAAACTCCATCAGGATTGGCTCTTCCATGCCTCAATCCCAGATTTTCCAAGAATCCAGCATCCTGATGGGAACCAGGCTCTCCCCACTGGCAATTCCATGTTCCCCCATTTTTGTTTGTCATTTTTTTAAGATTATGACCTAAATCTGAGCTCTTCCAAGCGGGATTTGGGTGGGTTTGGGGGGGATGCTGTGATCAGGGGATCATCTCCCAGAAGGGAAAATTCCCTCCTGCCCCATTCCCAAGGGATCATCTCCCATCTGGGCATGGAAAAGTGACAGAATGGAGGAAAACTCCATCAGGATTGGCTCTTCCATGCCTCAATCCCAGATTTTCCAAGGGATTGAGGGAAATTTCCTCGTGCCCCATTTCCTGATGGGCACGAGGCTCTCCCCACTGGCAATTCAGCGTTCCCCCATTTTTGTTTGTCATTTTTTAAAATTACGACCTAAATCTGAGCTCTTCCAAGCGGGATTTGGGTGGGTTTGGGGGGGATGCTGTGATCAGGAGGGGTTGGAGGAGCTGAGGATGAGGATGAGGATGAGGACGGGAGGAGGGGAGCTCTGATTGATCGACATCTTTTAAAATAACCACGCCAAGCCTGGATCTTCCCCGGCTGTGGGATGTGGAAAACCTGGAGAGGGGGAAGAGAGAGAAACAGCTCCGAGCGTGCAAGCGCCGCTAATTTATGATCAGAGAAATGTTGGAGCTGCAGGATTGCAGGGAAAGGACCCGGCTGAGCCGAGGAGGAATCCAGGGTGATCTCCAGGGCTCGGGAAAAGCTTCCCCACAGGGAAAACTGGGAATGCAGAGCACATTTAGCCCAAATTGCCGCTGGAGGAATTGAAATTATTTCCCTCCCCTGGTGCTTCCAGCTGATTTTTTTCTGGCTCTGCTTGTTGGGATGAAATTTGCTGTGAGCTGCCACCCATGGGTCACACACCCCAGGGGGAAAAATCAATGCCCGAAGGAAATTCCTTTGGGATATGGGAATTCAAATTCCCCCACTCTGCTCTGGGTGCACAAAGAAACATCCCCTAGAAAAACAAACAAACACACAAACAAACAAACAAACAAAAACAACAAAAAAAAAAAAAAAAAGAAAAAGAGGAATAAAATAAGGGAAAAGGGGGAATAAAATAAGGGAAAAAAAGAATAATAAAATAAGGAAAAAAGGGGAATAAATAAGGAAAAAAGGAGGAATAAAAGAAGGAAAAAAGAGGAATAAAATAAGGGAAAAAAAAGAGGAATAAAATAAGGGGGAAAAAAAGAGGAATAAATAAGAAAAAAAAAGAGAAATAAATAAGAAAAAAAAAGAGAAATAAAAGAAGAAAAAGGGAGGAATAAAATAGGGGAAAAGGAGGGAATAAAATAAGGAAAAAAGAGGAATAAAATACAGGAAAAGGGGGAATAAAATAAGGGGGAAAAGAAGAATAAAATAAGAAAAAAAGGGGGAAAAACAATGAAAAAGGGGGAAAATGAGGAAAAAATAGGAATAAAATAAGGGAAAATGGGGAATAAAATAAGGGGGGAAAGAAGAATAATATAAGGGAAAAAAGGGGGAAATAAGGAAAAAAGGAAGAATAAAATAAGGGAAAAAAGAATAATAAAATAAGGAAAAAGGGGAAATAAAATAAGGAAAATAAGAAGAATAAAATAAGGAGAAAGAGAGAGATGTGGGCAAAGAATGCAGCCTAAAATAAACATCCAGGCAGCCTGGATTGGCTGAGGGATGGGGATGCTGGGTCTGGATCAGGAAATGTCTCCAGAGGGGCTTTTCCGAAGGTTCCCAGTGCCCCAGGGCTGTGGGGTGGGGCCGGTGACACCCCCAGACCCAAATCCTGCTGGTTTTTAAGCCCCACATCCCCTCTGGCCATGCTGGGGACGCCCAGGGCAGGGTGACATCCCTTGGATTGATGGCCTCAAACCCCTCTGATTGTTGAGGTCGCTTTGTCACCACCACCCTGAGCACCAGAAGGGCCAGGTGACACTGCCAGCAGCAGGGGACAATCCAGGTGCCACCAGCCGCTCCCACACCCCGTGATTTTCCCACTTCCACGCAGCTGCAGGGTTGATTCCCTGCTGTGGGATGGCCAAATGTCCCTTCCCTGTCACCCCCACCCCGGGTTATTTTGGGATGATTCTCCCAGCTCGTGCTGCCACGGGACTCTGAGGGAGCCCACGGCGTCCCCGTGTGTCCCTGGCCACCCCCAGCCCATCCCTGAACTCTCAGCAGCTCCGGGAAGTGGCTCCATAAATCAGCGGAGAGCCGGGAAATGAAAATCGTTCGGGTGATAAATGGGGTTGATTTCGCTTTTAAGGAGCAGGATCGTGGAAAAGAGCAGGGCAGGAGCAGGGAAAGGAGGTGCTGAGTTTCCCATTTGGGAAAAATTGTGGGATAAAGGTGGTGGGATGAGAGAGGGAGGAGGAGAACCAAGAGAATGCTGAGGATTCCTTGCAGGGATGGAGGGAATATGGGAACAGTTTTTCAGGTGGCTTTACGTTTTTGGGGTGCTGTGCTGCACTGCTCAGGGTGTGCTCACCCCACAGGGGTTTTCCTGGCTGTGGAATGGTCCAAATCCACAAGGAAATGTTATCCTTGGATCCAGGTGGGGTGATTGTCCACTGGACTTAACAGTGCCTGCAGCAGCCATGCCCTGTGGCACCCAAACCCTGCAGAACCAAATCCTGCAAGATCCAAGTCCTGTAGAGCCTGAATCCTGCAGCACCCAAATCCTGCAGGATCCAAGTTTTGCAGCACCCAAATCCTACAGAACCCAAATCCTGTAGAACCCAAATCCCACAGGATCCACATCATGCAGAACTCAAATCCTGCAGCATCCACGTCCTGCAGAACTCAAATCCCGCAGGATGCACATCCTCAGCACCCAAATCCCAGAGGATCCACATCCTGCACAGCCCAAATCCTGCAGGGCCCAAATCCTGCAGAATTCAAATCTTACAGAACCCAAATCCCACAGGATCCACATCCTACAGAACCCAAATCCTGCAGAACTCAAATCCTACAGAACCCAAATCCCACAGGATCCAAATCCTGCAGAACCCAAATCCTGCAGAGCCCATATCCTGCAGAACTCAAATCCCACAGGATCCACATCCTCAGAACCCAAGTCCTACAAGATCAACATTCTCCAGAACCCAAATCCTGCAGAACCCAAATCCTGCAGGATCCAAATCCTACAGAACCCAAATCCTGCAGAGCCCAAATTCTGCAGAACCAAATCCTGCAGGATCCAAGTCTAGCAGAACCCAAATCCTATAGAACTGAAATCCTGCAGAGCCCAAATCCCGCAGAACCAAATCCCGCAGGATCCAAGTCTAGCAGAACCCAAATCCTATAGAACTGAAATCCTGCAGAACCCAAATCCTATAGCACTCACATCCCAACAATTCCTGCATCTCTCAGCACCCAAATCCGCCAGAACTGGTACTCCACAGCACCCACATCCCCCAGCACCCACATCCCGTACCCCCCTCGCCCCTCAGCCCCAGCCTGGCCCCACAGCAGCTCCCCCAGCCAGGGGCAGCCGTGCACGGGATGATTTCAGGATTTGGCCCCAGGCTGGCAGGGATGGGAGCCTGCATTAATAAATCAGCCCTGCCCCGAGTCACAGGGCATTTCCTGGGATTAATGATTTGGGATGAGGCCAAAAATCCCATTTACCCCACCCGGAGCCGAGTCCCTTTGTGCCAAGGTCAGCAACGCCTTTTCCAGCCAATTTTCAAAATTATTATTAACAAGAATAATCAAGCGTTGGAAATGGATTTTCATTCCCAGCACGGCGAAGCCTCCAGGTTCCTGCAGGGAGAGGGGGGATGGACACCCCTCAGATTAAAAATGGAAATGGAAACTGCATCCCTGTTCCCCAGGAGCCTTTTCCTGGCTCCCAGGGGGACAGGAGGGCGTTGGGGACATTCCTGGGGCTCTCCTGGAATCCCCACCGGGATTTGACACCCCGGGATGGCCGGGAAGGGAAAACGAGCAGGATGCGGCCCTGGGCGATTTCCCGAGGGATGTTTGCGGGTTGCCGCGGCAACGGGAGACAAAGCGCTGGTCCTCGGCTTTGCTTTCCTCGGAGGGGAGAAAGTTTTGGGGTCCTGGATGAGAGCGGGAGCGGCGCGGGGGGAATGGGGTGGGATGGGAGCTGTGGGATGTGGTGGGAATGCGGGATCAGAGCTGTGGGATCAGAGCTGTGGGATGCACTGGGATCAGAGCTCTGGGATGTGCTGGGAATGCAGGTACAGCCCAGTGGGATGCACTGGGAATGCTGGATCAGAGACATGGGATGTGGTGGGAATAGGATGGGATCAGAGCTGTGGGATGCAGTGGGATCAGAGCCGTGGGATGGAGTGGGATCAGAGCTGTGGGATGCGGTGGGAATGCAGGAACAGCCCCATGGGATGCACTGGGAATGCAGTGGGATCAGAGCCGTGGGATGCAGTGGGATCAGAGCTGTGGGATGCACTGGGAATGCAGGAACAGCCCCACGGATGCACTGGGAATGCAGTGGGATCAGAGCCATGGGATGCAGTGGGATCAGAGCTGTGGGATGCAGTGGGATCAGAGCCATGGGATGCAGTGGGATCAGAGCTGTGGGATGCAGTGGGATCAGAGCCGTGGGATGCAGTGGGATCAGAGCTGTGGGATGCAGTGGGATCAGAGCTGTGGGATGCGGTGGGATCAGAGCCATGGGATGCACTGGGAATGCAGGAACAGCCCCGTGGGAGGCTCAGGCTCTGCTGCCGCCACTCCCACACACGTTCAGGGACACAAAAACACCCAAACACAGCGGGAAAATTCCAACCCAAACCCGAGGAGTGGGAGAGCCCTGTACTCAGCTCCACATTCCCATGTAGCAATCCAGGGTGGAATTCCAAGGCTGTGCTCCCACTCAGGGTCTCTGGTCTCTGGTTGTTCCTCTGCCATCCCCACCTGTGTCCCCTGTCCCTTTCTGGGGACAATCCCAGCACAGCACCAGGATGAAGCCCCGGGTGCTCCCCTGAGGTGCAGCTTTGGGGTGGAAGAGGATCCCAAACACATTCCAAGGGGGATTCCAGGCCCTGGGCAAATCCTGGCCCTGGTTTTGCCCCGTTCCCAGCCCAAGGAGAGGAGCTCTGGCTGTCCTGGAGGAAAATCCACCCAAGGACACCCCTCCAGCCAAAGCTCATCCTTGTCCCAACCCTAAAGGGAACCCAGCAGCCAGGGGAAATCCCAAATCCTGCTGGGAGCCCAGCCTTGCTCCACAGCCTCTCCAGCTCTCCCTGATTTTGCTGGGGAGTTTTATGGCTGCTCTCTGTTTGTGATTAATCATTTGGGTTTAATTGCTGCTGCTCCAACTCAGCCAGGGTTTGATTGTTTGGTTCCTCTTGGCTGCTTCCCCCAGGATGGAGGAGCCTGGACCAGGAGGGGCAGTTTGGGATCAGGATCCCGATGGATCAGGATCCCAACAGAGCCCCTGGTCCCACAGCCAGACTGGGGCTGGCAAATGGGATTTTGTGCTCAGGGTTTGGTTCCAGCTGGGAGCAAACAGAGCCACCGAGTCCTGCTCAGTGTCCCCACCTGCTCTGAGCTCTGCCCCAGGGAGGGCACAGCATGGGCTCAGCCACTCCACCGAATTCCCAATCCCAAATTCCTGCCCCAAAACCATCCCAGGACCCTCCAGGACCCTGCTGGATGAGCTGGTGGCCAGGCTGGGGGTGACCCCAAACCAGTCTGTCCTCACTGTGACCCCAATCCAGCCTGTCCTCACTGCCACCTCAATACCCAACCTGTCCCTGCTGTCACCCCAAAACCCATCCTGTCCCCACTGCCACCCCTAAATCCAGCCTGTCCCCACTGCCCCCCCAAAATCCAGCTTGTCCCCACAGTCCCGCTAAATCCAGCCTGTCCTTGCTCTCACCCCAAAGTCCAGCCTGTCCCACTGTCACCTCAAAATCCAGCCTGTCCCCGCTGCCACCCTAAATCCAGCTTCTCCTCACTGCCACCCCAAACCATCCTGTTCCCACAACCACCCCAAACCAGCCTGTCCCCGCTGCCACCCTAAATCCAGCCTGTCCCCACTGCCCCCCTAAATCCACCCTGTCCCCGCTGTCACCCCAAAACCACGGCACGGGCCCGGGCACCAGGGCAGCCCAGCCTCACCCTCGGCTCCAGGCGGGCAGAGGGGACAGCGCGGTGACCCGGGGCCACCAGCAGAGACAGCAGCGATGGCACCGGGGGACAGAAAAGGCCGCCCTACTTAGCAGGGTTTATATAAGGAGCCATCTCCGAGCAGGATGGGGAAACAGACGGGAACGGGAAAAGCTGCTGGGAGCAGGGGAATCCCTGCTGGAGGGTGAGGCGACACCCGCGGTGTCACCCGCGAGGGGCGCAGCCACCCCCTGCTTTGTCCCAGCTCCCACCTCCCTTATCGCTAATTAACACTCATTCATTAATTCACGGCCTCTCACATCCTGTCCCCAGCGCGTCCTTCCCGCGTTTGGGGTGGGGACTGGAGCCATCCCAAAATCCTCCCGCTGCCGTGGGGTGGCTTTGGGGACATCCCCAAAATCCGGGAGCCTTTCCCTGCTGGCCGCGGGGCTGGAAAGGAGCCGGGAGAGCGGCACCTCGGCCAGCAGGTCCGCTCCCCTTATGGAAAGGCATTTGGGATGTGTTTATTCCTGTCGGAGCCCTTGGCCCGTGGCGGGGAGCGGGATTAATCCGGGAGGAGCTGCCAAGTTCCCCCGAGAGGCACAAGGGGCTGGAATTGGGGGGAGAAATGGGGGGTCCCGTTGGAGCAGGGGGGTGATGGGTGGGTGCTCCCCTTTCTCTCAGCGATCCCAGGGGGAGCAGCCAAAGGGGGAAATGGAAGTGGAGGGAAGGGGAGAGAAATCGGCGGAATCACTTTGGGCTCCGGAGCGGAGTTTTGGGACAGATTCTGCTCCTCGCTCAGGGCTGGGCGAGATCCGCAGCTCAGGGAGGCAGGGATTGGGAGAGGATGTCCTTAAAGCCGCATTCCCAGCGGGATCTCCTGCAGGGACACGCGGGTGACACCCTGGAACCCTGCCCCGGGAGCTGCTCCGTGTCACCCCGAGGCGCTGGTGACAAAGCCCGTTAATGTCGCCGTGGCCCCGGGGCTGGCGGTGGCACCGAGCTCGCTCGCTGAGCTTGTTAATTAACCCAATTCGTGATTATCATCCATCACCGATACGATGACAATTATCATAGTCACAGTTATCATCGGGAATAGGTGACAATTATCGTTATCATCGGCTCCTCGCGGACGTTGGCACCTTCTGCCCGTGCTGCCGCCCTGGCACCTCCACATCCATCACCGCCCTCTCCAGCTGTGCCCGTTATCCATGGATTCCTTCGCATTTATCCCTCACCCACCTGCCCAGGTGTTGCCTCAGGGCTCGAGGGGATCTTTAGGGGATTTCTGTGTCTCCAGGGTTATCCTCCTCCTCCTCAGGAGGGCAGGAACTGTGAAAATTGGGAACCTTGGGAGGATTCCGCGATGGCCTGCAGCGCCCTGAGGGTATTTTCTGACCCTCCCAACCCGGCTGAAAAACCAGGATATTACAGGGAAAACGCATTTTTATGAGGATGGCGCTGCCTCACACAGAAATCCGTCCCCTCGAGGAGCGGGGCGCTGTCACCGAGCCCACGCTGGGCTCCCAGGGCTCAGCCTGGAGCGGGACCAGTCCCCGGGAGAGCCGGGACCAGTCCGGCCGAGCCCAGCGTGAGTCACGGCGGCCTCGCCGCCACCCAGCCATAAACATCCCGGCTTAGGAGCCGCGTCCCAGTTTCTCAGCGCTGTTTGCATTGATCTGCCTTCCAGGGCTCTGCTTTGCTCCAGTTTTTAATGTAATTTCACCAGCCATTAGCCCAGAACGCAGCTCTGCTCCCTCCCTCACTTCACAGCGCTGTTTTTGCCTAACTTTCCCCTAATTTTTTCTCTTTTTCTCCCCTAAATATCTCGATTTGAGATCGCCTTGGTAGCAAAATCCTCAGGGGTTTTTGGGACCCTCGCCACGACCCGGCAAAAGCGGCGGGAGCCCAGGGTTTGTGCCTCCCCAAAACAGCCCAATTATGGTCAAAATGCTGCAAAAACAGCCCCGAGAGCCTCCTTGACCTTCTGGAAGCTGCTTCGAACCCCCGGGAATGACCCCGAGCTTCACCCCGATGATTTCAGCCGTGATTTCCTGGGGGGTCAGGCAGTGTGTGTGGGGTGTTATTTTTATTTTTTTTTTTTCCACGCTGAGGGAAAATGAGAATGCTGAGGCACAGAAAGACTCTCACTTCCCTAAATCCTAATTATAGCACCCAGAGCTTTCGGGCTCAGCGGGTGCCCCGAGCCTCGTGCAGCCTGCGGGGATGGGAAACTGAGGCACGGGAGCGCTGAGATGGATTTAAGGAGGTTTGGGGAAAGGGTTGAGCTCCTCCTGAATTTGCTGTGAGGGCGGTGACACAGGATGGGGAATTTCCCTGTTCTTGCCCAGGTTTGCAGAGGGAAAAATCGTGGGGAAAAATGGGATTCTGGTGCTTGCAAAGGAATCAGAGCCGCTGGTTCCAGCTCCGGTTCCCTCGGGGCTCGGTGACAACGAGCGGGCAGGCGGGGACACGGGGCCGGGGCGAGCGGGGACACCGGAGCTGTGGCACGCCAAGCGACAGCCCCTGGGGCTGCCGGCGCCCACGAGCAGCGGCTCCGCAGCACCGCCAGAACCGGGGAAAAAAATAAAATAATGCCCAAATCCCGTTTGTCCCAAAGCCAAGTTTCCGCTGGAAGCCACCAGCTGTCCCCCGGCCAGGTACAGCGACTCTGCCCTCGTTAGTTACCGCCTGATTAATTACCCTGCTGCCTCGTGTCCCAAACAGATCTGGGTATCCAGGCGCTAACGAACGACTCCAGCAATTAATTGCAGGGGTGAGTCCACTCCTAATTAGGAGCAGATTTAGGGATGAGCGCTGCGAGGGCTCTGGTTGTGCCTCCGCTGGAGCGCGGGATGAGGATTCCAACCTGGGGCTTTTAATGAGTAATTGAGGAGTTGATTAAGCCCGAGGTCGGGGAATCGGGCTGGATCCAGCCCTGATCCAGCCGGGATCCAACCCTGCTGGGAGCGGTTTTGCTGCCAGGAAAGGAGGTGGGAATGTGGCCGGGTGTCCAGCTCTGCGAGGCTCTCCATGGCTGGGAAGCTTTTTACAGCGGCTTCCAGGTTCCCAGAATATGCTCAAATATTGGAATTTTCCAGTGCGTTATCAGAGTGTCACCTGGAGGGGGGACAGGGCTGTTCCTTTGGGATGTTTGGGTGCCCCAGGCTGGGCTCTGCGTGTCCCCTTGGGCAGCAGATTTGCCTCTGCTGCTCCTGAGACATCCCAAAGAAAAGGGGATGCTGTTCCAGCTTTCCCTAAGCAATCCCAAAGAAAAGGGGATGCTGGATCCATGTCCCTCCCTGTCCCCTCCCTGTCCCTGGCCAGGCTGGGCCCAGTCCCCAGTCACGGTGGGTTCCATTTAGAGCTGCTCCCCCTTTGTGGGGATTCCCAGTGGAACTGGAAATGGGAATTTTCCCCTTTTCCCTGTGGATCTCCCCTGCTCGGAGCAGGCCTGGGTGAGCCTCACGCTGTGCCAGCGCCAGAGGTCGTGCTGTGTCCTCCAAGGGTCAGTCAGGGCTGGGGGGGGGCAGCTGGAAATTAAAAAAAAAAAAATAAAACAAACCCAACATCCATACAGGCTGGAGAAGAAAAGGCCAGAGAGCAGCTGAGTTTCCATCAGCGCTGGGTCACTGGAAAACCTGAGTGGGGAGCGAGAGGGAAGGAGCGAACTTCTGCTTCCTGAGGGAGGGAGGCAGGGAGGCGCCATCGCGGGCTGGGAGCGCTGCGGCAGCTCCGGCCCTTCCCCGGGCTCCCATCCCTGGAAAACCCGCCGGAATGGGGAGCCCGGTGTGCTCCGTGCCTGGCCCGCGGGGCTGCTGCTGCTCCGCTGAGAACGGGGCACAAAAAACAGCTGGGGCGTCCTCAGGATGGACAGGGGTGTGGCCTCAGGATGGACACTGGTGTGTCTGCAGGATGGACACTGATCTGTCCACAGGATGGACAGTGGTGTGTCTGCAGGATGGACACTGATCTGTCCTCAGGATGGACAGTGGTGTGTCTGCAGGATGGACACTGATCTGTCCTCAGGATGGACAGTGGTGTGTCTGCAGGATGGACACTGATCTGTCCTCAGGATGGACAGTGGTGTGTCTGCAGGATGGACATTGATCTGTCCACAGGATGGACAGTGGTGTGTCTGCAGGATGGACACTGGTCTGTCCATAGGATGGATAATGATGTGCCCACAGGCTGGAGAAGTGTCCACAGGCTGGACAACGATGTGCCCACAAACTGGACACAGATCTGTCCACAGGATGGACATTGATGTGCTCAGAGGATGGACAGTGATGACACTGATGTGCCCACAAACTGGGCACTGCTCTGTCCGCAGGCTGGACACTGATGTGCTCAGAGGCCAGACACTAATCTGTCTGCAAGCTGGACACTAATGTGCCCACAAACTGGGCACTAATGACGCTGATGTGCCCACAAACTGGATGCTGATGTGCCCACAAAGTGGACATTGATGACACTGATGTGCCCACAAGCTGGACACTGCTCTGTCCCCAGGCCGGACACTGGTGACACTGATGTCCCCACAAACTGAGCACTGCTCTGTCCCCAGGCTGGACACTGCTGCGCCCGCAGGCCGGACACTGCTCTGCCAGGCTGCAGCTGCTCAGTCCCCTCCAGGATCTGGGTTGGAAAGCCTCGATCCCAATCCCAGCTCAGCACAGGCTGGGATTTCAGGGAGAATGGGAGGAAGGATGTTCATCACAAGGGGACGGGGACAAAGGACGGCTGGAGGGGGTGTGTGGCAGGACTGCAGGGTTCAATCCCTCCTGGATGGCTCAGGTTTGGCTCTGGAGCACACCTGGACTCAGGTTTGGCTCTGGAGCACACCTGGACTCAGGTTTAGATCTGGAGCACACCTGGACTCAGGTTTGGCTCTGGAGCACACCTGGACTTAAGTTTGCATCCCTACCAACACCTACCCCAGATCTTTGCCCCACCCACCCCTAACCCGCAACCCCCCAGTCCTGCAGAGATCCTCCATCCCTCATCCCCTGGGCTGCACCATCCCCTTCCCGAGCTTTGGGGACAGACTCTCCCTCCCCTCCTGCCCTTCCTTGGTTGTTTTATTATTTTTCCCGGAGCTCAGCCTCATCCATCGCCATCCTTTATGGATGAGATGTGTCATTCCTGACCCGGGTTCACCGCGAGCTGCCAGGGACGCTGCCAGCCCAGCCCGTGGCCCTCGTTAGTTTAATTGCTCCTCGGGAACCGGGACGAGCCAAGCCCGGGGGCTCCCGGTGCTCCATCACCGCCTGTCACATCCCGTGCGGAGCGGAGCGGGGCTTGGAGGGGGAAAACAAAAAAAAAAAGGGAGAAAACAGCTCAAATGAAGGGCAGGTTCGCACGTCAGAGCCGGGAGCTGGCATCGGCTGTCGCGGCAGTCAGCGGGGACAGGAGCTGCTGGCGTCACCGCTGATGTGCGACACAGGGAGGGAGGGAGGGAGGGAGGGAGGGAGGGACATCTGTGCCAGAGCCGCAGCGCGGACCCTCCCGCCGGTGATTCCTGCAGCCCCGACGTGTTCCAGGAGTCCCAGAGAGGCTGGAGAGTCCCTCCAGGATGGTGGAGTCCGAGCTGTGGCCGGTCCCCGCGTTGTCACCCGGAGTGTCACATCCGCGCCTTCCTTGGGCACCTCCAGGGATGGGGACTCCGAAGATCCCCGAGCAGTTCCAATCCGGCCTTTTCCAGGGAAAATTCCTGCTGGTGACCAAGCTGAGCGTCCCCTGTGTGAGGGCAGTGTCCCACCCACAGCTGGCTGGGATGTCCCTGTCACCTTCCCAAGCAAGGCAGGGATCTGCTTTTCCAAGCCTGGAATTCCTGGGTGCCAAAACCTCCGTGTCCAGAGGGGAAACCCTGCAGGGGAAAACCCTGCGGGTAAAAATCCTGCAGGGAAAATCCTGCAGGTAAAAATCTCTCAGGAAAAATCCTGCAGGGAAAATCCTGCAGGGAAAATCCTGCAGGGAAAAATCCTGCAGGGAAAGATCCTGCAGGGAAAATCCTGTGAGGAAAAGCCTGCAGGGAAAATCCTGCAGGGAAAAATCCCTCAGGTGAAATCCTGCAGGTAAAAATCCCTCAGGGAAAATCCTGCTGGGGAAATCCCACAAGTAAAAATCCCACAGGGAAAATCCTGCAGGAAAATCCCACCCTCAGTGAGACAATGGTTGTGTCCCAAATCTCCAGCTCTGTCAGGTGTCCCATGCCATGGCTGTTCCCAGTGAATTCCCATCCCTTTTCCCACCATGTCCAAGCCCTGCTGCTGCCTCTCCTTCCTCCTGCTACAGGAGCTCCCTCTCCTCTCCCTCTCTCCCTGCCGTGACTCATTTCTCTCTGGCCAAGAGAAATTCTTGGATTTTTAAAGAAGCTCTGGGAGGGTTTCGTACCTGCAGAGGCTCCCAGCAGGTGCCACAGAGCTTTTCCAGGCTGGATAAAGGGATGGATGGATGATGGATGGATGGATGGATGGATGGATGGATGGATGGATGGATGGATGGATGGATGGATGATGGATGGATGGATGGATGGATGGATGGATGGATGGATGGAGGTATGGATGGATGGATGGATGGATGGATGGATGGATGGATGGATGGATGATGGATAGATGGATGGATGGATGGATGGATGGATGATGGATGGATGGAGGGATGATGGATGGATGGATGGATGGATGGATGGATGGATGGATGGATGGATGGATGGAGGGATGGAAGGATGGATGGATGATGGATGGATCCATGGATGGATGGATGGATGGATCCATGGATGGATGGATGGATCCATGGATAGATGGATGGATGGATGGATGGATGGATGGATGGATGGATCCATGGATGGATCCATGCATGGAAGCATCGATGGGGATCAAGGAGCTCTCAGCACCCAGGACCCGGCAGATGGAGCCAGGTTTGGAGCTAAGGTCCCAGTCCTGGTGCAGGATTGTCCCTGTGTTCAGCCTGGATGGAGCAAGGATGGGATGTTCCAGCTGCTGTGAAGTATCTGGGAAGCACAAGCCAAACGCTGGGAGGGAAAAGGAAAATATTGCAGCTTCAGAAGGATCCCTGCAGGTTCTGAGGAGCCCCAGCCCGCCCCTGGCTCCATGGAGCTCTTTGTGGAGGGTGGGAACAGCTCCAGCTCCACAAACCTGGAGCGCTGCCCCATCCCTGGAAGTGTCCCAGCAACCTGTGACAGTGAAAGGTGTCCCTGTCCCCAGGGATGAGCTGGAAGGTCCCTTCCCACCCAAACCATCCCAGGATCCCACGAGATGGCCTTGGCTTCCCCCTGCTCCTCTGCTGCTCTCCAGGGAAGCAGAGGTCACTCCCCTCCCTGCCAGGGACATGGGGCACTGCTGTCCCCATCCCAGGTGACATTTCCTGGAGCTCATTCCCTGCTCCCTTCCCACTCCCTCACCCGGAGTGTCACATCCGCGCCTTCCTTGGGCACCTCCAGGGATGGGGACTCCAAAGCTGCCCGGGCAGTTCCAATCCGGCCTTTTCCAGGGAAAATTCCTGCTGGTGACCAAGCTGAGCCTCCCCTGTGTGGGGGCAGTGTCCCACCCACAGCTGGCTGGGATGTCCCTGTCACCTTCCCAAGCGAGGCAGGGATCTGTTTTTCCAAGCCTGGATTTCCTGGGTGCCAAAACCTCCGTGTCCAGAGGGAAAAATCCCTCAGGGAAAAATCCCGCAGGGAAAAATCCCACAGGGAAAATCTTGCAGGGAAAAATCTCTCAGGGAAAAATCCCGCAGGTAAAAATCCTGTGGGGAAAATCTTGCAGGGAAAAATCCTGCAGGGAAAAATCCCTCTCCCTGGGATCCCATAACTCCAAGATGGGAATTCTGGGGTGTCCGAGTGGCCCCAAATCCCAGCTCACCCCAGCGTGGCTTTCCCAGCCCTTATCCACCAGCTTTTCCTGGTCAATATTTACACTCCGCCTTTCCCAAGGAATTCCCGGTGCCTCCTCCGTGCCCGGCACGCTGCCAAGGGCAGGGATGGCATCACCAGCGGGGTCACACCTGCACCTCCCAGAGCAAACTCCAAACTTTCCCTGGCACCCGGGGCCCCTCGGCAGCCGTGGGTGCGGCCACGTGCTCCTGGAGCAAAGTTTTTCCTCCATTTTTGTGATTAATTCCTTCCTCCCACCACAGCCACCCGCAATCCCATCTATATCCATGGCTCCCCACTCCTCCTCAGCTGTAAAATATTTATAAATCCCTACATCAAGGCTCTTTTTATTTTTTTTTTCTGCTTTTTTTTCCCCCCTTTTCTTCCCTGCGGGCTCCCCGGCTCTGCCGAGCTTCAGGAATTGCTTCATTTCCATAAATCTCGGGGAAGCTGTGAGGAATAATTTCGGTTTTTTGCTCGGGGAATGCGCTGCTTTTTTTAATTGCACTCATCTGCAGCTCCTTAGCAATGCATTATTGATGGTTATTATTCCAATAAAGGAACCGTTCCTGGTTTGTTGCACTTGGAAATGTGTCTGGTTTTCCTTATTCCTTCTTTCTTCCTCTTTTGGGAAGAGGTCACCCTTGCATCCAAGATTTTTCCACCAATTTTCACCCCCTTTTTGAGTATTTCATGCCTTTTTTGGATATTTCACCCCTTTTTTGGTATTTCACCACTTTTTTTTTTTACATTTCCTTTTTTTCTTTTGATATTTCACCTCTCTTTTGGGTATTTCATCCCTTTTTTGGGTATTTCACCTCTCTTTTTGGTATTTCACTCATTTTTTGGTATTTCACCCCTCTTTTGGGTATTTAATCCCTTTTTTTTTTTTTAGTATTTCACTCCTCTTATGGGTATTTCACCTCTCTTTTGGATATTTCAAGCCCTTTTTTAGTATTTCTCTCCTCTTTTGGGTATTTCATCCCTTTTTTTAGTATTTCTCTCCTCGCTTGGGCATTTCATCCTTTTTTTGGGTATTTCACCTCTCTTTTGGATATTTCACCCCTTGGTTTTTGGTATTTCACCCCTTTTTTAGTTATTTCACCCCTTTTTTGTTATTTCACCCCTCTTTGGGCTATTTAATCCTTTGTTTTTTGGTTTTTTTTTTTTTTTTTTTTGTATTTCACCCTCTTTTTTAGTATTTCACCCCCTTTTTTGGGGTATTTCCCCTATCTCTTGGATGTCACCACAGCTTTGCCCTGTGGCATCAACCCCAGCGATGTCCCCTCATTGTCACCCAGTGTCCCCAAGCACCTGAAGGTGGGGTTAGGAGGCAAATCGACCTTTCTGGAAGCAGGAATCCAGAGGATCCTGAAGGATTGGAATATCTGGAAGCTCCCGGTGGCTTTGCTGGAGCTCCGCGCGTTGCACTGGGGCTGCCCCGCTGCTTCGGCCTCCAAATTTGGGATTTTGGGAATCTCTTGGGGCTTTGAAAAAGCTGCTCCCAACCCCAAAACTTTGTGAAGGTGACAAAATTGACCCTGCTGGGGTCATCCCTGCTCAGGATTTCACCTCCACGCTCTGCGGCATCCAGGTGGGACCAAGAGCATCTCCAGCTCTTCCAGAACCTTCTCCCTGCATCCGCCGAGGGAAGAGCGGTCCCGAAACGGGGCTGGGGAGCTCCCCCGCCTCCCCGGCTCTTGGGGCTTTGAAAAAGCTGCTCCCAACCCCACAACTTTGTAAAGTTGACAAAATTGGGATCACCCTGTGGCATGCCAGGATTTCACCTCCATGCTCTGCGGCATTCAGGTGGGACCAAGAGCATCTCCAGCTCTTCCAGAACCTTCTCCCCGCATCCGCCGAGGGAAGAGCGGTCCCAAAGTTGGGCTGGGGAGCTCCCCCGCCTCCCCGGCTCTTGGGGCTTTGAAAAAGCTGCTCCCAACCCCACAACTTTGTAAAGTTGACAAAATTGACCCTGCTGGGGTCATCCCTGCCCAGGATTTCACCTCCACGCTCTGCGGCATCCAGGCGGGACCAAGAGCATCTCCAGCTCTTCCAGCACCTTCTCCCTGCATCCCCGGAGGGAAGAGCGGTCCCGAAGCGGGGCTGGGGAGCTCCCCCGCCTCCCCGGCTAGGGGCTGACAGCTCGGCAGTGACGGGCAGAGCGTTTTTGTGCCTCTCCCTCGCTGTCACTTGGCTCCCCGCTCCCTTTCAGCACCGCCCACCGCGCTGTCACCGCCGGCTGCGGGGACTTTCCTCGGGCCCACCAAGGTCCCCGAGCTGTTACCGCGCCGCGAACACCGAGCACGAGGTTCCTCCTTGATGTGAGGAATGAAACGAGGTCGGGACCGGAGGGGTAAAATGTTCATTTGGGGATCTCGGGGGGTTTTCCCTGGAGTTGTTTCCCTGGGGAAATCCAGGGAAAAGCACGGATCCAGCATCCCGGAATTCCCCTCATCCCACCCAGAGGTTCCTCCCGAGCTGTCACAAATTTTGGGGATTTAATAAAAATTTAAATCCTGCCGTGATTCCAACTAGAAATGTGAAGGGAAAGGCTCCGAGGCACTCTGGTGATGAATTCTGTAGGTGAGCAAACAGTTTCATCTCCTAATTACAGCCATAAAGCAAAAATCCCTCCCGAACCCCAAATTCCTCCTCTGGCGTTTTCCCTTCTCCTTTCAAGGCCCTTTTCCCTGATGAAGGAGCTGCTTAATTAGGAATTAACGGGGCTGTTGGAGTAATTGGGAGCAGGAATGGGCTAGGAGAGGTTCATTAGTGCGGTGATGGGTAATTAGCAGTTCCGTGGCTGCGGCAATTTTTGTTTTGGGGGGGTTCTCCAAAGGCCTTGGGGTGAGGAAAAAGCCGGGAGCAGAGCAGGGAATTGCTGTGGATGCCATGGGACCGGGATGGGACATTTTCCATTGGCATCCCAAACTCCAGGCAAGAATCCCAGCCTTAAACCGGCACCTCAGGGTGCTGCAGCTCAGGGATGAGCAGGGAGAGGGAAAAGAGGGAGAAAAAGCAGGAAAAGAGGGAGAAAAAGCAGGAAAAATCCCTTCAATCCCCTTTGCAGCAGGGATGGAGATGGGACCTTTTCCATTGGCATCCCAAACTCCAGGCAAGAATCCAAGCCTTGAACGGGCACCTCTGGGTGCTGCAGCTCAGGGATGAGCAGGGAGAGGGAAAAGAGGGAGAAAAAGCAGGAAAAATCATTTAAACCCCCTTAGCAGCAGCTGTGGGAGCATCTCCAGCTCCGTGGTCCCTGCAGTGCCCCCAGGACCCCGCGGCATTCCCGGCAGAGCCTCTCCAGGGTTTATTTATCCCCGAGCAGTGACAGCGCTGCCGCTCCTCTCCCTATATTTAGCCCTTGAATGGAGAGAGATTTCACAGACGCCTGACTCTGCCTTGTGCTCCAAAGTCACTCAGTGTTTCCATGAGAAACCCGGGGGGGTCCAATCCGGAGCTCGGTGACAAAATCCTTCCCAAAATCTTTCCCAAAAATCCTCCCCAAAATCTTTCCCAAAGTCCTTCCCAAAATCCTTCCCCAAAATCCTTCCCCAAATCCTTCCCCGTGTATTCCAGCAGTGCAGGATTTACCCCATCCACCCCCTCCGGGGATGAGATCAGGATCTGGCCCCGGGTTGTGATGGGTTTGTAACTTGGCTGATACAACTCGGCTGATTTAATTCATTTTTCGGGCTAAAAAACTCCACCTACAAGTTCCCAGCCTGGGAGGCATTAAAAGCAAATTAATCCAAATATTAGAGGCTGGGTTTAAAGGGAAATCATCAGGGAAGACAGACTTTTTTTTTCTTTTTTCTTTCTTTTATTTTTAGGGAAGAGCCTGGGGGAGAAGTTTTCTGTTTTGGGGTTATTTATTTATTTTATTTAAACCATGGTGCTGCTGGGTCTCCTCGAGGCCTGGCACTGCCCACTGCTCTGCTTCACATCCAGAGCAGCCAGAAAAGTGCTGGGAGAAGGAAAGAGGTGGCAAAAATTTGGATGGTAGCCGAGATTCCCATGGGGATTTAGGGCCTTGATGGAGAATTTGGGTGCTGCTGGTCACTGGGGGGGTTTGGGTGGTTTTTCCACAAAATGGGAAGGGAGAGGCCTTTGGGATGTGGTGGGGATCCAGAGGAGCCTGCAACAGGTGCTGGGTGCAAGGAATGAGAGGAATTCACCCAGGAATCCATTCAGGAATCCATTCAGGAATCCGTCTCTGAATCCATCTGGGAATCCATCCAGGAATCAATCTGGGAATCCACTCAGGAATCCATCTAGGAATCTCTTCAGGAATCCACCCAAGAATCCCTCCTGCACCCAGGACAAAGCTCCTGGCTGGATCCCAGCTGGGAAAGGGGATTTGGCCCCTGCATCCACGGCCAGAGCCATGGAAAAAAGGGAATAAATCCCAATCCAGCCGTGATCTGATGAGGATGAGGAGGACAAAGGCTCAGCACGGCCCTGCAGGGACTCCCAGTGGGATCCAGAATCTCCCTCAGAACTTTCCTGTGAGCTCCTGACAGGAGCCAAACCAGCCTGTCCCTGCTGTCACCCCAAATCCAGCCTGTCCCCAGTGCCACCCCTGTGCTCTGGGCTTGTCTCCTTCCCCTCCCTGCTCCGTGTGCAGTGTGGGGACACCTCTGTCACCACCCCGGGGGTGGCCAAGCCACCAGGAGGAGCAGGCGCCCTGTGGCTGAAGGGGGTGGAGCAGGAGGGAAGCAGAGGCACACACAGAGGGTCCCGAAATATTCTGCGAAGGAATTTGTCCCATCTGCAGCGTGTGGGGACAGCTCGGTGCTGGCTTGGAGGTGACACTTCTGCTCCTGCCAGGATTTTCCCTTTTTCCTCCATGTGCTTCTCCTTAAATGTGGCCTGGAAGGAGCTCTGGGGCTGTTCATGGTTCTGTTCAGGAATCACCACACAAGAATCACATTTCCCACACGAATTTTGGCTGCTCCCTCCCGCAGCCACTGCCCCGGGTGGAAAATCTGCTTTTTCCCCCATTTCAACCCAAACCCAGGAGCCTGAGGAGGCTTCAAATTCCCAGCATAGCCGAGCTGCCCTGCTCACACGGCTTTCCTGAGGCAGGAAGGCTGATTTCCTTCCAGGAGCCAGAATCCAGATGGTCAGAGATTCCTTCCAAGCTCCCAGAACCTGTTGGAAAAGGCCATTATGTCTCAATAGCAGTTTTGCATTGGAAGTGGTGCCTGCCAGCTGCTCCAACACCTCTTTTCCAAGCTGTTCCATGCTCATGGAGAACCAGTCTGGTCAGGGCTGGCAGATTTTGGTGGAGGAATAAAATCCCTGGGTTTATTCCCATTTTTTTTGTGTCAGACCAATATGGAGCGGTTCAATGGAAGAGGCCTGAGTTTGGTTTTTGAGACTCGTTTGTCCTTGTCATGAGAATCACCAGCCCTGAAATATTTTATTTTCAGTAGGAATATTTTATTTTATTTTTAGTAAGAATAACCCTTCCCAAGGAGGAATTGAGGAGGAATTCCAAGCCCAGGGCATTTTCCTCTTCCCAAAGCAAAGCCTGGGGCCAGGTTGTGCTCCAAAGGATGCGGAGATGGAATTAAATCCAACATGGGCAACTCTGATTTCACTCAAGTGACTCCAAACAACATCCCTTGCTCCAAAACAACCCCTGGATCAGCTCAGCTGAGTGGGAAAATCCATCCTGGTCATCTGAGGGAGGGATTTTGCTGAAAAATGTTATGGAAATTAATTGCCAGGCTTGGCCTCCACATCCAGGCCCAGCTCAGGCCTATGCAGCACCTCAGGGCCTGGAGGCCTTGGGGTGTGGAATTATGGAGGTTCAGGCCCTCAAGGGGGTAAAAAACCCTTGGGAGCGCTAATGAGGGGTTAATGATGGGCTAATTAGGGGCTGTGGCCGTTCCACTGGTTTAACTGGAAGAGGAATGGCCAAACTGGGCCTAGGGAGGGGATTATTGCAGGCGCCCCCTCCCAGCCCTGCTGGGCCCGAGGCCACCGCGTGTGGCAGCAGGGCCAGAGCTTTTCCTGCTTTGGGAAGGATTCCATGAGGGATTTTATCCGGGTTTCTTTAAAAAAAGGGGTGAGGGTGGGATTTGGGACAGGGGGGTTGGTCATGCTGGACCCTGGTGGCTCTCAGGGTGATGGTGGCCCATGAGGGGACAGGGTGGGTCAGATCAGAGGATCAACCCCAAAACCTCTAAAACCCCACAAAAAACCCCAATTTTGCCACAGGTCACAACGTTCCTTCTGCCTCCCCCACACCCAGAGTGGGGAGAGGGTTGGGCATGAGGGTACCCTCCCTTTTTGGGGTGCCCACATTACCCGGGGGGTCCCCACATTATTTTGGGTCGCACCCCCTGCTTTGCTTGTGGTGTCCTCTCAGTTTGGGGTACAAATATTCTCTTGTCTTAGGATCCCCAAACTTTCTGGGGGTGCATCCTCCCCACTCTTCCCAGGGGATCCCCACATTGCCTGGGGGTGCAAGTACAGGGCTGCTGGGGGGGGTCCCCAAATTGGCCAGGGGTGTCCTCACTCTTTCTGGGGGTGCACCATTGTCCTGTCCAGTGCGTCTCTATATTGCCTGGGGTTCCCCATATTGCCCGGGGGTGTCCCCACATTACCCAGGGTTGTCCCCACCCTTTCCAGCCGCGCACCCCCCACTCTGCCCATGGGCTCCTGCCCCATTTTGGGGTCCCCCCACCCCGCTGTCCCCCCTGGCCGTGCCCTTCACCCCGTTCCTCTCCCCGTCCCCCTTAAGCAGCCGTCGGGGCGTGCAGCCACCTTAAGGGAGCCCCTCCCCCGGCGGGCTGGGACGAGCCCTCCCCCTCCCTGCCCGCCGTCCCCTCCCTCGCCGGCCCGGCCCCGCACGGCCCCGCACGGCACGGGGGTTGCCATGACAAGCGTTTTCTCCCGTTAGCTCCGGGACCGCTCCCCCTCCATCCCATGGCCAGTCGCGGGGGCTCCGCCGCCAGCCGGGCGCCGTGGGACCGGAGCCGGTGAGTGCGCGCTGCGGGGGGACCCAGCCAGCGGGGTACGAGGGTCCCCAGGGAGGTTTGGAGGTGTTGGGGACACTGCGGGGACACTGGGAGTGGCGTGGGGGGCGTTCTTTGTCGGAGCGGGGGGCGCGGGTGGGTGGGAGCATCGCTGTCCCCGCTGTGCCGGGCGGGTGGGGCGCGGGCAGCGGGGATTTCACCGCCTCGCTCCGTCCCGGTGCATCAGGTGGGATAGGGGAGACTCGGTTTGGGGTCCTACTTCATGCGGGGGCTCGGTGTGGGACCCCCCCGACCCCAACCCCAGTGTGGGAGTGGTGGGGTGATGGGGTGAGCGCGGTCCGGCCGTTCTGGGGCGTGGGCGGCTGCCGGGCGTGCAGCCCCCAAACACCTTGTGGGGGGCAAGCCCGGCAGCCCCCCGGTGTTTGGGGCGGGGGAGGACGCTCCGGTCGGATCCTACAACTTGTTGCCCGCCCTTGAGGCGGCTGGTGGGGGGCGCGGGGGTTCCCGGTCGCGCGTGTTGCTGGATTTTTTGGGAGGCAGCGAGTTGTGGCATTGCGGGGAGGAGGAGGATGAGGATGATGGAGGAAGGAAGAGGCGGGGGAAGGGGAGGGGGGCTTGCGGCAGCCCAAGGACAGAGCGGGGAAGGTGCTGCGTGGGTGGGTTTGGGGTGGTTTTTCCCCACCTGTGGGGTAGAAAAGGGGAAAAACCTTTCCCCACCCTGCCAGGAGTGGGGTGACTCGGGTGGGGTGCGGTGGGGAGGGTGGGATGCGGTGGGGAGGTGCGTGGGGGTTGCCCACGCCACGGCTGGGCACGTCCCCCTCCTGCCTGCACCAATCCAGCTGGGCAGAGCCACGGCAGAGAAAACAGGAGTGGGGAGGCGGAAAATAAATTAAAAAATAAATCAGGAAATCTATTGGAAGCCCGGCCAGGCTCTGGCCTCGTCCGCCTCCTCCTGCCTGTGCCCTCAGCGCTCTCCCTGCATCCCAGCCCCGGCTCCGGAGCCTCTCAGCATCCCCGGCCTGGCTCGGTGGGTCCGTGCCCCCCGTGGGCTGCCCGGCGGCGGGGGCGGGGGGGCTGTGCGGAGCTGGGTGGTCCCTCCCTGCTTCGCCAGAGGCGAGTGGAGATGTTGGGAGGGGAGGAGGGACAATAGGTTATTGTGCTCTTATCTCTGGAGACCTGAGCTTGGGTGGGGGTTTGCATTGCGAAGCCCAAACCAGTGCAGCCAGTTTCTGCCCGTGGCCGTGGACCGGCAGCCCTGGACGTGGGTGGACGGGCAGGAGCAGAGGGCAGCGAGCTGGGGTGGAGGTGAGTGCTCGGAGCTCGCCAAGGGCACCCAGAGCCGTCCTGGGGCCGGGGGGACCCCGAGCTGAGCCCCCCACCCCAAACCCCCGGGGCTGCGTGGGCAAGGCAGGGGCTGCACTGCGCCCCGCCTGCCTCCAGACACTGCCCTCAATCTTTCGCTTCTCTGAGCACTGAAACGCACCTAAATTATTAAATCATGAGCGAGAGAGGCTGACGCCCCCGCGCTCCGCCAGCCCCACCCCGCCGCGCCCCGGGGATCCCTGCCCGGCCCTGGGCTTCCCTCCCCGGCTGCCCCCTCGGGTGACCCCCCCAGAACCCTCCCCACGGCTCTGGGGGGCTGCAGGTGCCCCTCGCATCTGAGGGGTGCAGGACATTCCTCAGTGATGGGCGCTGGGTGGGCTTGGAGGCCAAATTTCACCCTGGGGCTGGGCTGGATGCCCTCGGGTGCGGGGATGGCCGTGGCTCGGGGAAGGTGCCGGTGCCGGGATGGGGCAGGTGGAGCCGGGAAGCGCCCAGGGCAGGAGGCGGCAGCGCTTCCCCATTCCTGATTCCTGCCCTGGCACCGCGCATTCCCCGCGGGCTCCGGCCCCGTCCCGCCCTGGCCGCCGGCGGGGCCGCGGCTGCCGCTCCCCGTCCGAGCCCCGGCTCCTTCCCCGCTTCCTTCCCGCCTGGAAAAGCGCTGGGAAGTGCTGCGAGCGCTGCAGGTAGAGAGGAGGTTTGAGAGGGCGCAGGCTGTTGTTGGGTGTTGGTTTCTTTTTTTTATTTTTTTTTATTTCTCCTTTTTTTTTTTTTTTTTTTTTTTTTTTTCCGCTGGCGATGATGACGGAGGGAATTCCCTGCGCTGCCGGCTCGCCGCTCGCGTGCCGTGGGTCCGCATCTCTTTCCCGGGGGAATCTGTCGCTGTCACCCGAGCCTTGCGGGAGCCTCCGGAGCCGCCGTGCCCGAGCCCCCGGGCACAGGCCGGGCAGGGCGGGGGCAGCCCAAGGGTGGCACAGGTCCTTGGGCAGGATGAGTAAGAGCAGGGAGGGACGGCTGCTCCTCTCCACTATTGTTTAGCAGTCGAAAGCGCCGGGGTGGAGCTGAGCCTGGAGTTTCCCCTTGTCCCCAAGCCCTGGGAGTCCGGCCCGCTCCTTCCCCGCCCGCCCCTCGCCGGGGCCGCGGCTTCTCCGCGCGTTCCCCGCTCCTCTCTCGGGTTATGTCGTTTGGGGTTTTTTTCCTCCCATTTTCCTGTTTCTCCTCCCTGCTAGGCCACGAGCGGAGTTTTCCCGCAGCGGCCACACGCGCGGGTTGGAGCCTGCGGGGATTTGGGCACCCAAATCCCTGCGGTGGTGGGGAGGACTCGCAGCCTCCGCCCGTTTGCTGCTGCTGCTCCCCGTGCGGGGCCCGGCCGAGCGCTGGCAGCTCCGGCTTCCTCCTCGCCCACGGCTCCTCCCCGCCGGGCACGGCTGCGCCCTGCTGGGAAAGGAGCCGGCGGAAAACCTGCGGGGAGAGCCCGGGGATCCCGCTGGGCGCCGGGAGAGGCTGGGCAGGGACAGCGAGCCCGGCTGGGAGGCGCGGGGTGAGCGTGGAAATGGGTGCGGGTCCTTTGGGAGGTGACCGATGGTCAGTGTGGCCGTGGCAATGGGATACAGGTCTTGGATGGGAAGTGACCCATGCTCCATATGACCATGGCAATAGGAGGTGACCAGTGCTTGGTGTGACCATGGCAATGGGATGCAGATCCTTAGATGGGAAGTGACCCATGCTCCATATGACCATGGCACTGGGAGGTGACCAGTGCTCGGTGTGACCATGGCAGTGGAAGTGACCAGAGTGACCAGTTCTCAGTGTGACCATGGTGATGGTTGCAGGCCCTTCGATGGGAAGTGGCCACAAGTGGTGCCACTTCCCTGGTGTCCCCCATGTCCTGTGGCCTGCTGAGACCTCCCAGATTCAGGGATGCTGCAGCATTCCCAGTTAGGAATGGCTGTTCTCACACACTGGAGTGGATCTGGTGTGCAGAGCTGGGAATTTGAACCCATCCCTGTCCCCCTCGTGTTGTGCTGGGTGGGAACAGGGATCCTATGAGTGGTGATGGGGCTGGAGATGCTCCTGGCAAAGGTGGCAGGGCTGTCCCCAACCTGCGTCCTCTCCACATTGGTGCAGGCAAAGGTGACCAGCTGGGGGACAGGGACAGGCAGGTGACAGGATCCTGCACAGCCCAGTGTTTTTCCAGTGGAAGCCACTGTTTCTCCCAGTGACACTGGGACAGGGAGTGTGTTTTGGGGTGCAGGGCCAGCCTTGGGATCCCTGGGAGCAGTGGGGTGACAGCCACAATTCCTGTCACCTTCTACCGGCGCCGAGGCCGGGCTAATGAACCCTGTGACTTTGATGTTTTAATTAGTTGCTTTTGGCTTTAATGCACGGGGATAATAGAGTTTCTATGGACTTATAAACCCTGCCCCTCTGTTGGATCATTAGGAAAAGTGAAAAACCACACGAGGGAAGCCTGGGTAGGGACAGGAGGGAAGCTGGAGCCCTGTGGAGTGCATGACACCCGCTGGGGTGTCACCCACCCAGCTGGTGACTCTTTTAAACCGCTAATTAAGCACCTTAAATCCTGGGAGAGCTCTCTGTGAGTAAGAGCTGAGTTCAGAGTCCTCCTGCGTTTGTGAGCTTCTGGGAGGGGTCTCAGATTTGAACGTGGGAAGCTGATGCACAACAAGGCCCCTGGAATCAGGGACTGGGGTTGTGGGGTTCCCTGTTGGGGCTGGGGGGTGACCAGGCCACTGTGGCCCAGGCTGGTGGCAAGGGACATGGGGACCTTCATGAGGTGCTCCTGGCAGCTCCCTGGGATTTCTGGATCATGGCAACAAGTCCTACATGGGGACCTAAATATGGACCAGGAGGGTGCAGGCTGGGGAGGGGACACACAGCTGTGACACCAGCAGCCCTCTGCTCAAATCCTGCAGCTTCAGAGCAAATGGGATCGATCATCCATTGTGGGATTGATCATCATGGGATCAATCATCCATTGTGGGATCGATCATCCATTGCCCAGTGCCAATGGGAGAGCTCCTGGCCTTGGGAATCCCTCCCTTCCCTGCAGCACAGGGGCTGTGGCAGCCCCCGGGCCACACCAATGCCACACTGCAGGGACTGGGCCACACCAGTGCCACACCAGTGCCACAGTGTGGGTATTGGGCCACACCAGTGCCACACTGCAAGGACCAGGCCACACCGGTGTCACTGAGCAGGGACTGGGGCACACCAGTGCTACAGTGCAGGGACTGGGCCACACCAGGGCCGCACTGCAAGGACCAGGCCACACCAGTGCCACACCAGTGCCACACTGCAGGGACTAGGCCACACTAGTGCCACACTGCAAGAACCAGGCTACACCAGTGAGTGCCACAGTGTGGGTATTGGGCCACACCAGTGCTACAGTGCAGGGATTGGGCCACACTAGTGCCACACTGCAGGGACCAGGCCACACCAGGGCCACATTGCAAGGACCAGGGCACATCTGTGCCACACCAGTGCCACACTGCAGGGACTGGGCCACACCTGTGCCACACCAGTGCCACATTGGAGGGACTGGGCCACACCAGTGCCACACCAGTGCCACACTGCAAGGACCAGGCCTGTCCCCTGCCACCCCCGCCCACTGCAGCCACCCGAGGCCAGGCCCTGGCGTGTCCCCAACGGGGGAAACTCCTGGCCAGGCCAGCAGCAGCCAAGGGGAAGCTTCGGCCAAGTGTCGGCGTTTTGTGCTGACGGGGAAACTTTTCCTTCGACGCTTCCACGGCAGGGATGAGTCGGCAGCTGGGCTGAGCCGAGCGGGGCGCCGGGGGCGAGGAGCAGCCCCGATTTTGCCATTCCGGGCCGTATCCCCGCGTTTCGCCGCCGCCGAGGCCGCCGTGGGCTGCGGGAAGGAGCAGCGAGCCGTGCCTGGGCAGAGCGCGGCGCGTAGGAGTCCCCACCCGGAAGAGTTTGTCCGGCGGGGCCGGGGAGGGAGGAATCCGATCCCTCCTTTTCCCAGGCTGGGATCCCAGCGCGCTTGGCTCTCCGTGGCCTTGGCCGGCTCCCCGCTGCCGAACCCCCCTCAGCGTGGCTCTGGCACCCCGCTCATCCCCCCGGGCCGGGAAGGGTCCCGCGAGCAGCGATTCCCGACATCTCCTCTTTGTCTGCGGCTCGGAAAGGTCAGCCCTGCCTCGCTCCGTTAAGGAGCTGTAAATAATCCCGCTCCTTGTGCCGCGGGGCCGGCTCCAGGGCTGAGCCCAGCATCCTCCTCCTCCTGCCCGGGCCCAGGAGCCGTGCCAGGGGAGGTGATGCCAGCCCGGGGGGGACGCAGCGCTGCAGGGCCGGGGGGCAGCGGGGTGCGGGCGGCCCGGGGGGGGACAGCGGCATGTCCCATGCCAAGGGCAAGACTCGGGATGGCTGCTCCCGGCTCCTGCCTTCTCCAGGCTAAAAATAAGCCGCTGGCCCTCACCGTGCTGCCTCTGCTCGGTCTGGGGGGGCTGGCGGTGGGCAGGGGGTGACTCCGGGCTCCGGGGGCACCGAGGGGCAGCGCAGCCCTGAGGGGCGGTGGCAGGGCCTGCGTGGGGCTGGAAGTGACCTTTGCTCTTTGAGCATCGGGGTCGCTGATCGGATTTTCAGGTCCGGGCTCGGATTTCGGGCAGAAGGTATCTGATTTTCGGCGCCGTTTCTCGAGATGCTAATTAAGGACCCTGCTGCAGCAGCTGGAGCTTTACTGTCCCTTCGCCACCCCTCGCTCGGCCGGGAGGTGCCCGTGGCCCCTGGAATGCCCCGTGGCCCCTGGAATGCCCTCGGCTCTTCGCTTCTCGCCTTTTGTTCCTGCTTGGGAATGCTGATGCCTCGCCTCTCAGGGGCTCCAGCTTTTCCAGAGGCTTAGTGGCGTGGCTCTCACGGCATTCCAGCTCCTCGCCTCCCTCCCCACCTTCTCACCAGCTTCTTAAAAATAACCCGTGTTGCTGGAGCGCTGCTGGGGGCACAGCCCAGGATGCGGTGGCAAAGCTGCTTTCCCACTCCTGCCATTCCACAGGCAGCACAGGGACACTGGGACGAGCCAGGCTCAGTCCTCCAGCACTGTCCCTTCTTATCCTTGCTCTGTCAAAGCCTCCTGATTTTGGGGTGATCCCCGGGGATATGGGATGGCTCTGAGCGGGTTCTGCCGGCTGTGGGATTCTCATGGCACCTGCAGAGCTGAGCCCGGCTGTGTCCCAGCCCTGGCATGACGGATCGCTGCAGCTGGCAGCTGAGAGCTTCCTGGAGATTCCCTCTCCAGAGGGGCTTCCTGACGGAGCCGGGCACGTGGCTGTGCCAGCAGCAGGGATCTGGCATGGCCTCGGTGATGGGGACACGCCTGGGGCTGACCCGGGCTGGGAGGGAGCTCGTGCTCTGGCGTGAACCTGAGTTAAACATTATTCCTGCCTCTGGAGCAGGGAGGGATTAGTGCAAGGAGGGAGAGCTCGGTGCAAGGAGGGGGAGAGCAGGGAAATGAGGGCAGGCTGGATTTGTGGCCGTGCTGGCAGCTGGGAATGCCAGGCTGGCACTGGAGGAGCCTTGGGATGGCCGGAGCGAGGCTGGAAGGGGTCACAGTGTGGGTGACAGCCTCTGGAGCAGCAGGAATGACAACCAGGATTCAAGGCCTGGCTGCCTTCTCCCAGGGCTGAATCAGCTGCAGGGAGCCGGGATCAGAGGCTTGACTGGGCTGGGAGAAGCTGGGAAGCGTGGCTGGGATCTTTCCTGGGTGTCCCTCGCTGCAGACGTGGCTCTGAGTCACCACATCCTGCCTGGGAAAGTTTTGGGTGCCCACACTTTCATCAAGGCAGGGCTCTGGGATGGGCATCAGAGGGTCCTGCTGGATTCCCTGAGGGAGCCAGGCCATCTCCAGGGACAAATCTATGGGGCTGGGGGCCACAAACCCCCATGTGCAGGCTGGAGCTGGGAGAGAGTGAAACTCCACATCCTGCATTTTCCAGTGTGACTGGTGCTGGCTATTTTTAGTTGTCCAAATTAAGCTCGCCTTAAATGCTGTCTTTTGAGGTTTCTTTGAGGGAGGAGGCCTGGAGTGGTGTTATTTCCCAAGTGACTGATTGCTCTCCAATCTGACCCCAACTGGACTGGGCAAAAAAACGAAAGGAAGGAGCAAAGCTGTGGCTGGGAAGTGTCTCCTCTCCGCAGAGCTGTGCCTGAGGGTGTTTCCTGAGTCAGCAGGAGATTTCCTGGGGGAAGGAGAAAGTAAACAGCATCCTCAGGGGGATATCCAGCTGGAAAACTTCATCCTGCTGCCTGCTCTGGCATCCCTGGGGTGTGCTGTGCTCCTGGGAGCCGGCCTGGCTGTTCCATGGGGTGTTAAATCCACAGGTTTCTCACCTCGGGGACATTTTGGATTTATTGGAGTGTGCTGGGTGCTGGCTGGAGCTCGTAGGGGAGGTGAAAAAGTCTGGAACCATGGGTAGGGTGCTGAGATGCTGCTCCCTGTTTGGGGGAAGCTCATCTAGAGGGGGCTGTCCTGGTGTCCATGGATTCTCCAGAGTGGCTACAGCCCATCCCATGGGCCCAAAACCCATCCATGCCGTGCTCCAGCTCCGTATCCATAACTGGATTCTGTTGTGCCAGCTCCTGACCTTTCATCCCTTGGACCTGGGAGGGTCTGGAACCTGGCTGGGATCTGTCCCCTCTGGGGTGATCCTTTAGGAATAGGGTCATTGGGAAGGCATCCAGGCAAAGCCAGCAGGGAGCAGAGCATCCCTTGTGCCTTTCATCCCTTCCCTTCCCTGCTTCCCTTCTTGGCACCGTTTTCCCACCTCTCCCATCCCTGGATGTGCTCAGTGCCTGTCTCACCTCACCGGGCACCTGCTGGAGCATCTCCCACCCAGAGCTGGCTGCAGGAATGGCCTTTCCTCGCCCTGCTTCCCCTCCCTCAGCATCATCATCATCAGCACCAGCAGAGCAGCAGCAGCAGCAGCAGCAGAGCCGGGCGTTTCCGTGCAGGTCAGCAGCCAGGGGATCCTCCTGCTCCTGCAGTCGGACGTGAAGTGCATGGAATCCCGGGCAGCTGCTGCAGATGGAGTTTCTGCAGCGCCAGGGGGACGCGGCCCTGCGGCCCCAGGGGCTGCAGTGAGGAGCTGGAAGTGTTTCCTGGCGTTCCCTGGCGCTTCCAGGCTCGGGACTGTCCCTTTTTCCTCTGGGAAGGACAATGAGGGAGCCTCCCTTCCTCCCCGCACTCCCCCGGACGCAGCTGCCTGCACGGCCCGGCCTTGTTGTGCCTCAGTCCCTGGGACCTGACTGGGATCTGTCCCCTCTCGGGGTGATCCTTTGGGAACAGGGGTGCTGGGAAGGGATCCAGGAAAAGCCAGCAGGGAGCAGAGGGATTTTCCCAAATCTCAGCCTCCTCACCCAGGATCTGCCTCCCCTCCAGTGTGGGAGCAGCCAGGGTGGTGCTGGGGGACCCCAAACAATTCTGAGGGATCCCAAACAATGCTGGGGGACCCCAGACAGTTCTGGGGGAACCCAAACAGTTCTGGGGGATCATCCAGGAAAAGCCAGCAGGGAGCAGAGGGATTTTCCCAAATCTCAGCCTCCTCACCCAGGATCTGCCTCCTCTCGAGTGTGGGAGCAGCCAGGGTGGTGCTGGGGGACCCCAAACAATTCTGAGGGATCCCAAACAGTGCGGGAGGATCCCAGATTGTTTTGAGGGAACCCAAACAGTGCTGGGGGACCCCAAACAGTTCTTGGGACCCCAAATAGTTCTGGGGGATCCCAAACAGTTCTTGGGACCCCAAATAGTTCTGGGGGAACCCAAACAGTGCTGGGGGACCCCAAAGAGTTCTGCGGGCTCCCAAATAATTTTGAGGGAATCCAAACAGTGCTGGGGGATCCCAAACAATGCTAGGGAGCCCCAGACAGTTCTGGGTGACTCCAAGCAGTTCTGGGGGACCCCAAATAGTTTTGAGGAAACCCAAACAGTGCTGGGGGACCCCAAACAGTGCTGGACAGCCCCAATCCGAGCTCCCACCCTACATTCCTGCTCTCCTCATTATTCCAGGAGCAAACCCCCCTGCCCAGCCCTGCCTGGGCTCTGTGGGAGGTGATGGAGAGGGTGAGGAAGGGCCCTGGTAGTGCAGGGAAAATGCTGGGGAAGGGAAGAGTAAACAAAGCCTTGGGGATGGAGGGGATTCCAGCAGGCAGAGCAATCCCAGGCGGGACAGCTGGGCTGGAGGGGAATCCTGCCCGTGGGTTTGGCATTTTTCCATTGGGATGGGGAGCAGAAATCACAGCCAGAGCCACGGGTGTGTGTGTCTGTGCTGGGTGCCCGTGTCCAGGGAGATCCCTCACTGTGTTCCCACAGATCCCTTGCTGTGTTCTCAGGATCCCTCACTGTGTTCCCACAAATCCGTTGTTGTATTCTCATGAATCCCTCACTGTATTCCTGAGATCCCTCGCTGTACTCCTGCGGATCCCTTGCTGTATTCCTGGGATCCCTGTGTTCCCACAGATCCCTTGCTATGTTCCTAGGATTCCTCACTGTATTCTCAAGGTCCCCAGTTGTATTCCTGTAGATCCCTTGATGTATTCCCAGGATCCCTCACTGTATTCCTGGGATCCCTTGCTGTATCCTGCAGATCCCTCACTCTATTCCTGGGATCTCTCACTACATCCCACAGATCCCTCACTGTATTCCTGGGATTCTTCTCTGTGTCCCTGTGGATCCCTTGCTGTATTCCTGGGATCCCTCACTATATTCCCATGGATCCCTCGCTGTATCCCATTGATCCCTTACTGTGTTCCTGGGATCCCTCTCTGTATCCCATGGATGCCTCACTGTATTCCTGCAGATCCCTTGTTGTATTCCCATGGATCTCTTGCTGTATTTCTGGGATCCCTGGCTGTATCCCACAGATCCCTCACTCCATTTCTGGGATCCCTGGCTGTATCCCACAGATCCCTCGCTCCATTCCTGGGATCCCTCACCGTATTCCACAGATCTCTCACTCTATTCCCATGGATCCCTCACTCTATTCCCATGGATCCCTCGCTGTATCCCACAGATCCCTCACTCCATTTCTGGGATCCCTTGCTGTATCCCACAGATCCCTCACTCTATTCCTCGGATCCCTCTCTGTATTCCACAGATCTCTCACTCTGTTCCTGGGATCCCTCTCTGTATTCCATGGATCCCTCACTCTGCTCCCAGGATCCCTCGCTATATTCCCATGGATCCCTCGCTCTGTTCCCTGGATCCGTCTCTCCCCTGGCTCGGTGGCTGCTGGGTGCCAGCTCGGTGCCAGCTCAGTGCCCCTAACACCGGGATTTCCCCGCTAATCTGGGCCCTATCGCTGCTAAAGCCACAATTATCCCGGGATTAGCGCTGCTGCTTAGAGCCCCACCTGGGGCAGGGCCGGGCCATGCCAGAGCCTCCCACAGCCCCAGCTCCGCCAGGACACGGGGACAGTGGCCACTGTCACCTCGGGTGACCCCAGGGCCGCTTTGTTTGGAGGCTGGGCACAGGCTGTGGGGTTTTGGGGGGGTTATTTGGGGTCTGAGCCTCCCTGGCAGCACTGTGTCCTTGTCCCTGTTGTGTCTGAGGTTGAGCTGATCCAAGCAAGGCCAGGCTGGGCTTGGAGCACCGTGGGATAGTGGGACGTGTCCCTGCCCATGGAATGGGATGAGCTTTGAGGTTCTCTTTCACCCCAAACCATTCTGGGATTTCATCCCAGCATCATTGCAGGTGGGGTTTTTTGGGCAGCTGGGATTTATGGCCAAGCCTGGCTTGAGGGCCATGGAAGGCCCCAGTCCCTCCTTGCAGGGATCTGAGGGAAGGGATATCCCAGTTTGCCGGGGTTCAGGGATCTGAGGGAAGGGATATCCCAGTTTGCCGGGGTTCAGGGATCTGAGGGAAGGGATATCCCAGTTTGCCGGGGTTCAGGGATCTGAGGGAAGGGATATCCCAGTTTGCCGGGGTTCAGGGATCTGAGGGAAGGGATATCCCAGTTTGCCGGGGTTCAGGGATCTGAGGGAAGGGATATCCCAGTTTGCCGGGGTTCAGGGATCTGAGGGAAGGGATATCCCAGTTTGCCGGGGTTCAGGGATCTGAGGGAAGGGATATCCCAGTTTGCCGGGGTTCAGGGATCTGAGGGAAGGGATATCCCAGTTTGCTGGGGTTCAGGGATCTGAGGGAAGGGATATCCCAGTTTGCCGGGGTTCAGGGATCTGAGGGAAGGGATATCCCAGTTTGCCGGGGTTACTGGTGCAGCTGGGAGGTGCTGGCAGGAGGGAACGCGTGGGGTTGCATAAACAGGATGGCAGGTGAGGGCTGTGCCGGGCTGCAGGGCGGGGTGGGCAGGTGGGGCTGGGAATGAAGGGGTTGGGAATGACTGAAAGGGAATGCCAGGGTTGGGAAGGACTGACAGGGCTGGGAATGCCAGGGTTGGGAATGTTAGGGTTGGGAATGCCAGGGCTGGGAATGCCAGGGTTGGGAGTGACAGGGTTGGGAGTGACAGGGTTGGGAATGATGGGGTTGGGAACAGCAAGGATGGGAGTGTCAAGGCTGGGAATGATGGGGTTGGGAATGTCAGGGTGGGGAATGTCAGAGTTGGGAATGACTGACAGGGCTGGGAATGACTGACAGGGCTGGGAATGCTGGGGTTGAGAATGTGAAGGTTGGCAATGTCAGGGTTGGGAATGATGGGGTTGGGAATGCCAGGGCTGGGAATGTCAAGGTTGGCAATGGCAGGGTTGGCAATGTCAGGGTTGGGAATGACTGACGGGGCTGGGAATGACACCCCAAACTCCGCAGCTCCAGATCAGGGTGACTGCAGGGTGGCAGCAGGACAAAGTGCAATTTTAGGGAGCAAAGAGCCCCATCCAGCTGGAATCATCGCCCATGATGATGATGATGGTGGTGGTGGTGGTGCCTCTCCCCAGCACACATAATCAGCACTTAATTAAAGCCCGCTAACGGTTTTTAATTGCTCTGGCTCCCCCCAAACCGGGAGTGCGGTGCCTGCTCTGGATTAGGGCAGTGCCTGGCGCTGGTGGGCAGCACAGCTCGAACAAAGCTCCTCTCAAAAGCACATCCAGGGTTTTTCCAAGGCTTTTCCATCCCTCCGAGACAGTTCCTCCAAAACACCGGTGGGGTTCAGTCGGGGTGGGTGAGACCCTGTGGGTCACCCCTTTTGTTTGGGGGTGCCAGGGTGGGTGCCCAGCGTGGTGCCCCTTCCCTCCCACCCTGGATCCGTCACCCTCCAGCCCCTTCCCTTCCATATTTATTTTCCAGGCTGATTCCTGCTGTTTGCTCAAATCCTCAGGGGGCTGGAGAAGGAGGACCCAGGGAGGCTCCCGGGGGTTCTGTGCCCCCTCCCAGCCCATCCCAGCCCAGCCCAGAGGAGCTTTCCCTCCCCCTGCCCTGCCCCTCCCCATGCTCTCCTGGCCCATCTGGCTCTCCCCTCCTATTTCTCCATATTTTCCAAGCTCTGATTTGCCTCTCCCGCCTGTTTTTTTTTTTTTTTTTTCTTTCCTTTCCTTTTTTTTAAATTTTTCCGATCTCCACACCACCACCACAGAACTTTTTCTTATTTTTCTTTTCCCTTACTGACCGAGGGGGTCTCTATTTAGGATTTTGAGGATTTTGAGGATGGGGGTTCTTTCCTCGGGGATAAATACCTCCTTCCCCTGCTTGCCTGGCTCCCTTTAATTAGACTTCTTACTGCATGGAACAGTTCGCAGTTATATATGGAAAACAGCCCACACTTTCCCAGGAGCGGGGCATGTTGGGAAGGGAAACGGGAGCAGCCGGCGCGCTCTTCCCTGGGAGCCGCGTGTGTTTTTCCTATCGCTTTCCCCGACTTTATTTTTTTAACCCTTTGCAGCCGCGAAAAGCACTCACAGCCTTTTTTTTTTTTTTTTTTTTTTAATTTATTATTAATTTTATTTTTTTGTACCTTTCTCCTATCACTTGTTGCTGGTTTGTTCCTTAGGAAATCCCTGTTAGGATTGGGGGGTTTTTTTTAATGGGAAAATACGGATTTAAAGCTGGAGGAGAGTGGGGAGAGGGATCCGAGCTAGCTGGGCTGGCAGGAGTTACAGGGTGGCCGGCAGGGATGTGATCCAGAGCGGGAATTCTCGGAGCTGGGAGCAGGGACACCCATCCCGGCTCACGTGGTGGCGGTGGCAGGAGGGGCATTGCTGTCCCCAGCCCTTCCCCGTGTCCCCGGGGCTGCTGCCACCCTCGGGAGCCGAGTGCTGGAATTGTCAGGGTTCCCTTGCAGCACATCTGGAATTGCTGGGGATCCCCTGCTGGCACATCCCCAGCTTTAGGGGATCCCCAATTTCCCAGCTGTGCCTCTCCTGCCTCAGTTTCCCCAGAGGGGATTTTTGGGAGGGATTGCTGCCGGTTTGGGTTTTTGGTTTTTTTTTTTTTTTTTTTTCCCACGGGATTCTTCACGGAGCAGGGACGAGGAAGCGGCTCCGGCGGTGACAAGGTGAGCCACCAGGTATCCCCACTGTCCTGGGCACCCCAAAACCCCCGGGCTGTCCCTCTCCTGCTGCTGCCTGCCCCGAGCAGCAGATGCTTCCCTGGAGGAAGTGACGGGCCCTGTTTTCATCCCCCAGGGATCTTCGGGGTAGGAATCCCCTGTCCCTGTGTAATCCTGCTAAAAATACCGAGCCTGTGTCCTCCTGTCCTGCCCGGTGGCTCCCCTGTCCCCCGAGTGTTGTTTGGCCTCTCAGACTGCCCCGTGCTCTGGGTTGATTTAATTTAAGCTGAGTTTAAAATTCAAATGAGATGTGGGAAGGTGGGAGTTGGGATTGGTGGCATCTCTGCTGTTTGGGGCTGTGCTCAGGTGTGTGGGGAGATGAGCTGGACACGAAATGCTCCTGGTGCTCCTGGGCTGCCCCATCCCATGGGAGAGCTGGGAATGGTGGGACCATCCCTGCCCTGGGCTGGGATAACCCAGCTCCTGCCAAAAGAGTGATCTGGGATCCAAAAATCCAAAATCCTGCTTGGGGACAGCTGGGAATGGTGGGATAACCCAGGTTCTCCCTGGGTTGGGATATACCAGGCTCTGCCCCAGCTCTCCTGCCTAAGGAATGTCTTGGGATCCAAAAATCCAAAATCCTGCTTGGGGAGAACTGAGAATGGCAGGAGCATCCCTGCTCTGGGCTGGGATAATCCAGGCTCTGCCCCAGCTCCTGCCAAAATCCTGCTGTCCTGGGATCCAAAAACCCAAAATCCTGCTTGGGGACAGCTGGGAATGGTGGGATAACCCAGGCTCTGCCCCAGCTCCTGCCTAAGGAATGTCCTGGGATCCAAAAACCCAAAATCCTGCTTGGGGAGAGCTGGGAATAGTGGGAGCATCCCTGCCCTGCGTTGGGATGCACCAAGCTCTGCCCCAGCTCCTGCCTGAGGAGTGTCCTGGGATCCCAAGACCCAAAATCCTGCTTGGGGCTGTGCCCAGGAGCGGCTCTGGAGCAGAGGGCTCTGAGCTCCTCCCTGCTGCCCTGGGCACCATCCCGGCCCTGTGGCCTCTGCTCCAGCCTGGCCAGCTCAGACACTGCCCCAGCCTCTCCCTGGCCTCTCCTGCTCCTCAGGGGCCTCCCAGGACAGTCCCCAAGCCGGGGCTGCAGCATCTCCCTGAGAATGGGATCCCCATCCTGCCAGGATTCCCCGTGCCACCTCCCTGCTGGCCAGGTGTGACAGGGACTGTGACAGGGCTGGGATGTGGCCACTGCTCCGTGTCCATCCCAGAGCAGCCCCAGGGCTGGTTTGTTGCCTTGTTTTTATCCTCCACTCCCTCTCCACGATTCCAAGCTGCCCAAATCCCAAAGCTCAGCTTTAGACTCACTCTAGGCTGTCAATCAGAGCTAAGCCAAGCCCAGGATGGGTCTGGAGGAGGGAGGAGAGGTGAAGGGGCAGCGGGGTGGGAGATGCTGCCCTGGACACCTCCCTGCAGCAGATCCAGCTGGAGGGAAGGGAAAGGAGGAGAGAGGGGTGACCCAGTGTGTGCCAGCTGCTGCCACATCACCCCAGGGTGGCTTCCCAGTGCTCCCAGGCTGGGAAGAGCCCATTCCTGGTGCCAGGTGGGATGGAGGAGTGGACAAAACCTCGTGCTGGCATCCAGGACAATCCCCCAAGGGCTGTGCCACTGTCACCTCCAGGCACCAGGTGAATTTGGGGACAGAGGGACAGAGCGAGATGGCTCAACTCCTCCCTACCTGAGGGCTCCTGTGTACAACCACGGAATTGTTGAGGCTGGAAAAGATCTTTAAGATTGTCAAGTCCAATCTTTGGGCCAGCAGTGCCAAATGCAGCACCTCAGCACATCCCTCAGCACCACATCTACATGTCTTTAATGTCCTTGATGTTACACTCAGGTGTGACATCCATGTTCTTTAATTTTGAAAGCCATACTCTCTGATTTTGAAAGCCATACTCTCTGATTTTAAAAGCCATGTTCTCTGATTTTGAAAGCCATATTCTCTGATTTTGAAAGCCATACTCTCTGATTTTGAAAGCCATACTCTCTCATTTTTAAAGCCATGTTCTCTGATTTTGAAAGCCATACTCTCTAATTTTGAAAGCCATGTTCTTTGATTTTAAAAGCCATATTCTCTAATTTTGAAAGCCATACTCTCAGATTTTGGTGATCAGACAATCACAAACAAAACCATTTGATTTTAAAAGTACCAGGGCTGCTGGGGAGGTGTCGGAGGGGCTGCCCAGGGGATGCTGTGCCCCTGCAGAGGGTGAGGCCTGCAGGTGTTTGCTGCTGCAGGACAGGCTGCCTTTGCTCCCCATCCTCCTGCATTCCTGCACCGGCCCTGCTACCTTGTAAAGCACGAGGGAATAATGAGAGGAGCGGCGCTGATTTAGTGCAGGCGCCGCCAGAGAAAATACCAAGGCCTTAGATGGAAACATTCCCCCCTGACAGCTCGCCTGGAGGCTCCCTGCTTTCCCTTTGCTTCCACCCCCATGGAATTCCTGGGCTGCTGCACCCTGGGGCTCGGGGAAGCCCCAGCTGGCCGGGGGCGAGGGCAGATTCCTGACCCCGGTGGCTTTGGCACGTGGATGTGACACTTTTGGAGGCCTGGACGGCACAAATCGGTGCTGTCACAACCCCTGGTGGCAGCAGGCTCAGAGCTGTGGGGTTTGGGGTTCAGGGCTGTGGGTTTGGGGGCTCAGGGGTGGAGATTTTGGGGCTCAAGGCAGAGGGATTTGGGGAGCCGCGTTGTGAAGCGCCGCATCCATGCCAAGGCCGTGCCCAGCGTTCCGCCTCCAGCGCTTCCCTGCCCTTTGCAGGAGTTAATTGCTGCCTTGGGCACGCCAAAACCCAGCAGTTTTCCAACGTCAATTAGCAGGAGGCAAAATAGGAGCAAAATGGGAGCCAGAGCAGCTGGAACGAGCAGGGTGGCGGCGGCCGCGTGAGTGCCCTGCAGGGTGGCGGCAGGGACATTCGTTTTGGGGAATGTCACCTCCTCCTGCCTTTTCCTTCTGCTTTCAGTGTGACCTTGGCCATGCTGCCATCCCTCCTCTTGGCCTGGCAGGAGGAAGGAGAGGAGGAGGAGGATGGTGTGACACAGCCAGGCGTGGGACAATGCTGTGGTGGCTTCACCACCGTTGGTGTCACCTCTGTGGGGTTGAAGGTCTGTGACCAAGGGGGTGACAGCCGGTTTGGGGACAGGCCCCAACTTTGTGTCCTGCACATGGCAGCCCCGTGGCCGCACTGCTGGCACCGGGAATGGTGGGCCTGGCACAGCCCTGTGGGAGGAAATACTGCAGGGCTGTCACCGTGGGTGACAGTGACATCGCCAGTGACAGTGACACCGCGGGCCAGCGGCTCCTGTGGCACCCTGAGCCTGCGGTAGCTGGTGGCTTGTGGCGCGTCACCCTCAATTGTCCCCAACCCGATGTCATGGACAGGGAGATGTGGAGGAGCTGCTTGGGGAATGGGAATTGTCGCTCGTGGAGATGGGAATTGTCACTCATGGGAGTTGGAAATTGTCATTCATGGTAGTCAGGAATTGTCACTTGTGGAGACGGGAATTGTCACTCATGGGAATTGGGAATTGTCATTCATGGGAGTCAGGAATTGTTACTCGTGGAGATGGGAATTGTCACTCATGGGAATTGGGAATTGTCATTCATGGTAGTCAGGAATTGTCACTTGAGGAGATGGGAATTGTCACTTATGGGAATCAGGAATTGTCACTCATGGGAGTCAGGAATTGTTACTCGTGGAGATGGGAATTGTCACTCGTGGAAATTGGCAATTGTCACTCATGGAGATGGGAATTGTCACTTGCAGGAGTCGGGAATTGTCGCTCATGGGAGTTGGGAATTGTCACTCGTGGAAGTTGGGAATTGTCGCTCATGGGAGTCAGGAATTGTCACTCGTAGGGACCCGCAGGGATGCGGGACACGGGGACCCTGCCCTGCCCTCCCTGCCTGCCGGGGCTGGCGAGCAGCAGCCTCAGGGCCGGATCCCAACAGCGAATTCCCGCAGGAATTCCCGGCTGCAGCTCCAGCCCCGCGCCCTGGGCTGTGTCACTGCTCCGTGCCTGGTTTGTCACTCGCTTTGTCACTGGCTTTGTCACCGGGCTGGTGACTCGGTTGGTGACTCAGTTTCCCTGGCACAGCGCTTCCTGGGCGTTTTCCTGCTCCTTTTCCAGGACATTCCCCCCACTTTTATTCCCCCCACATTTATTCCCCCATCTCGCCGGATGAAGCCTGCGGGCTCCTTCCCCCTCTGCCCCTCCAGGAGCGGGGGTGTCCGGCTGTCACCGGGGTGTCCCCAGAGCCATGGTTCGGCTTTGCAGTGTCCCCAAGGTGTGGCGGGGGTGCAGTGTCGCTGTCCCCACCCCTGGCGGAGGAAGCGGATGCTGCTGCGGGAGGAAGGGGACATCCCGCGGGTGCCACAGGTGGCTGTCCCCGGGTGCCACCGCTTCTGCTTTCGGCACCTGTAGGGTGCAAGGAGGGGGGCTCGGGGACACCAGCGTGGCCAGGGGAAGGGGACAGTTCCTCGTGAGTGTCCGGGGGTCTGTCCGCGCTGTCGCGGCCTGGCCTTGTCCCCTTCCCCTCTCCGTGGCACCAGGATGGAGATTCCGCCACCGTGACCTTCTGCCACGCTGTCCCTCCTCCCCGAGGGTGACAGTCCCGGCGGGGATGTCCCCTGCCCCTCCGAGGTTTGTCCCCGCCCGCGCCACCTCGCTGTCTCCTCCCCCGCCGCAGGAGGTGTCGCCACCCCCGCCGTGTCCCCTGCGGGTGGCCTCGCCCGGCGCCGCAGGGGTTAAGGAGGGGAGGCTTCCCTTGCCAGGGGTGTTGCTGGGAACGGGCGGGAGCAGGAGCGGGAGCCGCTGCCATCTGCACATTGCGATTTGGTGAGTGTGCAGGGGAGGGGCCCCCCAAGCCCGCCGGGGCCCCCCCCGCTGCCCGAGGTGGCTCCTGGGGGACATCGGGGGGACAGCGGGGACCCCCAAACCCCCCCAGAGCCGCTGTCACCGCGGGCTGGGCACCGCGTGCTCCACGTGGCCCTGTCCCACCAGCGCAGGGAGCCGGCTGAATCCCGGTGTGGGGTTTGTGTCCCCTCCCTCCGTGCCCTCCCTGTCCCCAAGGTGTCACCCGTGCCCAGAGTGCCAGTGCAGAGCCAGTGGGAATGTGTTTCACCCTGCTCTGAGGGGCTGCAGGGGGGTCTGGTGCCCTCCCCAGCCCCCTCGGGGGTTGGCAGCACCCCATGGGTGTCTCCCTGGATCTGGATTCAGCCATTCCAGAGGATTTGCACCACCCTGGGCCCCCTCGGTGATGGCAGCACCCCAAGGGTCTCTCCAGGGGGTTCCTGCCTGGATTCAGCCATTCCAGAGGCTCCCTGTGCCCTCCCCAGCCCCTCCCGGTGATGGCAGCGCCCCATGGGTGTCGCCCATGGGTTCCTGCCTGGATTCAGCCATTCCAGAGGATTTTCACCTCCCTGTGTCCTCCCCCAGCCCCCCGGTGATGGCAGCCGCCCATGGGTGTCCCCCCGGGGGTCTCTCCCTGGATTCAGCCATTCCAGAGGATTTTCACTTCCCTGTGCCCTCCCCAGCACCCCAAGGGTCTCTCCCGGGGGTCTCACCCCATGATTCTTGCCTGGATTCAGCCATTCCAGAGGATTTTCACTTCCCTGTGCCCTCCCAGCACCCCATGGGTCTCACCCCATGATTCCTGCCTGGATTCAGCCATTCCAGAGGATTTTCGCTCCCCTGTGTCCCCAGCCCCGCTCCGGGAGCAGTGAGTGGGTGTGAGGTGGGCAGGGAGCAGTGCAGCCCTGCAGGGGCAGTTCCAGCCGCCAGGGCACTAAAGGTGCTCCCAGGCCGTTTCTCTGCTTTCCTTGGCTACTTTGGTTCCGTTTGTCCGTCTGTCCGTGCAACCTCTCTCATCCCGCTGCAGATGCAGCTTCAGATTCCCAACAAGAAAAAATCTCAAACCCGAGCCAAGGAAGGGTAATTTTGAGGGAGTTGATTTTTTTTTTTCTTTTTATTATTTTTTTTCCCTCCCCACTTGGCAACATAAACAGCATCCCTGACAGCTTTACATTGAGTTTGCCATGGCAACCTCCGGCAGCCAAGTGTTCCCAACACCCCATTCCCAAACTGGGAGAGGAGATGGACCCTGCTGGGTGCTGCTGAGAGGGGCTGGCATCCAGGTGCTTGGGGAAGGTGATGCCACCTTGATCCACCTGATGCCAGCTGGGATCTGTGGCTCTGGGCAGGGAATGTGGTGGCTGGTGATGCTTTTCCTTGGCCTGGTGGTGGGAGATGTCCCAGCTGGGGCACGGATTTTATCAATGGAAGAACATCCTGAGCTTGGGCAGGGATTGCTGATCATGGGAGGATGGAGCAGTGCTCCCATCTGGGGTCTGATCTGATGTCCTGAGGCAGGAGGATCCCTGTCCTTACCCAGGGACCCAACCACAGCTGCTGCTGGCACGTGCCAGGCTCCCGGTGCCATCAGCAGTGCCACCAGCATGGCAGCAGGGCCACCCACACCATGGCTGGAGTTGTCACTTGTGCCATCTCCGGCTGATTAATTTTTCCTCGTCGCTTTTCTCCGAAGTTGAATCCAGCAGGTGCTGGGGCTGGGGTGGGCACAGACCACGCTGGGGTGGTGACCCTGGCCGTGGGCACTGTCCCTGGCAGGACAGAGGTGTCCCTGGCAGGACAGAGGTGCTGTGCTGCCGTTTATTATTCCGGGCAGGTTCAGCTGCAGCACCGGCTCCGCTGCTCCTCGCCAGCTCCTCCTGCCTGGAGCCCGCACGCTCCTTCCTCCCCTCACACTCCTGCTCCTGCTCCTTCCTCCCCTCATATCCAGCTCCTTCCTCCCCTCACACCCCTCTCCTTCTCCTTCCTCTCCTCATACCCTGCTCCTACTCTTCCTCCCCTCACACTCCTCTCCTAATCCTTCCTCCCCTCATACCCCTCTTCTTCCTCCCCTCATATCCGGCTCCTTCCACTCCTCACACCCCTCTCCTTCCTCCCCTCACACCCCACCAGGCTCCAGGTGGGTCCCCAGCTCAGGGATGGCATTTAGGAGGTGACACAGCTGGTGTCACCTTCGCAGGGAGGTGACAGAGGAGCTCAGGGAGCTCAGGTCCTGTCCTCTCCCCACCTGGGCTGTTTACTTTCTTCCCTCAGGGAGTTTGTTCCTCTCCGAGGTCTGGGAGCTGTGGGAATGGATTCCCAGAGTGAAGGACAGAACGTGCTGGGGTCACTGGGAGCTCCTCAGAGCGATGGCTCTGATCCGGGTGGATCCCCTGGGAATGGGGCTGTGATCCCAAAAGGGCTGGGGGAGGATGCTCAGAGTGGACAGGAACCATCCCACACCTCGGTCCCAGGCTGGGATTGCAGGGTGGGACACAGGGATGGTGCTGGATCCCTCCTCTTCCCAAGGACAGCAAATTCCAGGCTGGAATCTCACAGTGGGACACAGGGATGGTGCTGGATCCCTCCTCTTCCCTAGGACAGCAAATTCCAGGCTGGGATCTCACAGTGGGACACAGGGATGGGGCTGGGTCCCTCCTTTCCCCTGAGAGCAGAGTGGATTCCAGGCTGGAATCTCACAGTGTGACACAGGGATGGTGCTGGATCCCTCCTTTTCCCTAGGAGAGCAAATTCCAGGCTGGAATCTCGCAGTGGGACACAGGGATGGTGCTGGATCCCTCCTTTCCCCCAGGACAGAGCAAATTCCAGGCTGGAATCTCGCAGTGGGACACAGGGATGGTGCTGATCGCTGCCCCCTGAGCTCTGTCAGGGGTAATTAAGGGCTAGGCTGTTCCAGTATTAATTAACCGTCTCCCTCTTAACCTCTGAGCGCTCCTCAGACAGCGCCGGTTGCTATGAAAGAGGAGGAAATGAGCGTGGTGGGGAGGGGGAATTAGCGTTTTTTCTCTTAATCAGCAGGAGCCTGCTTAATTGGGCCTGCCACCTCCTGCTTCCCGCTGCTGGGAGCTGCTGCCTTGCAGGGATGGATGAGCTCAGCTCCAGGAGGAGCCGTGGGATAACGGGGCTGGGGATGGGCAGGGATCCCTGCTGGATGGAGCAGCAGAAACGCTCTGGGTGGGAGCTTGGGTGTCCCAGGAGCTGCAGTGTCGCCATCCCTGTGTCCTTCCATGCGTGTGTCCCATTCCTGTGTCCTTCCATCCCTGTGTCCATCTCTGTGTCCTTCCATCCCTGTGTCCATCTCTGTGTCCTTCCATCCCTGTGTCCCATCTCTGTGTCCTTTCATTCCTGTGTCCATCTCTGTGTCCTCCCATCCCTGTGTCCCTATTCCTGTGTCCCATCCCTGTGTCCTTCCATTCCTGTGTCCCATCCGTGTGTCCCCATCCTTGTGTCCCATCCGTGTGTCCCATCCCTGTGTCCTTCCATCCCTGTCCCATCTGTGTCCTTTCATTCCTGTGTCCCATCCCTGTGTCCTTCCATCTCTGTGTCCCATCTCTGTGTTCTTTCATCCCTGTGTGTCCCATCCTTGTGTCCCATCTGTGTCCTTCCATCCCTGTGTCCCATCTCTGTGTACTTCCATCTCTGTGTCCTTTCATTCCTGTCCCATTCCTGTGTCGCTTTCCTGTGTCCCATCCCTGTGTCCTTCCATCCCTGTGTCCTTTCATTCCTGTCCCATTCCTGTGTCCCATCCCTGTGTCCCATCTCTGTGTACTTCCATCTCTGTGTCCTTTCATTCCTGTCCCATTCCTGTGTCGCTTTCCTGTGTCCCATCCCTGTGTCCTTCCATCCCTGTGTCCCCATCCCGGTGTTCCCCCCATCCTGCCCCTCTCCCCCCCTCCCTGCAGCTGGACCACAGGTCCCTCCCGAGGTGGGGACATTCTGGCGGTGTCACTGCTGTCCCCGAGGTGCAGTTGGTGCCTGTGGTGCCCTGATAGTGCCGGGAGCTGCCCTGGGGGTGCTGCTGGTGGGATAAGGAGGGCCAGGCAGGGGGGGTTGGTTCTTTGGGGTTGTGCTGTCCCTGGGGCTGGGGCTGGAATCGGGGTGGTTTGGGACAGGACAGTTTGGGACAGCTCTGGGGCAGGAATTGGGGCAGTTTGGGACAGCCCTGGGGCAGCTTGGGACTGTCCTTCGGCTGAAATTGGGGCAGTTTGGGACAACCCTGGGGCTGGAATTGGGGCAGTTTGGGACAAGACAGTTTGGGACAGCCCTGGGGCTGGAATCGGGGCAGTTTGGGACAGCCCTGGGGCAGCTTGGGACTGTCCTGGGGCTGAAATTGGGGCAGTTTGGGACAGCCCTGGGGCTGGAATCGGGGCAGTTTGGGACAACCCTGCGGCTGGAATTGGGGCAGTTTGGGACAGGACAGTTTGGGACAGCCCTGGGGCTGGAATCGGGGCAGTTTGGGACAACTGTGGGGCTGGAATTGGGGCAGTTTGGGACTACTCTGGAGCTGGAATCGGGGCTGTTTGGGACAGTCCTGGGGCTGAAATTGGGGCAGTTTGGGATGGGGCAGTTTGGGACATTTCTGGGGCAGGAATTGGGACAGTTTGGGACAACTTTGGGGCTGCAGTTGGGGCAGTTTGGGACTGCTCTGAGGCTGGAATCGGGGCTGTTTGTGATGGGGCAGTTTGAGACAACTCTGGGGCTGAAATCGGGGCAGTTTGGGATGGGGCAGTATGGGAGAGCTCTGGGGTTGAAATTGGGGCTGTTCATGCCATCCTTGTGCTGATTTGGTGCCTTTCTGTGGGGTTTCTGAGGGCTGGTGCACCCCCTGTGTTCCGGGATCAGCCATGGGCGTTCTCCCTCCTCCCTCCTGTCCCTCCCCAGCCGGCTCTGCCACCCCTGGGCCCCATCTGGGGCGGATGCTGCCGGAGTGGCCGTTCCCTTGTTGCTCTTTATTTATTTTGCCCTCAGAAAGATTTTATTTTCTCTCCATGAGAGCCTCCCCTCACAGCCTTTTTGCCTCTGGAGTGCCGGGAGCTTCCCTGGAGCTTGGGAACACAGCTAACCCTGGCTGACAAAAAGCCCTTTTTCCCTCTGGCCTGTGCTGTTCCCTTCATGTCCCTGTTTGTCCCTAGAACTCTGAGATGCCAGCAGGGAATCCCAGCCCCCAAATCCCTGAGGAATGGGGGAGCTGTGGGATGCTCATGGTCCCTGCTTGGCCTCATTGAAGTGTTTTTAGGGCTCCTCTGTCCTTGCTGGGGGGTTGTGACCAGGGCGGCAGCTCTTGGGGACACTGAGAGCCACTTGCTGCCCTCAGGGAGCCGCCTCAGAACAGGTCATTAACGGAAAAGCCTCAGTTTCTGAGAAACTCTCAGGTTTTGGTGGTTTCTCTTCACTTCCCTTTTGTATTTCGTGGTTCCTGTGGCATCTCCCAGCTAGTGCAGAGCCCACGGGGTGCTGCAGCCCCTTTCTCTATTGGCGTATTGGGATATTGGGAATTTGGGATATTGGGACATTGGGACATTAGGATTTTGGGATATTGGGATACTTGGATATTGGGATATCAGGATTTTGGGAATTTGGGATATTGGGAATTTGGGATATTGGGATATTTGAGGTATTGGGATTTTGGGATATTTGGATATTGGGATTTGGGGAATTTGGGACATTGGGACATTGGGATATTGAGACTTTGGGATATTGAGACTTTGGGATATTGGGACTTTGGGATATTGAAATATTTGGATATTGGGATATCAGGATATCAGGATTTTGGGAATTTAGGATATTGGGATTTTGAGATACTTGGATATTGGGATATTTGGACATTGCGATTTTGGGATATCAGGGTATTGGAGTATTGGGATATTGGGATATCAGGATATTGGGACATTGGGATATTTGGATATTGGGATATCAGGATATCAGGATATTGGGATATTGGGACATTGGGATATTTGGATATTGGGATATCAGGATATTGGGATATTGGGATATCAGGATATTGGGATATCGGGATATTGGGATTTTGGGATATCGGGATATCGGGATATTGGGATATTGGGATATTTGAATATTGGGATATCAGGATATCAGGATATTGGGATTGTTCCCTACCTGCCAGCAGGGCGGGGAGCGATGCTGGGGCCCCCACGTCCTGCCCAGGGGAGGAAGCAGCTGTTTCCCACTGCTGAGGGGTATTTTTAACCCAAAATCAATGGGAGGGTTTGTCTGGGCTGAAAGTGAAGAACCACCTGCGCTCCTTTCCTGCCCGGCCCCGCAGCTGCGGCTTTTCCCCGCTCCACACTCCGAGCTCAACTTCTCACCCAGGAATTCCTGCCCCAAGCATGCTGACACCAAATTCTCCCTAAAAACTCCCCTCCTTGGGGCATCACCGCTCCCTCTCCCACCCCATGGGGCGCCTCGCTCCTTCCCAAGCCCTCCTGACGCCGATATTTTTGTTTCCCACGGTTGTTTTCGCAGCTCCAGTTGCTGTGGTATCCAGGGAGCCCTCCTCCTCCTCCTCCTCCTCCTCCTCCCGCTGCAGGAGCTGCACGCCGGGCGTTGCTAAGGTCGCCTCCGCGGTAACATGCACATCCTGTTTACACCTTCATCCCGACAAGTTGGGCTCGGCTAGAGCCGCCCGTTCCCCCCGGGAAGCCCCCAGGGAAGCCCCCAGGGAAGGGGCCACACGGAGCATCCCCCCCCGGAGCCGCCGGAGCCGCGAGCGAGGCCGCGCCGGGAGCGCCGCGCCGGGGGCACCGGCACCGTGACAAGATGACGAACAACGTGGCCGACCACCACCCCGGGAACTCAGTGGCCGAGGGCAGCCATGAGGGGGACTTTGGGTGCTCCTTGGTGGAGCTCAGGAACCTCATGGAGCTGAGGAGCGCCGAGGCCGTGGCCCGGATCAACGACTCCTATGGAGGCGTCCAGAACGTCTGCAAGAGGTTGAAGACGTCGCCGGTTGAAGGTGAGTGGGCTGGGGTTGTCCCCTCTGGTGTTGTCACCTCCAGGATGGGGCCAGGTGAAGGTGACATCTGATGGTGGTGTCTTCCATGGTCTGGGGTTGTCACCTCTGGTGTTGTCACCTCCAGGATGGGGCCAGGTGAAGTGACATCTGATGGTGGTGTCTCCCATGGTCTGGGGTTGTCACCTCTGGTGTTGTCACCTTCAGGATGGGGCCAGGTGAAGGTGACATCTGATGGTGGTGTCTTCCATGGTCTGGGGTTGTCACCTCTGGTGTTGTCACCTTCAGGATGGGGCCAGGTGAAGGTGACACCTGATGGTGGTGTCTTCCATGGTCTGGGGTTGTCACCTCTGAGGTTGTCACCTCCAGGATGGAGCCACATGCATGTGATGTCCAAGGGTGGTGGCTCCCAAGGTTTGGGGTTGTCACGTCCAGGATGGAGCCATGTGAAGGTGACATCTGATAGTGGTGGCTCCCAAGGTCTGGGGTTGTCACCTCTGGGGTTGTCACCTCCAGGTTGGAGCCATGTGAAAGTGACACCTGAGGGTGGTGGCTCCCAGAGTCTAGGGCTGTCACCTCTGGGGTTGTCACCTGTGGAATGGAGCCATGTGAAAGTGATGCTGGAGGGTGGTGGCTCCAGTGGCTGTCATGTGGTCTGGGATTGTCTCTTTTGGGATGGAACCACATGAAGGTGGCACTTAAAGATGGTGTCTCCAGTGGCTGTCCCATGGTCTGGGGTTGTCACCTCTGGGGTTGTCAGGGATGTGGGTTGGGGTTAGCAGCTCCTCCCCACAGCCCAGGTGCTGCTCCAGTTGTTCCCTGTTTAATCATTGACAGAGTGGGAGGGGAGGTGTAAAGGTTAGAGGGCGCTGGCGAGGTGGCCAGGTGCCACCTTCAGCTGTTGGGGGCACTTTGGGTCAGGGACAGGAGCAGTGAGTCCCCAAAGGGCCCAGGTCCCTCCTGGACTGAAGATTCTCCAAGGCAAACCTGGACACTGCAGCTGGGGTGGTGGCAGTGACACCTGGGGTCACCTCTGGGAGGGTCTCAGGGTGTCACCTCTGCCCTCACGGGCTGGGCTGGCTTTTGGGGTCCCCTCATCAGCCAGGCTGGTGGCACTGGTGGCACAGCAGTGGAGCCTTCCCTGGCACTGAGGGGGTGCAGGGGGCAGAGAGTCCCTGGGTCCAGCTCTGAGGGGATTCCTGGGGCTGTGGGATGGGGACTTGGCCCTAAAACTGGGATGGGACTCAGCCCTAAAACTGGGATGGGAACTCAGCCCTAAAACTGTGGGATGGGAACTGATCCCTGGAGCTGTGGGGTGCTCTAAAACTGTAGGATGAGGACTTGGCTGTGACAGTCTGTGGGATGGGAACTCAGCCCTAAAACTGTGGGATGGGGACACAGCCCTGGAATTTATGGATGGGGGCTCAGCCCTAAAACTGTGGGATGGGGACACAGCCCTGGAATTTAGGGATGAGGGCTCAGCCCTAAAACTGTGGGATGGGAACTCAGCTCTGGAGCTGTAGGACGGGGACACAGTCCTAAAACTGGGATGGGGACTCAGCCCTAAAACTGGGATGGGGACTCAGCTCTAAAGCTGTGAGATTGGGACACAGCCCTAAAACTGTGGGATGAAGACTGAGCCCTAAAGCTGTGGGATGGAGACTTGGCCCTGGAGCTTTGGGATGGGACTCAGCCCTAAAACTGTGGGATGGGGACTCAGCAGTGACAATCTGTGGGATATTTTTAGTGCTGCAGGGGGGGATTTGCAGCTTTCCAGCTGCGAGCGGGACCGGGAAGGACAGACAATATCGGGATGTCGTTAGAGAAGGGGGGAAGTCCCGGTGGAAACACAAAGCCCAGGTCACAAACAATGTGCTCAGCCCTGCCAAAGTGGGATCACGCTGCAGTGGGGCGGGAGGAGAGGCGGGAGGAGAACCCAAAAGGTTCTTGTAGGGGAGGTGAAGGGTTCAGCCCCACCCCGATGCCCCTGGGATGTCCCTCCCGTGGAGCTGAGCTGCCCCAAATCCCAGAGAGCACACAAAGGGTCTCTGCTCCAGATCCTCGGGGATTTTTGGGAAGAGGAGAACCCCAAGGGGACCTGTGGCACCTCTGTCTGACCCCACTGTTTGTCCCCATCCCCATTCTCATTGTCCCTCTGCTGATCACCCAGCTGATCACCCTGGGGTGGCACAGGGCCTTGTCCTCCTGTGTGTCACCAGCCCGGGGTGTCCTGCCAGCACCCCTGTCCTGCTGTAGGATCCGTGCCCTGGAGTGCTCTGATCCCACCTGGACCCATGGGGACCCTCGGTGCCACCCTGTGCTGCAGGCCTGGCTGTCCCCTCTGCAGCCTTGCACTGTCCTGGCTGTCCTCTCTCCAGCCTGGCACTGTCCTGCCTGTCCCCTCTGCAGCCTGGCACTGTCCTGGCTGTCCTCTCTCCAGCCTGGCACTGTCCTGCCTGTCCCCTCTCCAGCCTGGCACTGTCCTGCCTGTCCTCTCTCCAGCCTGGCACTGTCCTGGCTGTCCTCTCTCCAGCCTGGCACTGTGCTGGCTGTCCTCTCTCCAGCCTGGCACTGTCCTGCCTGTCCTCTCTCCAGCCTGGCACTGTCCTGGCTGTCCTCTCTCCAGCCTGGCACTGTGCTGGCTGTCCTCTCTCCAGCCTGGCACTGTCCTGCCTGTCCTCTCTCCAGCCTGGCACTGTCCTGGCTGTCCTCTCTCCAGCCTGGCACTGTCCTGCCTGTCCTCTCTCCAGCCTGGCACTGTGCTGGCTGTCCTCTCTCCAGCCTGGCACTGTCCTGCCTGTCCTCTCTCCAGCCTGGCACTGTCCTGGCTGTCCTCTCTCCAGCCTGGCACTGTCCTCGTGGGCAAACACTGTCCCCCAGAGCCCCCCTTAGGTGGCCCTTGGGGTCCCCAGCCCCGGTGTCACTTTGGGGTCTGCTGGTTGTGGCAGCTCCAGCTGTGCCCCAGGAGGTGCCAGCAGACCCCAAGCCCTCGGGGCAGCTCCCAGAGTGGCTTTGGGGTGGCTTTGGGGTGTGACTGCACTGAGTCACCCGTGTCCCCTGGGTGCCAGCACAGCCACCCTGACTCACCCAGGGCTGCCACTCCCCAGCCCCGTTCCTGCAGGGAGGCTCCTTGTGCCACTGTCGCCAGGCAGATGTGGCACTGGTGACAGCTCCCTGCTGTCACATGTGGCCTCCATCCAGAATTTATGCCCCATTTCCCTGCTAATCCTGCCCCAGAGCCTGCAGTGGCCCCATGGGTGGCACCTGCCCAGGGCTGCTGCTCTTTGTCACCTTTGTCACCTGCAGTGGCATTTGGGCTCTTTGTCACCCTCCCTGTGCCAGCACAGAGCCACCAAACCCCCCCCCCAGTTCCCCAGGGACGGTGGGGGACAGCCCTGGGATCGTTCCCATGGGTGGGATCTGCTTTGGGACCCCTGGCTGCCCTGTCCCGTGTCCCCATGTGTCCCCATGTGTCCCCACGTGTGTCCCCACGGCTCCATGGCCATGAACCACATTTTCCACCCTCTGCTGGGGAATCCGGGCCGGGACATCCCAGGATCCTGCTCAGCCTCCTCGTCATGGCTGGGTGGGGACAGCGAGGCTGCTGTGCCAGCTGCCAGCTGTCCCCTCCCTCCGTGCCAGCTGCCAGCTGTCCCCTCCCTCCCTGCTGTCCCCTCCCTCCCTGCAGCTGGGCTGGAGCGGAGCGGGATCGATCCTGCTGCTTCCTCCTGCTGCAGGGACACGTGGGGACACATGGGGACACGGGGCTGGCATGGGGGTGTCACTAGAGTGACATGGGGTGGGCAGGGAGGTGTCCCCACAGAGTGACACAGGGCTGGCAGGGAGGTGTCCCCAAAGTAACAAAGGGTGGGCAGGGAGGTGTGACACAGAGTGACATGGGTGGGCACAGAGGTGTCCCCAAAGTGACACGGGGCAGGCATGGGAGCGTCCCCAAAGTGACACAGGGTGGGCACAGAGATGTCCCACAGAGTGACACGGGGCTGCCACAGAAGTGTCCCCTCCAGAGTGACATGGGGCTGGCACAGAGGTATCCCCTAAGTGACAGGGGCAGGCATGGAAGTGTCCCCAGAGTGATAACAGGGTGGGCACAGAGGTGTCCCACAGAGTGACATGGGGCTGGCAGGGGATGTTCCACAGAGTGACACCGGGCTGGCACAGAGGTGTCCCCAAAGTGATACCGGGCTGGCACAGGGGTGTCCCCCCCAGAGTGACACAGGGCTGTCACCAGAGTGACATGGGGCTAGCACAGGGTGTCCCACAGAGTGACACAGGGTTGGCATGGAGGTGTCCCACAGAGTGACATGGAGCTGACAGGGAGGTGTCCTCAAAGTGACACAGGGTGGGCACAGAGATGTCCCCAGAGTGACACGGGGCTGGCAGGGGATGTCCCCAAAGCGACGGGGGTGGGCAGGGAGGTGTCCCCAGAGTGATAACAGGGTGGGCAGGGAGGTGTGACACAGAGTGACATCGGGTGGGCACAGAGGTGTCCCCTGAGTGACACAGGGTGGGCACAGAGGTGTCCCCACAGTGACATGGAGCAAGCAGGGAGGTGTCTCCAAAGTGACATGGTATCCTCAAAGTGACACAGGGCTTTGGGAAGGGCATCCCCTGGAATGACATGGAGCTGGCAGGGAGGTGTCCCCCCAGAGTGACACAGGACTGGCACGGAGGTGTCCCTGGGAATGACTCGGAGCTGTCCCCTGAGTGCAGGACCCGGGTCCCCTGTCACTGCCAGGCTGCTCCAGGCACCACCAGGATGTGCCCAGAGCCGTTCCTGGAGCATCCCGGGACCTGGCAGTGACCCGGGGACATCTTAAGGTGGAGCAGGAGGGGGTGGGGGGGGTCCCTTAAGGTGGTGCTGGGGACACAGCGGTGTCACACTGCCACTGTCACCATCGCTGCCTCATGGCCTGGCACCCCTGCAGCATTTATGGCGTTATTAGGGGTGGCAGTGTCACTTTGCCACTGTCACCCACTGCTGCCTGGTGGGACCCCATGAGCATTTATGGCTTTATTAGGGGTGGCAGTGTCACTTTGCCACTGTCACCATCACTGCCTTGTGTCCTGATACCCCTTCAGCACTTATGGCTTTTTGGGGGTGGCTGTGTCGCATTTCCACTGTCACCCACTACTCCCTCCTGGGACCCTGTCACCATTCATGGCTTTGTTTGGGGTGGCTGTGACACTTTGCCATTGTCACCCATCCCTCCATCCTGAAACCCCATGAGCATTTATGGCTTTGTTGGGGCTGACTGTGCCACTTTGCCAGTGTCACCGTCACTGCTCCCTCCAGGTACCCCCTCAACATTTGTGGCTTTATTAGGGATGGCCATGTCACCATTGTCACCCATTGCTGGCCCATGTGTTGGAACTCCCTCAACATTTATGGCTCTGTTTGGGGTGGCCCTGTCACTTGGCCACTGTCACCCACTGCTCCCTCCTGGGACCCTGTCACCATTTCTGGCTTTATTGGAGGTGGCCACATTGCCACTGTCACCCGTGGCTGCTGGCAGGCTCTGAAGGGCCTCAGGTTCCCTTTTATTCCCCATCCTCACTCCCAGCTCTGTGTCCTGCTCCCTCCATGCCCAGATCCCAGTTTGGACCCAGTGTCCCCAGGCCTGGGAGAGGCTTCCACAGCTCCAGGGGCTGGCACAGAACAGGGCTCAGGTGCCACGGGCACTGCCAGGGCCAGAATTGCCCAGATTGCCCAGAATTGCCCAGAATTGCCCAGAATTGCCCAGATTTACGGCTCATTTGATGTAAACAAGGCCACCAGTCTTGGTGCCAGCTGGCAGCACCTGGGTGGGCACTTGCCAGGGTGCAGCCTGGTGTCCCCTGACTGAGGGTGACAGTGGCACAGCACTGCTGCAGCCTGGTGTCCCCTGCCCAGATGTGACAGTGGCACAGCACTGCTGCAGCCTGGTGTCCCCTGCCCAGATGTGACAGTGGCACAGCGCTGCTGCAGCCTGGTGTCCCCTGACTGAGGGTGACAGTGACATTCTCCAGGCTGCAGGCTGATACATTATTTATTTGTTTGTTTATATTTTGGTTATTAATTATTCATATTTTTATTTATTTATATCTTGGTTTATTTGTATATACTTTATATATTTATATTTAATGTTTTAATATTTATTGAATTAGTTTATTTATTTATATTTTGATTAGTTTATATATTATATTCGTTTATATATTATATACTAATATATTATCTTTATTGCATTATTTAATTAATTCCTTTGTCTATACTTTATTCATTTATAATTTATTTATTTATACTTTAATTATGTTTTATAATTTATATATTATTTATTTATATTTTAGTTGTTTATACTTTATATAATTTCTATTATTTATTTGTCTCTATTTATAGGTTTGTTTTATTGATTTGTTTATACTTTATTTATAGTTTACTTTAATTTAATTTTATTGATTTGTTTATACTTTATTCATTTTATATTTTCCTTTCCTTTTCCTTTCCTTTTCCTTTCCTTTTCTTTTCCTTTCCTTTTCTTTTCCTTTCCTTTCCTTTTCCTTTCCTTTTCCTTTCCTTTTCCTTTCCTTTCCTTTCCTTTCCTTTCCTTTCCTTTCCTTTCCTTTCCTTTCCTTTCCTTTCCTTTCCTTTCCTTTCCTTTCCTTTCCTTTCCTTTCCTTTCCTTTCCTTTCCTTTCCTTTCCTTTCCTTTCCTTTCCTTTCCTTTCCTTTCCTTCCCTTCCCTTCCCTTCCCTTCCCTTCCCTTCCCTTCCCTTCCCTTCCCTTCCCTTCCCTTCCCTTCCCTTCCCTTCCCTTCCCTTCCTTCCCTTCCCTTCCCTTCCCTTCCCTTCCCTTCCCTTCCCTTCCCTTCCCTTCCCTTCCTTCCCTT